>NC_045772.1:66683841-66995753 GCF_008692025.1 Phocoena sinus | reverse complement strand
AATCTATGTAAATTATATAGTCTACAACATAGAGACTGTAAATTCTGTGTTATATATGTGCCTAGTGCTCTGTTGGCACCCAATAAATTTTAAGTAACAAAATTGATAATCATAGCCAAGGCATATTTTTCTTCCAAGCTCAAGACAGGATGTGACTATATACTAATGAGACTCAGTAATAGAAGCAACACATGAAAACTCGTCTCATTACTTTATAGTCATGCCATGTATGTTTTTTTTAACCATAAAATGACAATAAAAATGATTTTTAAAATGAGAATGTTTTGGATAAGTGACTTCTGTCCTGATCTTAATCACTGTGATTAAAGCATTAAACAACAGAGAAGCACAACGTTCTTTTATCACCAAAACGAGCTGCTAAGAAGCAGGAGCACAGCTACAGGGTTAACCACGTGGGTCATTTTGACCAAATAGTAATAAAGGAGAAAAGGTAGGACAAGGGCCATAAAAATTATAAAGTGTTTTGGGAGTTCCATCATTTGACAGGCTTCGTTGGATTGATGGGTGGGAAGGGCTCTGTGGAGAAAAAGTGTCTTTTTAATTAGAGACTTTAAGGGGCTGGAGATACTTGACAGACCGTATAGTGGTAAGGAAGAGAGAGATTATAGATTAACTAGTGCAGTGCTTACTAGTAAGAGAATCAAAGTTATAAACACTTTTCACACAAACAGAATGCGTGGAATAAAACTGTTGAAGAATTCCAGGGAGGAGCAAAGTGAGTTAGCTGTTGCTAAACAGAGAAACGGTTTGGCCACTAAGAGAACCTAATGGGCTCCACAACGTGTAGTCTGGAATTAAAACACAAGGCTGAACCACATTTGGTTGAGAGGGTTCCAGAATCCCTTGACTATACATTATAGCTTCCCTAAAGTCATGAGGAAAATGTTTAGCCTTTGCTTTAGAGAGGATTCACTGACTTGAATTATCAGATATTATGCCCTGTTTACAGCTAAACTGTGTGAAAGATAACGCTAGCCTAATTTTCAGGTTGACCCTTTAAACAAACAGAACCACTCTTGCAGAGCAGTTGCCTGGGAACCGGCAACTTTTGAGTTATGCTTTGGAAATTGTCATGATCTGTTAAAAAAAAAATAACTTAGTGCAAAAAGGGAGCTGAGGGCTTCCCTGGTGGCGCAGTGGTTGGGAATCCGTCTGCCAACGCAGGGAACACGGGTTCGAGCCCTGGTCCGGGAAGATCCCACATGCCGCAGAGCAACTAAGCCCGTGCGCCACAACTACTGAAGCCTGCGCACCTACAGCCCGTGCTCCGCAACAACAGAAGCCACCGCAATAAGCCACCCTCGGACCACAACGAGGAGTAGCCCCCGCTCGCCGCAACTAGAGGAAGCCCGCGTGCAGCAACAAAGACCCAATGCAACCAAAAATAAAAAATAATAAGCAGAAGGAAAAATACTCAACCTCACTAATAAGCAAAAACTTATGTGGGGAAAGGTCAGTCCATAAAAATGCTCATCATTGAAAACAAAAAAGGGAGCTGAAAGCTGCCACCATCTAATAAATACAGAAAACACTTGTTGCACACTTCACTCTCTTGCACATTTCTTACAGAAGCATGTTTTATGTGGTGCAAAATTATTGTTTCAGTGGGGAATTATTTTTTCTCCCCAAAGTCATGGATTTCTTTTTCCCACTGAGACTAGATTGAAAGAAGGGAAGGGATGAAGAATGGTAGATTTGTCTACCAAAAATCCAAACAATGGCTTTGAGTTAATTGCTGGCCTCTGGATTGTTTTTACAAATTTTTTTACTGTGAAATATAACACCACATATAACAAAGTGCATAAAGAGTAGTTTATTATGTAACAACTGCCCAGGTCAAGAAGTAGACCTTGGTAGTCCCCCTCCTTCCCAGGCCTTTTTCCCGTCTCAGTCACAGCCTCCTCCCTCCCCCATATCAGTGACCACTATCCTGATTTTGAAAGCAGTCACTCCCTTTAAAGGTTTTTTGGTTTTATCACCCTTCCTCGCACGTTATCCCCCCAAGCAGAGTCAGTTCTGTGCTCCCACTATACTTTTTTATTATTTCAGCCATTACTCCCGCATGTGGTATGTTGGTTTACATCTGTGAGCTCAACACCCCAAGTCAAGCAGACTTTGGCGCCTACCGATCCTAGGTCTGAATCCTGGCTCTATCACTAAGTAGCTGTGTAACTAGGTAACTCAGTTAAAGCTTTATGCATCTCAATTTTCTCATCAGTAGAACAAAGATATTACTAGAATTAGTTTTATAGATAAAATAAGGTAAATATGTCTGACAGAACGCCTATCACATAGTACAAGCTTAATATGCTATTATTGTACCATTCTTTTAGAAAACTGTGGTATGACTAAACCCGGTAATATGTGAAGAATCCAAGAATTCCTGACACACTAAGTAGGTGTGCACTGTTTGATAAAAATGAATGTTGATTAAGACCCTAAAAACAAGAGCAATCTTAAATGCTGTCACAATATCGAAGTTGGAACTAAGAGTAAACTATAAACTCAGACACTGGAGGGACTATAAATTAGGACACTTTTCAGAGAGCAACTTGGCAACATCTGTCCAAATGAAAAATGTGTATATCCTGAAATTCAATGTAACCTTGTATACAAAAAGATTGGCAGAGGTAAGTCACACAGGGTGTTAGTTAAAACATTGTTTCTAGTAACCAAAACTTGTACATAACTTAAAATGTCCATCAACAGAGGAACACGATATAGCCCCTATAAAATAGAACATGGACATGACTATACCTTCAAGTTATTAAGGGAACTAGAAATGCACAAGTTTACAGGATATAATTCATGTGCTGGGGGAAAAGATCTGTGAAAACTATTTTCCGGGAGCCTTAAAAAGCATCTTATAAATGCATTGAAGCGTTTGGGAAAAATAACTTTCTGATGGTTCTCTTTGTAGAGACAAATCAGCTTAGGAAAACAATGGAGTTTTAAACTAAATATATTCAGTTTTAAACTCAATTTAAAAAATTACACTTCAAGTGTATGTATATAATTACATCTTAAATTTTAGGGGGAAATAAAAACTGATCAAGATATTCTACTTACAGGAATCAATTCCCAGAAAATAATCTGAAACGGGTACAATTTATGTATAAAGACGTTTACATCAGTCATTTAATTAGTACAATTTATATTTTGCTAATTTTATTATTTATATTAGTAAAAATAGCTTAATATCCAATAGTGGAGGACTGTTTTAAGTGATGGTATATCCGTGTAATAGAATACTATTATAGCTATTAAAAGTCATGCTGCAGAATTTTTATTAAAATGGAAACTTCTCAATACATTAAGTGAAAAAGATGTTACAACACAGTTACGTGCAGTTTGATCAGCGTTAATAGTTGTTACCTTTAAGTGGTAGGATTACAGGCTATTTTTCTCCTTTTGTTTTTAGGTTTCTTCCTTCTTTTATAGATTTTTAAATTTACTAAATAAGCTTTTCTAATTTCCTACGATGATATGTAATTAGGAAAAAATGCTATTAAAATACATGCTTATAGCTGACGCCCCTTGCTTTACAACTTGGGCATTTACGTTAACTGTGATGCTAAGCCTAAATCCAAGAAATACTGCAACACGTTTGGAAAGAGCTTGCGTGGTGAAAGTCACCATTTCCCAGGAATCTTAATAATAAAATGTTAAAGACACTACTTTGTTTATCAAAAGAATTTATTAGAAAATATTACATACTACATATCTGTTTAATAAGAGTATTGTTTCAGTAGACAGCACTCCATCCTCATACTACAAACAATGTCTCACGGACCATGGAGCAAGCACTGTGCTTGTGAAGCTACATCTTTTGGATGGAACATTCAAGCAGTACACACTGTGGCCATTTAAAGGAAAATAATGGAAAAAATATAATTACCAGAGAAAAATCAAAACTTTTGGAATGTTAAAATAACAACTAATTTTAGTCTCAAAATTCTAGGCGTCACTATAGCCTAAAACATCAGTCAATGTGACTAGGAAGTTAAAGAGACCAAGGTTTCAAAGGTTAATACTGAATCTTCATAAATAACAAGAGGAATCTGTAACCCCACAAAATGTTTTTAAGTTTGTGCACATGCAAAATTAATGTAAATTTCTGATAAAAGCAAGAATGGGAAATGTTAAAAAGCAATGTATTTTTTTAACATAAAGCATGCACTTTCTAATACATTCTTAAATATTTCAAAGTTGATTCTAGTCCAGTAATATTCTTCATTAGCTATTTCAATTGCAGGCCAACCAGTACCCCAACCAGATACAGAGTAAGTACACTGTTGTTATTCAAGGAAGGTGGAATTAATTCTTAGCACTGCTACCAAAGATGCGAGACTTTTAACTCTTGACCACAGCACCTATTTTTCTTCAAAACTTTTAAACATGTTTGCACAAGCTAAACGGTATAAAGCAAATTTTAAACTGTCATCCAACTCCCAAATGTCACTGAAAGAAAATGTCGGAAAAATATGTTGTGTGATTAATCAATTTAGGCAATTTGCTACAAAATTTTCTAAGTGTGAACCAGCTTTAACCCAAAATAGATTAAAAAGTCACACAGTTGTTTCTAGAGTTCAAAACTGAAACAAATGAGGTGTGCATTGGTATTTAAAACACTGTCTTCATATTTTATTAGAAGAAATATACTTCTAAAACTCTTTCCCCATCATAATCTAAACACAAACTTTAATTAAAAATATATATAAATCAGTAGAATACCATATTACAAATGCCCAGAAATGCAGAATAAAGATCAGAAACTGCTTGGAAATATTTCTGCCACTTTGGGGATTATACTCATAATCTAATAAAGATTATGAACTAGCACAGTCACTACTGGGGCCAATATTTCAAAAGTCGCCTGTCAAAGCTAGCACCAGGAGAGGATTATACACATAAAACTGAGAGACAGATAATCTTTACTTCAGAAAAGCACAGTCCTGAAGAGTATTGCTTTCACTATTTAGCTAGGACAAGGGTCGGTCTGTCTCACTGAGGCACAGATCCATCTTTGTGCCATTAACATCTTATCTGAAGTGCTTGCCAGTCATTTGGTATCTATTGAAAACTGTTACTGGAATGAAACAGTTTATCATGGAAATAATCCATTTTTTCTTCCAAGACGCCAAATAAAATAATAAGGCTAGAGCACTTTAAACTTACCTTTAATAAAAATAGTACTAAAAAAACCCCAATCTCTAGTCCCTGAAAGCCTAAACAAGACTCCATTATTTAATTCCTCTCCTTTTTCCGAAACACCGGTTTTGATGTCTAGAATTTCGCAGCATGGTTAATGGCCACCATATGGTCACCAAATTAACACTCTATTCACTGTAAAGCATTTGGAGATTTCTAAAATGTGAGAAGAATTTCACTAGTAGTCAGATGAGCAACAATCTGGAAGCCACTGAAGCAAATGTCATGATTCTACCGTAGCCACAGGGAAGGGAGGGTCACTACTTAAAAGCAGTTCTCCAACTGGCACAATCAATTTGCCATCTCTGATAAGTAGAAGATATTATGGAAGAACATAATTTTTACAAAGTCAACACTTTCTCCAAACAGGTCTTCTAAATTCAACAGAGCTTAGACTGCCGAAGTTGTAAATCTAGCAAATCAAATTGCTTCATCTCAACTGGGGGAAAAAAAAGGCACAAAAGAAAACCAAGCAGCATAACCTTTATTTGGTGATACAACAGGTGAACAGTGTTCTAAAGTTTTGAACACTGAATTTTACTCGTGTGATAATTTGTTTTCTATCTAAGCAATTTACTCAGATGTGTGCTTTAAAAATACACAGTAGGAACCCTGCAATTGGTATGTTCTGTTATTAGAAATATTCTTCATGGTAATACATTATTTATCTTTGTATAATTAGAGAGAAAAATCATAAAGATCATACTTTATTTTTAGCCTGACAGAATAAATGTATTATATATATCTCTTCCAAAACCAGTGCACTCAGAAGTTCATTTATGCACTCCACTGTTCAAATCAAAAAGCTGTACATCTTCTTCCAGTATCCACAATATAACACAGTCCTTGTAAAAATGCACATTCCTTTAACCCCTTTACTTTCCCTTGAATTTGTTGTCTTTTTTTTTGGGGGGGGGGTGGAAGGGAGGAAAAGATATAGAAGTTGCGGTGCAGAACTATATTTATTTAGAGCAAAACATTATATCCTACATTAAAAAAAATAATTTTATCAAAACCAAATTTCAATCACAGTTACATATGATTTTCCATTAAAGGTACATGTTGAAATTGCACTTTGCAGGTATCTTGATAGTGTCCTTTATAGTGCTCCCCACTTCAGCCTATGTTTTTATCAGCAGACACAGGTTCTTCCAGAGTTTTCTTTTGGCTTCCCTTCCGTGAATATTTGTATTTGTCTACATAGGCTTTAACCAGATTCGCCACTTTAGTAGAATTTACTTCTCCACTCTTACTATGACAAACCTATAAAAAAAAAAAGAAGGGGGAATATTTTTCTCATACTTAAACAGATTAAAGGAAAATAGAAAGCTTTATGAAAAACAAATATGCCAAAAAGATAACCAAATATTTTTTAATGTTTCATTATCTCCTGTCAGGTACACATTTCGTTATCTCAAAAGGTAAAAAACAGACAAGAATGGTAGAAGCTACCTCTTACTATTTTAATTAATTTAATTAATCATTCCTTTATTAAAACAGGCATGTTCAAAACTAAAGCTATGTACATAACTCCACTAAAGCTATGTACATAACTCCACTAAAGCTATAACTTACTTTATCTACCGCTTTCCGCACAATCTCTTTATATTCTTCCTTGGTGATATCTTTATTTTGATAAAATGGCTTAATGGCCAATTTTACCTCCTGTGCTGCTTTTTCTTGAATTTGTAATTTCTGATAAGAGGAAAATGTATAATTATTATTTGCCCAATCACGTACTTTCAAAAAAAATTCTTTAAAAATATAAAATTGAAAACACTGTACATTTACATTATTGCAAGGAACTATTCAAATATTAGTGTTATAAATACAAAATAGTTATTTACTAACACATACCAAACATTTCTAAAAATAAATATGAAATACTACCAGTAATTCAATTGGCACCAACATATTCAGACAGAACCCTTTAAGTAATATTGGAATTTAAGACTATCAACAATAAATTCCCTTCACCACTTATACAATAGAAAGCTGTTATTTTTTCATCTTTATCATATACAGAATCATGTAAGTTGCTCTCAACTTTGAACTTGCCTTGTCTGTCTTCGAGCTATCTGCGCTGGCTTCCACTGTAACACTTACTTTGCTTTCTGCCAATTTTACAGCAGCATTAGAAGCTCTGCTGTGACTTGATGACGAAGTATTACCAGAACTTGGTCCCTGAACTGTTCCCACATTTCCTGGGGCTGCTGTCGGAGCAGGCAAGACTGGTGTACTCATGTTATTACTTACATGAGAAGCACTAGGAATACCCTGTTTTAAAGAGTTATCATCAGTTAATGAATTACTTGTACTCAATAGAAGTCTTTTAGTCACCTATTAGAAATAACATCAAAAAAAAAATCAAAGCAATCCAATACTTAAGTACTTAAGGGAAATGCATATTTCAGGTCATTTATATCTAAAGGACTCTGAAGAAAAATGAGTAACATTCTTAAACACAGCCCCATTTAAATATTTCATGATGACTTTTAAAAAATATATATGTATTGTAATGTTCTGACAGCAACACTAAAACCAACAAGAAGCAGAGCTGCATTAATAACAGTATCTTTCCTACAAGGCTCTTGAGAGTAGATGCCCCCCCTTCAAAGACGGAGGAAAGTGAGACAGTGAAGTCAAATGACTTGCAGTGAGTTGACAGCAGAAAAAGATACAAGATCCCAAATTCCCACTCCCCTGCTCTTCCAACTCTTGCTGTCAGGATTCTAGAATTTCTGAGATGTAGACATGAAACTATGATCAACACAGTGTTTATAGATTATTACTGAAATTTTTCTATATTTAAGAAGTGCCTCAGAGGCACTTTTTTCACATGGTAAATTCATGAAAATGAAACACAGAGGGTAATGGACGATGAACAGCTTTATCTGGTGTTTGAACAAAACAGTACAAGGTTTATCACAGTACCCAATCACAAGTTCCCACCCCCTAAAAGTCCAGTAAATCAGGGAAAGTGTCCACCACTTGATTCTAGTTTGGCTCATAATTTGGTCTTTTTAACCTGACCTAAAAACCTGTCTGGGTATCAGCAGTAGCCTGTATGTAGCTCAGATCTGATACTATGCATTCAGTTCATTTGCTCATTTGGGAGTGGGAGGTTTGGGGAAGGACAGTGAAAAGGGGGTTACGAAGGTTTACCATAAACCTAACCGAATAAGTCACTGTGTATGGATATCCAGCCAGGAAGCCCTTTCTTGAACATCTGTCCCTAATAGCTAAATGTTTACAATGGCTATGTTGATTAAACTTGAGTTGCTGAAAACATACCTGCAATTGCTTTCCATCTGGCTGTGAAGCAATGTAGCTGACTTGCTGGGATGGAGGGGGAGGGGGTGGTGGTGGTGGTGGTCCCTGAGATACACTGGTGGGAGCAGCTACCTGCATGAGAGGTACTCCTGTGTGCAGATGCAAGGGCAGCTGAGGATGAATGTTAAACGGATTGCGCTGGAGATTCATCAAAGGAGCATGAACACCCACTGGATATGGGAAGATATTCATAGGCTGGTGCTGTGCATTCATTTGTTGCTGCATTACATTCATTTGTGGTTGCATCATATTTATAGGTAGCTGAGAACCATCACCTTGTTGGTTGGTTTGGTCTTTTAGGTTAGAATCTATCAAAAGAAAAAAGGCTTATGAAAAAAAATCATGTTACAAATTTCTTTAGCCAGAGAAACAAAGCACCACTGGTTACAATAAAATAGCAGTTAACAGAACGCCTAAACCAATACCCAATTATTCAGTTTAATCCTGTCATTCCTAAATAACGTGGGCTGATTTTCTAACTGAAAGAAAACATTCAACTAAAGTTATTTTAAAGCATAACTTCACACAATAACATCGGTCAACACTCACAAAGAATCAGTAGCTCAAGAAACTTCCTAGTTAAAGAAATAATCACATAAAATTTAAGATTACTAAATTAGAAGGTTAATCACTTTTTAAAAATCTGCAACAGAGTTTTTCTTGCAATGTTCCCAAGAAAAGTCAAGGAAAGATAAATCTTTCTTTAGCAGAGTGACTTATTTATAGGAAAACGATAAAAAAATTTCAAGTGCAGGGCTTCCCTGGTGGCACAGTGGTTGAGAATCTGCCTGCCAATGCAGGGAACACGGGTTCGAGCCCTGGTCTGGGAAGATCCCACATGCCACGGAGCAATTAGGCCCGTGAGCCACAACTACTGAGCCTGCGCGTCTGGAGCCTGTGCTCCGCAACAACAGAGGCCGCGACAGTGAGAGGCCCGCGCACCACGATGAAGGGTGGCCCCCGCTCGCTGCAACTAGAGAAAGCCCTCGCACAGAAACAAAGACCCAACAGAGCCAAAAACAAACAAACAAACAAATAAAGAAATAAATAGAATTCAAATAAAACATTAAACAAAACTTTCAAGTGTGCACATCTGATATAAATGAAGCAGAATTTAAATCCTGCATAGGACCGTCTCAAATTCTTCTACTGTAGCAAATTATACTTAAAATATTTATGTCTTTGGCAAGGTTTGGGGCAGGCATGGGGTGAAAAAAGAAAATAAATATTGAAGTGTATATCTATTACACAATACAAAGTGACTTGTAAATAACTGGGATTCACTTTAACATAAAACTATAAATAGGGATTATTTCAACTCATATAAGTAAGGTATTAAATTTATAATCTCTTTCTTCAAATAAAAGTGTTGATAAATAAACACGTTACCCTGTTCAGTTGTTTCCTCCTCTTGCCTCATCCATCCAGACTGTGGACCTGAAGAATTCCTCCCTCGTCGTGAATAGTAGTTTTGTACATCTGCTGGCAGAGTCTTTCTCACAGCCCAGCTAGATGCAGATGTCCACCCCGACCTATCTGCCGGTGTATCAAATGAGAACTCTTGCTCACTTTTCCGTTTATAGGGCTGCTGTTCCACAAACTTGAAAGTCTCATTCCCTGAACTATTTGAATTCCCTGAGAGGGGTTTTCGGTTTTGCCACCTGTTTTCATTTTGATCTGTGTAGGCAAAACCACCTCTGTAAGCGCCTCTGCCACGGTTACCTCTACCACGGTTCGACATCCAACCTGAACCAAAGTTTTTATTCCAAGAATTCCCTGCATTTTCATTTCTATTTTCTTCCCAATGAGAATCTTTTAACTTTTCTGGATTTCTGGTCCTCGGATCAGGCCCAGAATTTATTTTTTCTGTTACCCAACTGGGACAGTCGTTTCTATGTTTGTCAGCAGAATCTGAATCATCAGCATCTGGACTGATGTCATTTTTTTCTTTTCTTGTATTTTCATTCTGTTTCTCTGAGTCATTCTTTCTGTATCGATCATTTCCTCGTGGACATCTCCAACCATCATTTGCCCATCTTTCTTTCCATCGAGGAGAATAACTGACTCTGTCATTTCTACCAAATGATGAACTCTTACTTTTTGTTCTAGATCTTGATGGTGACCTAGAACGAGATCTGGACCGAGACCACCTTCTGGTTCTCCTTTCTCTATCTCGATCTCTCTTTGGCCCATCTCTATCACTTTCTCTTTCTCTGCTCCGGGACCTGGATTTTTCTCTTGGGGAGGAATCTTTCAGTCTTGACTGAGATCTTCTGTTCTCTCTAGAAGTGTCTCTTTTTGGGGAGAGTGATTCAGATCTTTTGCCTTCCCTAGTGCTATCTCTTTTTGGAGATCGAGACTGAGATTTCCTCCTTTCTCGTGGGTCCTTTTTTGGGGACTGAGAACGAGATTTTCTCCGTCCTCTTGCAGATTCTTTCTTGGGAGATGGTGATCGAGACTTCCTGCTTTCTTTTCCAGTTTCTCTCTTGGGAGATGGAGACTGAGACCGCTTCTTTTCTCGTGCAGTGTCTTTGTTGGGAGACCAGGTTGTAGATGGAGAATGAAATCTAGATCTTCGAGTACGAGGCTTTTTGGCTTTATCTATCGTATCTATTGGGATTTCAGACGGCTGAGACACAGTTTCAACCTTTTCATTTGAAGGACCAGAAGATGACATATTCTTTTGGGAACTGTGCTCCACATAACTTTCATTCAATTGTTTAGCATCAGCACTTACAGACGGTTCGAGTTCAGATTCATTCTGGTCACTGCAAAATGAATCACATTCCATAGGTATCATTTCATTATTGTCCTCACTAAAATGCTTCTGAATCAGTGCAACATGTGTTTTAGGCAATTCTGTAGATCTGGGATGTTCAACCAGAGATTCAGTCTTTTCTTCGAAAGATTTGTCCAATTTGGTGTTAAGATTTTTTTTTAATAAATTGTTTTCAGAGTCTTGAATACTATTGAAATTTTCATTCCCTGAAGTATCACATGTTGCAATTATTTCTGCATCTTCATTTTCAACATGCTCAAGCAAATGAACCTCTGAGCTCTCAACAGATTTTTTGTCCACTGTTTGTATAATTCCACCCTCAGAAGATTCTAATTTGGGGCTGTCAATAAGATGTTCTGTTTTTACTGTAGAATCTTTATGATCAATAATTTTTACTATAGGACTCTCCATAACTTTTTCTTCATTAACCGCTGACTCTGCATTCTCAGCGATCTCACCTAGGCTTGATGTAGGTTGGTGTACTTCAATTTCAGATCCTGAACATGTAAGAAAATCATTTGGAAGATGATCTGTACATCCATCAGCTTTTGCTTCTGATTCTGAAGGTAAAGCTATTTGGTCTTGATTTTCCAATGGGTCACCTCCTTTTTCAGAAGCATTCTTAGAAATCTCACTTTCCAGACATAACATATTAGCCTCTATACCTGTATTCTCAACTTTTTGAATCTCCTCCTCCTCTCCAACTAGCACAGGAGGACCTTGGGTACCAGATTCAGAATATAAAGGTTCTACTCTTTCCTCTGTGTCATGGGTCTCGCTACGTTCCTCACTTTCTTCCACTGGCTCACGGCAACGTCTCAAGCCATCAGCAGACTCATTTTCTGTATTCATCTGCACAGTGCTACTACTTTCTACATCTGACTGATGTTCTTTCTCTAACACAGGTGGTATGTCAGATTCTACTATTTCTTCATCTACTGAATCACTGGAAGATGATTTTTCAGGGGGAGGTACAGAGCTCCGAAGTTTCTTTTTCAGTAAAGGTAGTTTTCTTCCTCTTCTTACAGACTTCCGTTTTGGAGCCTGCCTTGTTTGCTTTTCTGACTCACCTGAAGAGGAAACACTTACAGATGGATTATTACTATCTGGGGCATCACACCCAGAATTATTTGATACTGGGGACCTCTGAGACTGACTGACTGGTTCAGCTCTCGTGTTACGTGTAGATCTCCTTGTAGGAGTTGTTGCTGCTGGTTTTCGTCTTGATCCTCTGGTGTTTGAGGTACCAGAAGTTTGCTTCTTCTCTTCTCCTTCTTGAGTATGTGCTAATGCATATCCTTTGCAAGAAGTACCTAATAATACATGTTTTTTAAAAAGTAAAAATTGTATGTTTCAAAAAATGATAATAGTTTGGCTTAAGCTTATTTTAGCATAAAATAGACATCTATAACAGAGTGAAACAAAATATACTTGTGAATCAAATTATAAATAAATGCATAGCTACTAACACCTGAGTAATACCAATTTTTTAGTGCTACTGAAATGAGTTATCCCAAGATTTGAATCCATGTGGGCAATTTTATAGGGAAAACAACAAAAGAAAATATGTTTCGTCTGATAACTGCCATTTGCTTAATGAATCAATAGGCAAAAGCAAGAGACAACAGCTATCCACAAATAGTAGAGACTCAAACTATTTGTTCATAATTAATAGGAGATATTACTTTGAAGATTATGGTTTGAACATTGAAGCCCTAAATAGAAAGGAGACTTCTAATCAGTTCCTCAAAGACATGAAGCTGTAATTTCTTAAAAGGAATTTTCTAGTTGGGACAATTTTAAAGTCAAGTCACTGTACAAATATTTATAAAAATATCTAGGACTTACTATCTATACCTTACTTTACACTTTTTCTAAGTCATCAACACTCATTCTTTTTATGAGACTGAAAGAGGCTTATAACTTTTTTTAAACTAGAAAGAATTTCAAAAACTTTACCAAAATTTTCTAAAGATATGGTACTTGTTGGAAAAATAGTTCTTGGCAACACAGAGGAGGAGATGAGAGGAAGCACTTCTGTTTCAATATTCCAGGGTATAAAACTAATTCTGAAAATTCAAAAAAAAAAAAGACATTTTTGTTTAAATGATTTAAAAATTAAACCAGCAATTTAAAGGTACTAATTTTCCAAATCAGGTTAGCGACATTAAAATACAGGGTGCTTAAATTATTTTCTGCCAAATAGCTAAAAATGTAAGCTCAAGGTTACTCATTGTTCAAAGATGGTTACCAACTGGCTGCAAAAAACAAAAAACAGAAAACATTTTAAAAGCATGTTTTTTGATAAATTAATAGCAAAGGGAGATCAAAGGCAACTTAATACATAACAGTTGTTTCTTGTTTAAAGAAGTTAATGCAAGACTTTGTCAAAAAATTTTTTAGCCTTTTTTTCCACCACTCTAAAAAATAATAAATTTGGATAATAAAATGCAGATAAATAAAATACACAAATGAAATGCACAGATTTTAGGTTAACAGTATGATGACTTTTGACCAATGTATACACCTGTATAACCTCCACCCCAAACAAGAAATAGAACATTTCCGCCATCCCACAAAGCTCCTTCATGCCCCTTGCTCCAGCCCCCCCTCCACTTCCAGGCAACGAAAGAGATAATTTAGTCGAGTTAATCAAATCAGGTTTTAAAGAAATTATCAAGGTCAAAGGGGAATCAGTCCATACATTTTAAAAAAGTAACAAAAACTGAAAGTAAAACTACATCACTTGAATTTTGAATGTGATAAACATTATGGATGTTTATCACATTTTTTATTAGACTTCTTTATGTTTTTACAGCATATATCAAGGCCAAAAACATCAAAATAAATACATTTTTAAAAAGGAAAAAAACCACCTGATTTCTATTGCTATGTTATATTCTAAAATTCCTCAATCTGAGGATGATGGCTCTTCAGGGTTCCCAGTGTCTCTATGGACCTGCTAAGACGCCAAAGTTTCTTCATTCACAACCAATCCACCCTCAGCTTCTTCCTACTCTGATTCATATTTTGTTCAGTCAGGTCTCATAACAAAAGACTATCTCACCCAGTCTAAGGCGAGATTCTGGAGTAGGAGGAAAGAAGCTTGAAGAACAATGTGCAACTTGCACATGTACACAGAAAACAGCTCTAAGAAAAGGTTTCGGATTATACACATCTGGACTTTCTAATTTTACTTATGTTCCACTGTTATTCCTAGAGGGTGAAGGCCCTTCGCAGAACTGTATTACAGTGATATCTAAAAGTTACAGTATGTTACAGGAATGAATATAAAACTCTGGCAAGGAACTTGGTCTTTACATAGGAACCTGATTTAAGTATACATCGTGTACCTACCAATGTGTTAATAGCTTCAGAAAAAACTAAGAAAGAAAGGGCTAGATTACAGAAAGTCATGAATCCCAGGGCAAAGTAGGGACTTGATCAAGTAGTGATTTAGAATAACACTGTGGAGATGGGAAGTGTCATGATAAAATCAGTGCTTCAGCTAATAGCACACAGGGAAGACTGGAATGGAGGAAAAGATAGAAGAAGGATGGAAGATCTGAATGCTATTACTAATAATGAATCTTATCATTTGGGTGCTCTCCCTGTTAAAGTAACCAAATATCTACATTTATTAAACAAATAAATAAAATATTCTTTACTTTTCAAGGGGTTCTTTAAATAGGGGCTTTTCATTAGGCAACTGAAACACCAAAGTTGAATTAAACAAAACTTTCTTAGAAACATACCCATTGAATAAGATACCTCTGTGCCTTATTAATGATATCTTATGCACATGTTAGCATGTAGACACTTCAGTAAACAATTTTTTTTTTACCTTCCAATTCCAGGTAATGTATCAGGAAACCATGACAATTCCAGTTCCTGTCTCTTCTGCCTAATCAACGCACTGATTTCATTGACTTCTATAAATTCTGTACTAAAAGATAAATTTTAGACCCTCATCAGAATTCCAAATATTTAAGTTCAGAATAACAACTGGGTTATACCATAAATAGCAGAAGTTTTTATACCTAGCATTATAAATCACATTTTTTTAAAAAAGAACCTTTTTCTATTTAAAAACTTTCAAAATGAACTCATTCCTAAACTAAATTTTTTATATTATAAATCTAAATTGTACTAATCTGATTCATAAAAATAACACTTGAATTTCTATCTTGACAGAATTTTTAAAAAGTCAATTCAGACTAATAGCCTTATTATTGAGAGAAAAAAGCAACACTACTTCTATCCCATGAACCAAAGTTGCAGCAAGCACTTCCAGCCAAAATTCTAGGTGCAATAGTTTGCCATCTGAAACTAAGCATAAGACAAAAGAAGAAAGTAAAGGAAGGCATGGTTATTTTTGTAACTAAAAATGGGTACAGTTAAGTTTTTCAAAAGGCTACTGGGATGTAATTGTTTTCTTTGGTACCTTGCCAACCTCTAAAATTAAATCACAATCTTAATCTGTCTCCTTCATTCAACCAACTCCATGTGATTTTAAAACTCCAACTTAATCTTCAAATTCCACAAACATCTACTCACGATCTATAATGCCAGCTACTAAAGGATTCCAAGATGACTGAGTCTACTCTGAAAGTGTTCTGCTTTATTAGGTACTTCCCTCATCATTTAACAACTAGCCTACTTCTCTATCACATAAAAACCTTGTGTAGAACAACTAAATTTATTATTAAGGAAAAGGAAGACCACTAGGATAGGCAGTCACTGCATAACAGAGGGTCACAAAGTAACAGGTTTCCCTTTGTTTATTTGCCAAAAGAAACAAAAACATAAAACAAGGTGCTTTCATAACGTTTGTTGAGCCAAGTTTAAATTTCTACCAAAAGTTAACTTTAATAACTAAAATATCAAATATAAAAAGCATAAATTAAAAGCAGAAAATACTAACCAGTAAGCTGTACTGGTAAAAGAAGATTCTCCAGTGTGACTACTAGAAGAGAAGATATTGGAGAAAAAATTTCTGAAGCACTGATTTGTACACGGATTTGATCTTTGAGGCTAGAAAAGTAAAGAGAGGTTGGTGTTACAGCAAACAAAATCTTTCCATAATAGGTAGGTAATATTGGGTTAGCCAAAAAGTTCATTTAGGTTTTTCTGTTAAATCGTACTGAAAAACCCGAACGAACTTTTTGGCCCACCCAATAGTTATATTTAAATATTTTGATATACCTGAGGCACTAGAGTTATGTACCAAAACAATAATAAACTGTTATTAATCTAAGAAAAATATTTTTCTTTATTTCAACAAACCTTATTTGTCTTTATTATTGCATTTTCTTTTCCTCCCATTTCACTGTATTTAGAGTTTCCTGTACAAAGACACAAAAAGATCTTGCCTTAATTTTTATTTTAAAAGGTTTTAAACGAGTATTGATACTGGCATATTGACAAGAGAAGGTTAAAATGTGTAGAAAAGTTGTATTTAAAATAACAGTACTTGCATTTATATAATTTTTTTTAATGCTAATTTTATCTTGTTAAGCCACAGACAAAAGGAAAATATAAGAGGGCGCAATACAGAAAACTAGTGAAGCATGTAAAATTGCTATGCTCGGAGCATTAAGTATTAAAATTCTAGTCAATATTTTCTGGCACCATGTGCAAACTTAAACCATCCTATAATGAAAAGCATATAAAAGAAGTCAAATTATTTAATATCAATAATGCACTTAATATATCCTTTCAAGTTATGACCTAAACAACAGGTACTGTTAACTCACCTCAAGTAGAAGCTGACCAGGGGAACTGGGGCCATCAGCCCTTGTCAACCACAAATTACCATTTGGCCACAGTCACCAATTTCAATTAAGTACCCTCCCCCTTCCTCCTCAAACTTTATAGAATTAGGAAAAGTAGAAGTGTTGATTAAAACAGCTTTCTGCTACAGCAACGTTTTTGGTTGTATTGCTTACGACTTATTTTTTGGTTTTACCTGTCCCATCTGAAAATTTATTTCTACGGATACATACTTCCAGGTTAAGGAAGATAAAGGAGGAATAGTTTCTACTAACCACAAAAATTGTGTTAACATCTTTATAGATTACTGCTCTTGGTTTTCTTTATCATCAAACCTGTTATTAGTCATCTCTACCTATCAATACACTTGTCTGCAATAAATTGCTGCTGGTACTGCCACTGCTCTCTCCTCAGAACTGTGGGAAAAGTTTACAGTACAATCAACAACTGGTCTTTCAATCTCCAGCCAAACTTGTCTCACAAAGGCCCTACTAACTTTGTTCAAAATAAATCAACCTGACTGACTGGGAGGCCTGTTTCCTGCCACTGCAAGATTGTAAGTATTTTGGGTTTCTTCTGTCAGTCCAGTTGGTAACAGTCTACTTTCTACTTAATAACATACGAATTTCCTTTTAAGTTACTATATAACAGTTGTATGGTTTCATGCTATTATCCATCCTTCACACACGTCCCACCCAGAACTGCTGTAACAAATGAAATTTCATGCTGGGGAGAGGGGTGCTGGCTGAGTTCCAGGAACTTATTTTCCTACCCTTTGATGTATATTTAAAAGATGATACTGACTTTTTCAAGTGGTTAAAGAAGCCAGGAATAAAAATGTGTGATAGGTACCCAGCCACATTCTTAGAAATAACAATTTCCTTCAACTAGACTGAGAATTGCTGTGTTGTAGCTACACAGTACTTTTTATGCCCAAAGGGTGCTAAGTTGTTCTCATTCAGGTTTCATTCACTCAATACTGAATAAGTACATACTGCTGACACAGCATTCCTTCACTTGGAAGCCTCTGTCAAGAAGCCACCACAGATGAAATGCTCTCTGTTAGTTTTCTGGCCAATGCTAAGTATGAAAATCTCATCCAAAAGCTATTTCACATATTTCAAGGTAATTCTCAGGTGATGATGAGCAGCTCCAATGGTGGATTTGTCTAAACTGTGGTTTCCTAGAGACCATTTCACAAGTTCATTCTACTAATCTATCCTTTGGACAGCAGTGATACATCTTTTCATTTAATTTTTATCAAAGTAATGCATGTACATACTTTAAGAAGTCAAACAGCATTTCTAGACTTATTAAAAAAAAAAACAAAAAACTACAGCAATCCCCACTCCTGATTTCAGCTCCACCAAAGCACTCATCAAATCCTTTAGCTGTTTCCTCTCGTATTTCACCTCTTTATTTCTAAATAACATGCTTACTCTACCTTGATTTTTTTGGTTTCAGGTATTTTCCAATTTTTTTTTCTATAGAAGATAAAGACTTTTGCTCCTCTACCCTAATGTTCTTTTGATATATCAACATTAGACATAAGCAATATTACATAATTATAACTATACAGACATTCTCGGCTGAATCATGTACTGAATTATGATTACTTTTCTTGCACGACTTCTTGCTTCTCCTAGGGATAATGACTGCTTTGTTTTCTTTTTTCTTTAATTATATTATCTACCATTAACTTAGCTAACTCTACAACAAAAGTATAAATCTCCTCTTAATACACTCAAATACATCAATTCATCCATCAAGTTTGCTCCCCACTCTCTTGGAAATACTCTTCTTTTGTCTTGCTCCAATCTGAACGGACAACTCTCTAAATGCTGCTGTTCAACCGTCATTCTGAGACCTATCCTCCATCATCGTCACGATCCCCTTTTTTCCTGGGTCGAAACTCATTTTATTATTTTTCTCCTTTCTCTGTTTCTTTTAGGAACTCATTTTCTGAATCTCACATTGTTCCTTTGTTTACTTTCTCATTAAGTGACACATACATATCCTCCAGTATAATTATGAGAGAGGATGTGTGAGAATGAATTTTTGAGCTCTTATGTATTTGAGAATGTCTTTATTTTGCCCTAACACTTGACTGATGGTTTGGTAGTGTACAGAATTTTCTAGGTTAGTAATTGTTTTCCCCAGAATTTTCAAGGCAGTGCTCCACTGCTCCATCTGTTGTTGCTGACAACATTCTTTTACACATGGTCTATTTTCTCTCTCTAGAAGCTCTTCAAATATTGTTATATGCAGAGTTCTAGGATTTTATAAAGCACTTAGTATAGTTCTTTCCTCATTTACTAGGTATTAGGTTAATTATCTGGATACTCATACTCTACTATTCTGGGAAATTTTCTTTTGTTGTATTTTTCTTGATAAATTTCTCCCTTTTATTTTTCCTTTCTGGAATTTTAGTACTCAGTACTGGAACCTCATGAACTAATACCCTATCACCTCTTTGACTTCTGTCCCACTTTCTGAGGTTTCTAAGCTCATCTTCCACTTCTGTTCAATACTTTAAACTTCTACTGTAATATTCTAAATTTCCAAAAGTTTTCAGTCTTTTCTTGTCTAACTGATGAAATATCCCTTCTCTTATCTCTGAGGATATTAATTTTCAAGTAGTTCCCTGTTTCCCAGCACTGGGTTTCTATCAGGTTCCTTTCCTTTGTCTCTTTATTGACCCCTATTATATTGGAGGTTCCCTCAAATCTCTGGTGATTCTTGATTGTTTGCGGGACACTAAAATACTGATTGAAGATGATGTGGATGGGTGGTCAGTGCCTTTCAATGGCTTTCACTGTAAGGTGATCAAGCACAGACCTGGCTGCTTCATTCAGAGACACCCAAATGGCAGTATCTCCAAGTCTTTTAGGCAAGACAGTATCCTGGAAGATACCTTCTATCTCCCACTTTGGGAACAAGCAAGATTGCAAGTGCTTTGGGAAATGATCATGGGTAGGGAACTAGAGGCCTCAACATCTGACTTAATTTCCTTTTCTTTACTGTTGTTTCCTCTACCCCCATGTGTGCTACAGTTTAATCTGGTTCAACCACTCATTCTAGAGAGTAAGCCTCCAGTCTTTGCCTCCATAGACTCCTTCCCCTACACTGGCCAGAAATGTGCAGGATAAGCTTCTCCTTTAAAAAATTTAACCAGTTCTGTTTTTCAGCACAACTGCATATACCTGCTTTCAGAGAGAATAGAGGCCCCCAGACCCAAGACTAAGGTTCTATGGTACATGAACTGATTTGATTCTTAACCCCACTCTCTCCATGAAAGGTTTGGGCTTCAGCTTTCTGCTAAGACAGTTTACCATTCACCTCAAACAACCATTTTCAAGCTTCTATTTTATGGACATCTCTTATCTGCTGTCCCTTCTCTCTAGTTCTCTTATCTTTCTGGCTTTAAATTTTAATTTTCTTTTCATTCCTTTATGGTCATTTCCATAGGGTTCTAGGAGGGATAAGAGAATTAAACAGGTGCTCAATCTGTTATGCTTAACCGGAAGCTTATCTCATTCTTTTGAATTCAGTATATCCCAAAAGATGTTTCATGACAACATCTTTTTCTACAATACAAACCAGTATAACAAAGGCTCTGAGCTTAGAGCCTAGTACTTGGCAGGCACCCAATTAAAAAACTTCGAAAAACTTGAAAAAATTAAAGACACTAAACCGCACTGCTTCTGAAATCTAGCCAAGCAATCATAAAAAGACAGATAATATTTTCTCAAGAAGTTCTTTCATAAAAATAAATTTAAATTATCCTTTGGGCACCATGGTTCCTGCTCAGTCTAACTAGGTAAATACATAAAAATGTTCTTATTTTGCACAACTTCCCACTAACTGTACCTTCACCTTAACTTTCATCTTAGTTCCTTGCTCAGTCATCAAATGCCTACATTAAGAGTCCAAGGTTGCTTCTCTTTTGCATGATAGGTTCATTATTGCCTCTAAACTTTGAGACAATTACAAGTAACTTTACAGATTCTCTTGGTCTTCTAATGAGGCAGTTTGTTAATAAATGATATCTAAGAAATCTCAATGTGAAAATTAAAGGTTAAAACCCTTTAAGGTTCTATTCCTATAGTTATGACTTATAAACTTGAGCCTGAAAAAAAACAAAAACAAAACCTGTTCTCTATTACATTTCTGAAAGGAAACACAAAATAAAGTTAATTACAAAGTTAATTGGTCCGCTAAGTAGGGAGCAGTCTGCTATTTATATCGAGCCATTAGAAAAAGACGATAATTTGAGTTATAAAGCTTGTGGACAGCCACAAAGTGAGAGGCTTAAGATGAGTGATATTAATAATATCACACTTTAGCATTATTCTGCAGTGGTAAGAGGCATTAGACATAAGAGTCAGAAGACTGGATCAAATTCTGTCTGCTCCAACTGTGTGATCTTGGCCAAGATATTCAGCCTTTTAAAACTGTTTTAAAATTTATGATTATGAACAATTTTGAACATTCCATAAAGTACAAAAAATGACACCTACAGGGCAGGTTTAACTGTTAACATTTAGTTATTTTACTTTTATATTAATCTTTGTTTCAGTCTCTTTGCCTTCAAGAGAAAACTACTTTCCTAAAATCGTCTTTTATTTTCACGCATCTTTTTATCACTAAAGCTTTCTGAAGTTTGTTTGCTGTCTGTTACAGGCATACATCAGTTACCTTTTATCATCAGGTAGCTACAGCCAAGGACAATCAAATACTAAGTACTTAATTACCATTACCACTTTGTATGATACCCTGGAAAATGCCATACAGAAAACACAACTATTCACAACTTAAAATCTTACTAGAAAAAAAAAGCCACAAAACAAGCTAATATACTTTATTTCATTGAAGTGAACGTAAGAACTTGAATTATTTTATGCAGCACTATCAGGGGAAAATGGCCAATTAAATTCTCATAGCACATTTTTTTTAATTACAGAAAATTTCAAAAAAACACAAAATAGAGCAAATAGCATAATGAAACTCCATTATACCCATATCCCTGCCTCCACAATTATTAATTCACATCCACTGTTAATTTATCTACTACCTTCTCAAGTCATTTTGAAACAAATTCTAGACATCATATCATTTTAATGCACAACTATTTCAGTAAATAACTCTAAAATATAAGTGTTCTTTGGGGAAAAAAATAACATTAATACTATTATTACAAGTAAACAAAAAACTTCCAATAACTCCTTAATACCAAACACCTAAAGTTCAATTTTCCCCAACTGTCCTTAAAGTTTTATATATATATATATTTTACTTTCTTTTTACAACATGTCACAATAAGAATCCAAATAATCCAACTGTGACTAGTTGAATCTTTCTTTTGTCTCTTTTAATCTACAGGTTCCCTCTCCCACTTTTAAACTCCTTGGAACTTTTTGACAGAAGAAACCAGGTCATTTGTCTATGGTCTACATTTTGTTGATTGCATCTCCTTGTCACTTAACATGCATCTCTGTCTCTTGTATGTCTTATAAATTAGTAGTTAGATTTCTTAATCAGAAATGAGAGGCCCGCGTACCGCAAAAAAAAATTAAAAATAATAAATAAACGTTCCTTTACTACCTGTTCAATTACCTTGATGTATAGTTTATATACAAAAGGCAAGGTAGATGCTTGTATCTTTCCTTTCATATATTGGTTTTAAAAATGAGTTAACTTCCTAGCAGCCTCTAAAATAGACCAATTTGTGTTTGTTTACTTATAAGGTAGCATGATGAACTCATGAACTTAAACATATCTGACAGGTTTCAATAACTGTCCTTGACAGTTACTGAAGTTATTATCCTCTTCATGCTCAGATTGTTCCATTTTTGCCTAAAGGGAGCCCAATCTAGTTGATTCTTGAGACTTTTTGTTACGATCCTAGCACTGCTTTGAAAGTTTCCTTGCCTTCTGTTAAGAAAAAAATATTCTAGGCACATCTTATTTATTTACTATCTCAAACCTGGAAACAGTCATTTATTTCAAGGAGGCCTGGTTCTTTTATTAGGAAATGTTATTTGGAGAACACAATCTCTGCATCAGAGTTGGGTCACAGTGATTTCTCATCACTTAGAAATTTTATTTCGGAATTACTGAAAGAGCTGTTTTTGACCACCAAGCTGTTTTGGCCACCAAGTTTGTAATGAATTTTTTACAGCAGCCCTAGGAAACTAATATAGACCTAGGTACCGTTTTTAATTGACTAATAAAAGTGAATATACATAATAAATTGGTTAAGGCATTCATAAAACTTCTTTACATGCAAAATCTAACTTTTTCTAATTACTTTTCAACCCAAGTTTGTTGATAACCATTTTTCACATGATATCATCCTCTATGCTATCAAGAACAGTGGTGATTTGTGGAGAATACAGTCAATAAATTATGTAATATCTTTGTATGGTGACAGATGGTAAATGGATTTATCATGGTGATCATTTTGAAATGTACAGAAATATCAAATCATTATGTGTGTACCAGGAACTAACAGTGTTGTAGGTCAATTATACTTCAAAAACAAACAATCAAACAAACTCATAGAAAAAGAGCTCAGACTTGTGGTTACCAGAGATGAAGGTTGAGAGGAGGGGGAATTGATGAAGGTAGTCAAAAGGTGCAGACTTCCAGTTATAGGATAAATAAGTACTAGGGATGTAACATACAACATGATAAATATAATTAACACCATTGTATGTTATACCTCAAAGTTGTTCGAGAATAAATCCTAAGAGTTCTCATTACAAGGAAACAAATTTTTTTCTATTTCTTTAATGTATCTATATGAGATGATGTTCACTAAACTTACTGTGATAATCATTTCATGATGTATGTAACTCAAAACATTTTGCTGTATACCTTCAACTTACACAGTGCTGTATATATCAATTATTATCTCAATAAAGCTGGAAGAAAAATAAAGAAGAGTGGTGATTCTTCAGGAAATCCATACAAGAACTAAATCATTGGTGCTGGCCTCTTATATTGGCCTTGCAGTTAAGTATGTACTTAATAGAATTAGCCAACTTATGACTTTCTCGGGAATGCTGGTGCATGTGTCTGATGAATTTCCCCCAATTCTCTCTCAGTTAGAGGTCTAGGGGTTAAGAAAATTCCAGGATTATCTATGGATCTTCTCCCAAGTTTCTGCTATCTATTCTCCAGATTTAATGACAGCACTTTGTATGTTCATACAATCACAGGCAGTGACAACTATGCAGCTGCTTGGTCAACAGTGATCATACGAGACAAATGATAAGATAGAATCCTACTTCAGAGATGTTACAATGGGGGAAAAAAAGCGTTCTCAGAATTGATCAAGTAAGGCGTATACTAAATGAGTCATAAAGACAAAAAAGAAACAGCCTGAGAACAAAGAGACAGCTCTAGAATTTTTCAAACAGATATTTAGCTTCCTATCTTTTTGGAGTAACTTTTACCAAGTTTTCCTAAAATGGTTTCACCACATTGTAATCCAGTGAAAAAAAACCTTTAATGGTATCTTTTTGCATAACATTACTCCTTGTAAGATAATATGCAGAAATTTTAGCTTTATTGCTCAACTCTCTATGACAGCCTCAACCTTCCTTTCCAGTCTTATTCCTGATCATGGTCTTTATTAACATTTTTGCGCAAACTCAAGAGTGGGGAAAGAAATGATAACTGGAAGAAACCATCAATATGACTTAAGCGCCAAACACTAATTCACATATCAACATGAACCAATTACCATTAAAACAATCTAAAGATGAAAAAACCTTTTGCATATGACATGCAAACATCCATATTTTTTCAGAGCATCTCTACTTGGTTGTAGAGTAAGCATCTTACATGTCCAAAAGAGAAATCTTTATTATACCATCCCAAACATTCTATTGGCCTTCCCCATCTCAGTAACTGGCAACTCCATTTTAACAGTTGTTCAGGCCAGGACTTTAGTCTCACCCTTGACTTCTTTACCTCACATCCAATCCATCAGCAAATCCTTTTAATTTCACCTCTGAAATACAACATTTACAGAATTGAGCCACTTCTCACCACTTCCACTAATATCTTCCTGGCGCAACCCACCATAATCTGTGGCCTGGAATACAGCCACCAAACTAGTCTCTCAGGCCTCCTATGAGGACCTTGCCCTCCTATGAACTATTCTCTCCTTCACAGCCAGAGATCCTTTAATAATATGTCAGTCCATACTATCCCTGAAAATGCTTGCCATTTAGGAGGCGTTAAATGACCTCCCAGCCAATGGCTTAACTCTTCCTCCTCCATCTACGTAATTCAATTGTTCTGGTCATACTGACCTCCATGCTATTCTCTGAACATACCATGATTGCTCCTGTCTCAAGGCTTTTGCACTTGCTCTTCCCTCTCCTGCAACACTCTAGATACATTTATGGCTTGAACCCTTACTTATTCTAGATTGCTGTTCAAATATAATCTAATCCAAGAGGCTTTCCCTGATGCCTTATATAATCACCTCCAGAACGTCATCATCCTTTGTCCCTTTACCCTACTTTATTCTTCTTTGAAGCACGTATAACACCTGTCATATTATACATTTATCTCTTTATTGTCCACAAGATACTCTGTTAGCAAGCACTTTGTCTCTTTTGTGCATTACTACAACCCTAAGAGTCCAGAGCTGCTTCAGAGTCTGTTGAATGAATGAGTTCATCTCAATTCCCTTTTGCTCTCCTAGTACAAACTTCTCATACTGAGTATGTGGTGAGTATGGATTTAGAATTTACACCTGAATAATCTTCATTAAACATGATAACTAAATGTAAGCTATTTCATCAGGTACATAATCTATCTCAATGCTGGAAGAAAAACTGTCTTAGTAAGATGTATTAAACGCCACAAGTAAAAAGCAACATCACAGAAAAAAATCTAAATGAGTAATCAGGAAGTACCCAATACCCTTCAACTCAATCCAGACTTGTTCAGTTAAGACATCTGCTAATAATTACATGATAGGTATTAGTACTCTTGTTCTACCCACTCATAAAGTATAAAGAATGTTCTGCCTATCCTAAACCAAACAAATGACTTCAGGCATCTTAACGTAAGTAGACATGGCATTAAGTTACAGGCCTTGGATAATGTTAACCTTCTGGCAGGAAATACGTTTTTTAAGAACTATAATTTAAAATTACCTATTCAAAATTTTAAAACTCCCAACAAACAAAAGTCCAGGACCAGACGGCTTCTCAGGTGAATTCTACCAAACACTGAGAGAAGAGTTAATATCTACCCCTCTCAAACTATTCCAAAAAACTGCAGAGGAAGTAACGTTTCCAAGGCCAGCAACCCTAATACCAAACCAGACAAAGATATCACAAAAAAAGAAAATTAAAGGCCAATATCACTGGTGAACATACACCCAAAAATACTCAACAAAATAATGGCAAACCAAATTCAACAGTACAGTAAAACGATCATATATGCCATGATCAAGTGGGATTTATCTCAGGGATGAAAGAATGGTTCCATATCCACAAATCAATCAATGTGATACTCATTAACAAACTGAAGAGTGAAAACCATATAATAATCTCAATAGCTGCAGAAAAGCTTTTAAAAAAAATTCAACACCGCTTTATGATAAAAACTCAATAAAGTGGGTATAGAGGGACCACACCTCAACATAATAAAGGCCATATATGACAAACCCACAGCGAACATCACACTCAACGGTGAAATGCTGAAAGCATTTTCCTCTAAGATCAGGAACAAGACAAAGATGCCCACTCTCGCTACTATTATTCAACATAATTTTGGAAGTCCTAGCCACAGCAATCAGACAAGAAAAAGAAACAAACAGCATCCAAATTGGAAAGAAAGAAGGAAAACTTTCACTGTTTGCAGATGACATATTATACATAGAAAATCCTAAAGGCGCCACCAAAAATCTACTGGAACTCATCAATGAATTTGGTAAAGTTGCAGGATATAAAATTAATATGCAGAAATCTGTTGCACTTCTCTACCCTAACGACAAACTATCAGAAAGACAAATTAAGAAAACAATCCCATTCAAAGTTCCACCAAAAAGAATAAAATACCTAGGAATAAATCTAACTAAGGAGGTAAAAGATCTGTACTTGGAAACCTATAAGACACTGATGAAAGAAACTGAAGACAACACAAACAGATGGAAAAATATATCATGTTCATGGACTGGAAGAATTTATATTGTTAAAATGACCACATTACCCAAGGCAATCTACAGATTCAATGCAACCTCTATCAAAATACCAATGGCATTTTTCACAGAACCAGAACAAATAATTCCAAAATTTGTATGGAAACACAGAAGACACTGAATAGCCAAAACAATCTTGAGAAAGATTAAAGCTAGAGGTATCATATGATCCACCAATTCCATCCCTGGGTATTTATCCGAAGAAAACAAAAACAGTCATTCAAAAAGATATATGCACCTCCAGGTTTACTGTAGCATTATTTAAAATAACCAAGAGGGCTTCCCTGGTGGTGCAGTGGTTGAGAGTCCGCCTGCCGATGCAGGGGCCCCGGGTTTGTGCCCCAGTCTGGGAAGATCCCACATGCCACGGAGCGGCTGGGCCCGTAAGCTATGGCCGCTGAGCCTGCACGTCCGGAGCCTCTGCTCCGCAGCGGGAGAGGCCACAATGGTGAGAGGCCCGCGTACCACAAAAAATAATAATCATAAAAAAAATAAAAATAACCAAGATATGGAAGCAACCTAAGTGCCCATCGATAGATGAATGGATAAAGAAGATGTGAGATACACACACACACACACTCCACACAATGGAATATTACTCAGCCATGAAAAAGAACAAAGCCCTGCCATTTGCAACAACATGCAAGGACCTACAGGGAATTATGCTAAGTGAAATAAGTCAGACAGAGAAAGACAAATACTGTACGATATCACTTATACAAACAAAATCATAGAAAAAAAGATCAGATTTGTGGTTACCAGAGGCAGGTGGTGGGGGAAGGAGGAACTGGATAAAGGAAGTAAAAAGGTACAAACTTCAAGTTATAAGATAAATAAGTACTAGGGATGTAATGTACAACATGATAAATATAATTAACACTGCTGTATGTTATACATGAAAGTCATTAAGAGAGAAAATCCTAAGAGTTTTCATCACAAGGATAAAAATTTTCTTTTCTATTTCTTTAATGTTGTATCTATATGAGATGATGAATGTTCACTAAACTTACCATGGGAATCATTTTATGATGTATGTAAGTCAAATCATTATGCTGTACACTTTAAACTTAGTGTTGTATATGTCATACATAATTTATATACGTAATATACATAAGTTATGCACATAATTTATATATGTATATATATATATTTATATACATAAATTGGAAGGAAAAAAATTAGCTATTCAACTGGCTTACGATGTCCCCTGAAAACTTGTTTAGTATTTTATATTCTGAATAGTAAAACAAATTCTCAAATCCAAATGAATCAAAGAATCTTATAAATGGCCTTCACCATACTGAAGCACTATAGATTTAAGATTTGCCTATGTTTTCCCCTCTAAAAATAAATCCAGGCAGGAGATACATAAAGAAAATTACAGTAGTCTTAAAACTAAGATTATCATAGGGAGAATGGGCCAGATTATCTAGAGAAAATCTATAACATCATTTATTCTTCCTTAGCAGTAAATTTTACATCAGATCCTAGAATTACCAAACAAAGGCTATTCATTAAAAAGGATGCTATTCTACAGCAATGACACATAAAAACAAAGAAGTTTTGATACCTAAAGTTCTTTAACAAAAGAAAAATGCTTATCTAACCATAAAGTCCTTATAGTGAAATTCCACTTTAAGAGTAAATTATCAAAGACAGACATTCATTAATCTGTAAATCTGGGGTTATCTATAATCCTGAGATCATGTTAATTCAAATAAAAAAGCCAATAACAACAACAACCAAACTTGGTATTCAAACGTACAAAAAATGAAGTTGATTATTATTTAGTTTTAAGAACAATGAATTCATTAATTCTTTCTATCTATAAATAGAAATTAATTATAACCTGGCCTGGAAAATAAATGCTCACTTCTCCCTGCTTACAATTAGCCTATAGTAAGTTGTTCTTTGTAACAAGAATAAACCGCTTGAGCTCCAAAGAGGAGTCACAAAGCACTATAGTGCCATTTTTCTCAGGCCCTGCTGCAAAGCTTTCCTGTATTAAAGAACCATACACTAGACAACAAGAGACAGGCATATCTATGCTCATTTAGATAAATATATAAGAAATGCTTTATTTCCAAATAAAGTTTCAAATTAAAAGTGTGGCTCAAAGCCAAACCACAACTTCCTCTGGGAACTATGAATCACCTTCTCACTGTCACAGGCTTCTCTTGTTACTGCTTACAGTTATTGTCCCACAAGGTATTTCATCTCAGTTCCCATAAGGACTTCTGCACTAATGAGTGGAGTAGGACCACGATGTAGGCTGCTAACCAAGTAGTTGGAAAACATCCTTTTCTCCTTTTCCTTCCCAACATACATGCGCGCGCACACACACACACACACACACACACACACACACTCATTCACTCTCTCCTTCCCTCCTTACAGCTGAGCATGAAAACAAAAAAGGCAGGAAACAGTAAAAATGACTCCATGAAAGCAGTTTATGTAAGACTGAATACAGTGTACAGAGCTCAGCAGAGTTCTGTGCATGACTATTTTCCAAGCAAAAATATTACTTACAAGAACTCTGGCACAAGCATTAAAGTAAGAAACAAAAAAAGGTAGAACACACAAGTAAGAAAGTCACTTACTGTATATCATCTTCAAGTCATAAAGTTTTGCACTTAAAAGATCTTCTCTTTTGACTTTTTTTCTGTAAACACCAATAAAGAGATGAAATAAGAGAAAACTGTTACTTTGCTCATTTATTTTCAATCCACTGCCCACCAAATTGAAAGTATTATGCACTAAGTTTTAAATTTTAGCAAAGAAAGCATGATTAGTTGGACTCCCCACTTAGCTGCCACTCCAATGACTGCAATAGAGATTCACTAACAAGAAACAAAACACTCTTGCAATCCCTTTCCCTGGAACTGGGAGAAACTATCAGAAAGAGGAGTTTTACCGCTTTAGAAGGGAGAGGCAACACTGAATGGGATATCTTCTAAGTGCGGGAAATGAGGCATATGCCTCATAAACATAAGATTGAATGAGAGGAATTCTAAAAACATCCAAAAGACTCCCAAAATAATGTACGGTAAAAATCTAATAGCTGACAGATTTTCCACCTTGGAAGAAATCATTAAGGGTATGACTTGGTGAGCAAAAGCAAATTATTATTTTGCATTACATCCCTACACCATCCCTCTACCACAGTCCTTGAGAAAAAACAGTTAAGCATGTGGACTACCTCAGCTCTGTTAGACCCACTGTACGACCCTATCACAGGTCATACAATGATGAGCACTGCACTCTCAGCACGAGCCAAGAGAACTGGGCAATTCTGAAAAAATGCCTCCCTACGACATTGTCACAGCCAAGAACAGGAGATGAATCAATAGTGAAGCCAGCAAAAGGTATTTCTTCACTATGCTTGGGGAAAAATGCCTCCCTACGACATTGTCACAGCCAAGAACAGGAGATGAATCAATAGTGAAGCCAGCAAAAGGTATTTCTTCACTATGCGTGGGGAAAATGTGCTATTTACTATATAACCATAAATGGAAGACTCAACGCTGACTCAGATATAATTAAAAGAAACTGTAAATAAAATTTGTTCTACTGCAGTTATTAACTGGCTTTATAGGTGGGCTCTTGAACTGAGTGTTCCAGGAATCCCTTAAAATCTAAAAACTTTTGTCTCTAAGTATGTTTTCAGATAGTAGTTGTCTATAGTTTTCTTAGGATTACCAAAAGAAGTCTGTAACTTCCCAAAAGTCTATAACTTCTAAAGAGCTACAGGGTTCTAAATTAGTTGCATGATTCAATAAATCTCAAGGAATATTGTTAACTGTTTTGGTAACTAATATATTTACTCTCTTAAGATATTAGTATTCTGATGAAATGTACTAATGAATCATAGATTTAATTATGACTTTGACAACTTTTGGACAGCTCTAAATATACTTCAGATCAAAAAGGGCTTCAATTTTAAATGTACTGTAAGAAGTTATTTTAAGTATTAATAATAAATGAATCTCCAGTACACTACTAATTCAATTTAATTCAAAAATATGTTATAGGGAGAGTGGGAGGGAGGGAGACGCAAGAGGGAAGACATATGGGAACATATGTATATGTATAACTGATTCACTTTGTTATAAAGCAGAAACTAACACGCCATTGTAAAGCAATTATACCCCAATAAAGATGTTTTAAAAAATATATGTTAATATCTGTTAAACCTGCGTACTAAGTATTTCTAGGCAATTATGTTTTAACAATAGCAGTTAATGAAACAAATCCAAACGTGTTTAAAAATTTTTTTAAACAATAAACATTTGTTATAGCAGTAGCAAGTGTCTGCTATAACACAGAGAAACGAAATGAGAAAGATAATAAGTAGTTTCAATTACAACTGTCTCATGAAGAATGTTGTACTATATCTTTAGTTACTTTCTACTTTCTGTCCATAAATACTAGAGCAGTTACTCACAATGTGGGCTGTGCACCAATGCTTATCCATATTTGTTTGTGATATGTACAAAAATGCGCAAGCATTCAGAAAATTTTACAGAAATTTTACACTGTTGTAACTTTTATTGTACAAAAGTATCAATCTAAAACAAATTAGGAAAAAACTAAAAAAAACTAATTCATCAAAGATAGAGGTCAAATAAATTATATTCTCAGATTTCAGCTGGTCCTTCCTTAACTTATCAAGGGTGTGCTTTAAAAGAAGTAATTAAATACATTTAAACCTCACCTCAAATTAAATACAAAAAACCTCATTTTTTTAAGTACTTTTTTTCATTTTACTAGCTATCTTCTGATTCTACACAGTTGGATTCCACTTCTGAAGTTCAGCACTAACCTCATACAGCTTTTAGAATTTTCCTGACAGGACAGCTGTTTCTTAAAAGAGCTTTCATTTTTCTTGTCATTTGTTTCTCTCAACTGTCTTTTTATGTGAACCTGTGAGAAAAAGCAAAATCACCTATTTAGACTGATAATCTGGCATCACAAATGATAACCTACACATTTCCCTTGAAAGGACAAAAAATTAAAGAAACAAAATTGTCTGAATGAACGTGCAGCCCAAATACATATGCTTATTAATTCAAGCATGCTAAACTATAAACTTAGTATGTGTGCTAAGCTCTGGGGAAACATAACAGTAAGAGAGGGGCATGTAAATAGATTAAGTGCTCATAACAAATATAAACACAGATCTTTGTATACATGTAGAACTGACTTTGAGGATATCAGAGAAGACTTTAATGAGTAGATGATTATGAGTTGGTCTTCAAGAATGAGTAGGAATCTGTATAAGGAAAAAATATTCTAAATGGAGGGAACACAGTTATAAGAAACAGCTAAGAAGCCAATGCAGATGGGGAAGAAAAAATTGGCAGGATATGAAGCTGATACAATGTATTAGGACCAGACTGTAAAGGGTCCTGAATAAGAAAATAATTCTATAGGAATCAGAAAATAGAGTTTTTAAAGCATGTGAATGAGATGATCAAATCTGTTTTCTTTGGCAGTGATATGGAGAATGAACCAGTTAAGGGAAACTATAAAAGTCAGGAAACGGGAAAAAAGTTCTTATAACAGTGTAGATCTATACTGTATGAGACAATAGTCACTAGCCACATACTATTAAGCATGTGAAATGTGGCTGGTTTAAATTGAGATGTACTAAAAAAAAAAAAAAAATTCAGATGTACTTGTAAGTGTAAAACATACACCGGATTTCAATGAAAACAACAACAAAAAATAAAATCCTTCAATAATAATTCTTCTAAAATATTACATGTTGAGATAATACACTAGATATGTTGGATTAAATAAATTATAAAAATTCAATTTAACTGTTTCCTTTTGGTCTTTTAATGCGGCTACTAAAAATTTTATATTATACAGTGGTTTGTAGTATATTTCTATTGGTAGAACAGGTCTAGATGACAGCATGAGGGCCTACAAAGAGGTAATGAAGTGGGAACAAATTCAAGACATTGTGCAGAAGGAACAGGCAAAAATAAGACAAAGAGAAAAAATGGAAAACTCCCAGATGTTTTTGATCTGGGTGACTGGGATTATGGTACCATACAACTGGGGTTAGGGGACGGGGCAGGGAATGAGATGAGTTTGGGGTTTGTTAATATTTAGATTCCTTTGGTATTCTAGATGGAGATGTCCAACAAGTGGTTGAAAATATAAGCAATTATATATGACCCATTCGAGTTTAATTGTAAAGGGAAAAGGATAATAAAGATTCAAAAGAAGTAAAAGGGTAAAGGAAGATATTAAGAATATATGGATAATACCACACACAGAATTACCGTATGACCCAGCAATCCCACTACTGGGTAAATACCCTGAGAAAACCATAATTCAAAAAGACACATGCACTCCAATGTTCACTGCAGCACTATTTACAATAGGCAGGTCATGGAAGCAACCTAAATGCCCACTGACAGACGAATGGATAAAGAAGATGTGGTACATATATACAATGGAATATTACTCAGCCATAAAAAGGAACAAAACTGGGTCATTTGTAGAGTCGTGGATGCATCTAGAGACTCACACAGAGTGAAGTACGTCAGAAAGAGAAAAAAAATATCGTGTATTAACGCATACATGTGGAACCTAGAAAAATGGTACAGATGTACCCGTTTGCAGTACAGAAATTGAGACACAGATGCAGAGAACAAACGTAAGGACACCAAGGGGGTGGGTGGGGGGTGGGAGGTGGGGTGTGGTGTGGTGTGGTGTGGTGTGATGAATTGGGAGATTGGGATTGACAGGTATATACTGATGTGTATAAAATGGATGACTAACATGAAGCTGCTGTATAAAAAAATAAAATTCAAACAAAAAGAAAATATATGGATAATATCACACATGATAAGAAATACCTTTTAAGTTTGACAAAATTAGATTAACACTCCCCCAAACTTTTAACTTAAGTAACACTCAAACCCTATTAAATAAAACATAAACTTTTATTCCAAGCAACAGAACAAAATTCACATGAAGCAACAGAACAAAATTTTACAGAAGAATATCTTTGGAAGCTAGTGCATGCTAAAGAATCTTCAGCAACATAATATATAGAGTCTGGAAAAACAGAACATGTCTTTCAGAGAAGTGTTGCTTTAATTTTGATTATACTATCACGCACATATATAACGTTTTATCTTTTCTCCAAGATATATACTAATTTGTATAGATGTCCAGAGTTAACACAATTACAACATGCAGTATCTTTCACATGTCATTTTATTTGAATTGCAATCTCATTTGTACCTTATGTCACTGAGACTTATCTGGAAAAAATATATCAAAACAAATTATAAACACCTACACTGAGAACATCTAACGCTTAAATAGTTTTATGTTGCTTACATGCCCCTTCCTATTCACAAAGATAGCAACCAAAGTGTTGGTGCTACTTGGGAAGTTTGTTTTTCCCATCAATGGCATCATATATGTATATATTGAGTATTCTCATTTTTAACTGTATACCATTCCTGACTTACTAATGAGAACCTCAAGAAATCTTTCTTACACATTTCACTTTACGTAAATCACTACTTACTCTCTTTTCACTTTTTATTCATTAACTCAGGAATATGTTCCTATCTCTTTCTTCTTCTTTTATTTATTTGTAAGCCAAAAATAAATGTGAATACAAATCATAATCATGGTTCTTAATCATAAGTAACATCAGCATGGTATGTGAATCTCAAGAATGTGACTAGGATTAAGCATTACAATAAAACTGTACGTAACAAAAGAAGTCATCTGCCCATGACAACACTGAAACCATGAGAAGTCCCTCTCAAGATCTTCACAAACCCCCTTATTCTTCTCGAATTAAACTCAGCCTCCTTCAAGCACCAGAATTTAAGAACAAAGACACCCTTTTATATTTAATTTTGTTTAATCTTCTCAACATTATGTTTTTCATGAAAACATAATTTTCAGGTACTCTGGACTTAAGTTTTTGTGGGGGTTTGTCTTTGAATCTAATATTCCATTCAAACATTTTTTCAATGGAAATTAAACACATTAAAGTTGAACAATTCACAAATATACTCAAACTGGAAATTTAAAGCAAAATCATCTCAATTAAGTTTAAAGAGTTTGTTTTACAAAATAAAATCTAAACCTTACCTTAACACAACCTTCCAATGCACTGAATTTAAACACCGCCTGAAAAGGTTTCCGGTCAATAGGACATGAAGCCAGTGTCTGAAAAATGATGAACAAATTATAACTTTACGAATGTCTCTTTAAAACAGGTCAAAATTAAACTATAACAAACGCATTTACGGTAAGTTTTTCACCAGAAGAGGAAACCATAGAAAAATAATTTTTTCTTCTTTCAAAGATAAAGATGAAATACTTTCCACCTGTATTACTCCACAAAGTAATAAATACCATAATTTTTAAAATTCATTCAAACATTTACTGAGCACCTACTGTATGCTAAATAAGTGGAATACAACGATGATCAGAGATAAGATCTTTGTTATTAAGATAATACCTATTAAGACTTGCTGCACAGTTGAGTACTACAGCTATAATGAAAGGAAAGCTGGGCTGAAATCACTACCTCTCTGATCCAAAGCACTTGAGTAACTCTAAATAAGCTGTGAAAGGAATGGCTTGGACAGGTCCCTTATAGATTTTAATATTCGATGACAATATTTTCCCCCAAAATAATTTTGAATAGGCAGTTGTACCAGCAATAAAAAAAATTGTAGATATGAAGAAAAGCAAGGATTCCTCTGCTGCTCCCTCAGCCATGTAGATGCCCTCTCCGAAAGTAGTTTCTTATGTATCCTTTTAGAGATACCCAATGTTTATGCATAACGTGTATCTTTTAAATATAAAATATAATTCAGATGCTGAACTGAATCTTGTTTTTCTCTTAATTGCGTATTTTAAATTGGCTCATATTACTATTTCAGAGCTGTCCCATTCTTAACAGCATGGTATGTCATATAGTTTTAATTTACATTTCCTTTTATATGAGTAAGGTTGAAAATATTTCCACGTTTAAGGGCTCTTCAAAGTTCCTTTTCTTTAAACTGTCTATTCATGCCTTTTGCCTAACTTTTTTATTAGGTTGCTGGTCTTTTTCCAACTGAATTGTAGGCTTTCTTTATAAATTAAGAAAAATTGTCCTTTGTTCACTCTGTAATTCTAAATCATCTTTATCTTGATATAAATATATTTCCTATACTTTCAAAATTAACATGCATCAACTATAATTGAGTTTCTCTAATACTATTAAATGTTTGTATAGGAATAGGCTTATATTATTTAAATAATTTTTAAGATAAAGTATGTTGTCTACTAGGGTAAAAGGGAAGATTCTGTAGCCTAAGAAGAAAATGCTGAAAGGCGATATTTTAATACCTATGGTTATAAAAGTAAAACAGGATTCTAGCAATTTAATAGCAATAGTCTAATAGATAATATAATAATGAAGTTTTGATAAATTATCCTATATTCCCTAGTGGAAAAATGTGATATTTGCTTTTCTGGACTTTGGCACATATCAAGATATGCTTACACAAAGCACAAGTACAACAGACTGTGTGTGGCCCTCGATCATATAATACATTTTCACAAAGCTTGTGAGTCACTTTGGAAGCAGCCAAAATATAAACAGAGTTACTTTTTACTACTCTGCTAAAAAGTGATTTTTCTTTTAAGTAGGTAGGGCTTGATAAAATGCTCTACACCATATCTGAATTAGGAAATTTGACTTTCCTGACTATATTAAACCAATTCAGACTGGTAGAACCCAGCTCAGCTTACTTCCAAGCACTATGCATTTAGGATGCTAGTACTTTCCTTACAGAAAATCTGACCTTAAAAAGCTTTGCTACAAGTAGCAACAAAGCTGTCCACAGCTTTTTAATAATGCATTACAAATAGCAATTCTAGTTCAAAGAACTCAACATCATAACTATGTGATTGTTGTTTATATTACCATTTGCTGCATGAAATTTCTTAGACTAGGTTATATTAACACATTTATAATTCAAAATAATACTTTAAAGTGGAAACTTTCAAATATTTATTTTTACTAAAGTTTCAAAATATATTTGTATTTCTTTTTTTTTTTTTTTTTTGTATTTCTATTTTAAAGGTAAATTTAGATAAAATTCATTAAAAAGATAAAACAGGGACTTCCCTGGCAGTCCAGTGGTTAAGACTTCGCCTTCCAATACAGGGGATATGGGTTTGATCCCTGGTCAGGGAGCTAAGATCCCATATGCCTCGTGGCCATAAAACCAAAACAGAAGCAATACTGTAACAAATTCAATAAAGACTTTAAAAATGGTCCACATTAAAAAAAAAAGATAAAACAATAATAAAATGTGTTTCCTTCAATGTTTTTTAAAAAATTATTAAGACATGTGTAAGGGCTCTGGATTTACTGTCTATTTTTATATCTTGTCCTGTGTATAACCTTGAGCAAATTACATAGCCTTCCTTTGTCTCATTTGTGAAAATGGGGATAATAATAATCTGAGGTTTTCACAGTAATTAATGGCATACACTAAGTACTGTGTAAAGTCTTCTAAATATTAACTAGCTTTACAGCACTAACAATAAAAAAGCTTGGTTCACTAACAAAAAGATAACTCACAATATGATGTACATATACATGTGAGAGACTGAATTCTTAGTGAGTTTTCTTGTTGGATTTTTCAAAGTTCATGACATATGGAAATTAAACTATTCCATTTTTTAATATCTATTTCAAGTTGTAACACTTACGAAGATCCAAAGAAAGCCACTGTGTTAAAGAAATTTATTCTATATCAGATGCATTGAACCTTTCGAAAACTCTGAAATTACAAAATCCCATTTTCTTTTTTATTAAATTTCCTCTGTTGACATCAGCTAAATGGCACTCTTCCCTTTCCCATGTTCAAACTGACAAGAGTTTTAACCTGAGCCCTTCCATTTTGATCTGTTACAGGTATTAGGGTTCTGAGTAAGATTTTGGTTTTGTTCTTTTTTCCTTAACTATAATTGTCATGGATTTGTCTAAGGTTTCATGTGGAGAAAGGGTTCCACTGCTATTTCAAAGACAAAAAGAAAGAAAACAGAAACAAAAAATAGTAGTCGGAAAACTACTGCTATCTATTATGATAATCTGTACATACTTACATTTCCTAAAAATAATCTACTTAACCCTAGAAAACAAGTTAACAGATTTTCTTTGGCTCAGGCTTACCGTCAGAAAAATTTCTTAAAAGCAGGTTATCCTCCTCAGATTTAAAAAAAAAGCATAGGTCAGAAAATAAGCTAGCTATAGTAGACAAAATATCTTTGCTATGGCTACTGAGAAATGATGATATCCATTTCTGACCTTAAAACAGTTTAGCAAAGCATTTCAAACGGGAAACAGAAAAGAAATTCAGTTATCCTGAGTTAAGTCTTCACAGCCTACCTCAATAAATAGTGACTAAAGAACTTAATGAAAAAGAAATCAAAACAGATTTTTAAAAACTAAATGGATCTTTCATTTTTTGTTAATGTATAACGTAAGAAAAATATAAGGCTACTTTACATTAGCATATTAGCCAAAGTTCAAAGACACTGTCATCAGTAGGTACTAAAGCATAAAATTATATATCACATGATGATCAAACAGCTTTAATAGGAAAGTTAAAAAAAAAAGGTTTTAAAAAATGGTTTGCATTGGCCTAATTTTAAAGCATTCCTAAGGAATCTTCATCCTTATAATCCAGCAGATACCCATTCAGAAAATCTCAAAGATATTTTAATCTTACTTTCCAGAGTTTGTGTCACTAAAATAACTAATTTAGTTTTTAAGTTGTGTGGTTTAAAAAATTCACATTTAAAACTAATGTTGAAAAATTTTAGCTAATATACTTAATTCTTCTTTAAAATATATTTTTAGTTTTAAAGAAAATTATCCCAAATTTTATTTTCCTTGTATACAACAAAAATAAATACCCTTTGGTTATTCACCATTTTGAGTTCTTATATACAACAAAAATACCCTTCAATTATTCACCTATTTAAATTGACAATGACTTTTATTTCAATAATTTTTCAAGTATCTAATTTAATTAGTTTCATAGTCAAAGTAATCCAATATCATCATTCAACTTTGTGATACAGCTACAAAATTAACAGAATTTGATCACTACTTTACAATGTAATGTGTATTAAAAAACAGAGCATTCATTTTACTGTGAATGCTCTGTACTGAGGTTATATCAGTTAAGGAGGCAATTTCGATAGAAAAAAATAATCTTCCTAATGATTTCAGTAAAACATACCCTAGTATTCTGAAGCGTTGTAAATTCCCAGCTCAGATAAACCCATATTTAAATGTAAGAACAGGAAACCTTCCTTATTTGGGAATTCAGGATTCTTGATTTCTAATATTTCTTGCTTCCTGCTGCTGCTCTATCCTCAATCACAAAGGCTGCCTACCGATAGCCCCTCCTAGAGAGAGAGAAGCAAGTGTTAAAGGTAAGTGCTTAAAGACTAAATCTCAGTACCTATGTTTTAGGTAGGTTTGTCTGTTCATGGGAATCTCTAGAACATTTATCTCTCTTACTAATAAATAGAGCACATTATATAAAACTGCAGTTCAAAATCAAATAAAGATGATTTAGGAATGCATACCATTAGAGGTTGCTGCTTATTTTAAAGCCATTCACTAGGACCTATCCTTTCTTCTTGATGGTCCCAAGATATCTAGTCTGCACCTCTAAAGAAGTGCTCACCTGTAGTCGGCCTACATGTACACTATCACATTTAACCAGTTCTTTCAAGACAGTCCTATCACATTTAACCAGTTCTTTCAAGACAGCTTTCAGGAATGTATCCCTACAGGGCAAATGGCTGTCAGTAATAAAATTAACAGCAAGAAAACTTTTTATCCAACTACTCAAAAGGAACTCTTTCATATTCTTAAAAATAAATTACAACAGTTGGGTAGAATTACTTTTAACCTTTCTTTTCTTTTGACATTTAATAGTTAAGACTTTCATTTTCTAGCATAAAAACAGAAAATCCCATAAACTATCTGTATAAATCACTTTACAAATTCTGACATTTAAAATTAGACTATACAGAAATACACATTAATTTACCCAACTGGTAAAAATAGAATATTAAATGAAAACCTATTACATATATGCTTTAGGTAATGAGCATTCACAATATAAAACTATTCTTTGCTCTACCAAAGGTTTTACCAAAGGATCAATACAGAGTGAAAACAACTAGGAATTTGGAATAATTAGTCACAAATTCAAGTTCTGGAGGAGTCAGAACTAGCAACCTCTCTAATCTACTTTAAGGATGAAGATAGACAGCTCTGAATCACCTATCACACAAGTTGTAATAATTAAATGAATTAATGTATTTGACAATGCTTTATAAAGATAAGAACTAACAGTAGTGCTCCACAGATATGCTTACATTATTGTTCACAAAGAAGTAGAAGTACATAACAGAGAGGTTTGGTTTAGTTCAGGAATAAAGAAAAAATTTACATCTTAGGAAAAACTGTTGGGAAAAACCAGGCAATAAAACTTTGCTGAATTATGTTACCAAACAATAATCTAATCACTAGAACGATGTATAAGTTTCTGCTCACTGCATAAGGGAACATCTGTATATAAAACATATCAGTAGTCAAGATATAAGTCAACGGGTCACATTTTGATTTTTTTTGGTATGTACTATTAATCCAAAAACATACTCCTCACCTGTCTGCATTGAACACTGTTGTCTGACTTCTTCAAGAACCGTACATCACCACAGTAAGACTCTCTTCATTTCTAGTCTCATGAGAGAAAACATACCTTTGCCAACTGTGCAATTTTGATTTCATTAACCTTACTTTCTCAAACTGAAGCTGTCAGCATTTGATATAAATGGAGGACTGAGAGAAATAAGTTGAGGGAGGATAATTTGCTTATAGTAGGAAAGTTAATCACATTTAAAAAATTACTTTAAAAATAGGGGAAATATTTACATTACTTAAAAGAGAAAAGAATCCCAGTGAATATCAAAAACCTCCTAATCACATATATTGCATGTTCCTTTAAATAGAGTAAAAACTCTTAACCACTTCAAACATGAAATGTCTCCAAGTCCTCAAACTTTAACCCTTTTAAGGGTCAAAACTGTAACCACTTCTTGGCAACCTGCCAAATCCCAAATCTTATTTTCTTAGTGTGTGTGTAGGTTACCCTATTGTCTATTGAGGATCATAATTATGATTGGCTGTCAATGCTATGGCCATGTGTCAAACTTCCCTAGCCTTCACTTTTCTAATTATCTACTTTAAAATGTGCAAACTCAGACAATCAAGATTAAACTTATGTGTAAACTAAATGCCCTATGTTTAGACTGTATTTTTCCTCACAGTATGGATAAAATAATTAACTTTCTAAGTGGCTGATAAACTTTAGTGTATTGGTTCTATACATATTTCATCAGGTTAAAGGCCTTCTTTAGTTCCAGATTCTCAGTTCTAATACTGATGATTTAAATTAACAAGAACTTCAACTTTCCTAAGCGTCAATTACTGTGTCTTTGTTTAGATCAATATTTCATTTCTACATCATCATTTTTATTTTATAAACCAGCAGGCTTACCATCTGTGAATTTCTTGAAACTAAACACAGAATGGACATGTTTAATTTCAATTTGTTCTAGTGTCCCTAATGGGAGGCAATTAGGCTAAGGGCCATGAAGACCACCAGCTTCCATTATTCTGAATCTTTCTGCCCTAGGTAAGTAGATTCTATGAATATCTAGAGACTAAATTCAGTTACTTAATTAGTCCTTAAATGGCTTTTGTTTTAAATAACCAAAGAACCAAAATTTTAGAACTTGAAGAGATTGAAACTGATTGTGACTCTGGATATAGATATTTTAAGAACATGAGAAATTTCAGGAATGTGTCCAAAATAAATATACTAGACTATTAAATACTTGTTTCTTATGGAGAATTTCTTCAATGATTAAAATATTAAGGTGAAAGTAAATAAATGAGTCCTTCTTGGTTCTTGATACCTATTCTGAATCAAATTTTAATAAACCTTGAGAATAAATCTCAAATAGCTCAACAGAATTTCTGAAAGACACATAAGACTAGGAAGGTGATCCTGAATACATTTTGTACTTTTTTCTTATTATGTAGATTTCCAACCACTGTAAATTTCACTTTTGATTTCTAACTCCCTACTAAAAGTGAACATTAGGGCTTCCCTGGTGGCGCAGTGGTTGAGAGTCCGCCTGCCGATGCAGGGAACGTGGGTTCGTGCCCCGGTCCGGGAGGATCCCACGTGCCGCGGAGCGGCTGGGTCCGTGGGCCGTGGCCGCTGGGCCTGCGCGTCCGGAGCCTGTGCTCCGCAACGGGAGAGGCCACAGCAGTGAGAGGCCGCGTACCGCAAAAAAAAAAAAAAAAAAAAAAAGTGAACATTAGTAAAATTTAAAACTATGGATCAATTTTTAAAAATTATTTTAATTTCAGGCTCTTGAAGTATTTAGAAACAACTTAAGAGTTCAGGGTCGATGCCTTGAATTTCAAATAAACATTAACATAGTAATTTAAATGAAAGAATATAAAAGAAAGCCTTAGCACAAGGCCGGGCCAGTTAGCAGAGTCTGAATACAAATGCTCTTTCCTAATCCTGAAATCCGAAGTAAACTACATGCCTCTTTTTCAAAACAGAAGGAGGCTGAGGAAAATGAGAAGAGAGATCTTAATAACTAATGGCCATGAATAAAAACACTAGTGAATATGAAATCTGCTTCTATTTGTCAAAGCACTGATACACTTCAAAACATATCTCATTTTTATCATACCAATAAAAGATTCAAACTGAAAATTTTGAAGTGATTTTGTTAAGTGATTTTGTTAATCAGTAATCATTTATTAATTATAATGAACTTTTTTTTTTTTTTTTTGCGGTACGCGGGCCTCTCACGTTGTGGCCTCTCCCGTTGCGGAGCACAGGCTCCGGACGCGCAGGCTCAGCGGCCATGGCTCACAGGCGCAGCCGCTCCGCGCCATGTGGGATCTTACCGGACCGCGGCACGAACCCGTGTCCCCTGCATCGGCAGGCGGACCCTCAACCACTGCGCCACCAGGGAAGCCCTATAATGAACATTTTATTAGTAGATTGTGTTCTTGTTACTGCTCAACTTAATGGTTTATTTAACTGATGTCTGCTATCCCCACTAGGGACAATGAAATAATTCAGAATATTCTGTTTATTCTCTGCTTTCAAGGTTAACTAGTTTTGTTTAAACAATACCTCAACTCCCCCACTGCCATTCACAATTTATGGCAGTACAGCCGATAAGTATTTTCTTTTAGAAGCAATTTGGCTTCAACAAAATGTTTATATCCAAAGGGGTAACACAAAAGAAGAAAAATATTACATGCAAGAAAAGTGCTGATTGCAATACTATGTATGTTAGCAAGTATTTTTAACTTAAAAATATTCAACAATAGTTAAAAACATGGACAAGTTTAGCACTATCTAGTGGAGTTGAATATGTACATAGTCTACAACCACTTCTAGATACTTACCCTAGAGACACCTGAACTTGTACACCATGATAAAGCTAATGGTTGTATCAAAGATGCATGTAGTGTAATGAAGGATGACGAATCAAGCCTATTTTACACATTCTAATCCTGAGAGAAAAACACATACTCAAATCATGGTGGTTGAACCTCCCAATTATGTGGTCACTGAATGCAATCTCACAAAAAGCACTGAATTGAAGCCTTCTAGCCATCCAGTAATTCTCTACTGGAAGCAAAATCTCCTCTATTTTTAAGATATCTAATCACAAAGCAAACCATGGTGCACTAAATTCAACACAGATGAAATCATTAGTTGGGTGGCAGAGAAAAATATGCATTCTTATTTCATTAGTCAATGCTCCTGCAAACACACAGAGATTTACAATTATATTAAATAATTAAATTAAACTCAAAATATTTTTTCCCAGAATACATTTTCACCTATCCTTAGTCCTTTCTTGCCAAAAACCAGTTTAGACTTTTATCTAATTAGAACTGTTTCCAAGTATACTATTATTAACTCAATTGGTTTAACAAATCTTTTTCTTCCCCCTCCCAGAACTTGGCCATAGAGTCAGTACACAGTTATGTTCTCTTTTTCATACTACTGATGAAATATAAGTTAGACACGGAACTCTGAAAACCCCAGTTATATAACAGACAATTAATTCCAATGTGCATAAGGACAACAAAGAATTTGAATGCAGCTAATGTTAAAAACATTTTTAAGATTTATCTCCTTTACTAATTTTTACACACTGACAAATTACTAACTCAGAAAATATAGCATGAGCAGTATGATAAATTTTTATTTCACGATTTCTAACAATGGGGCTCATAATGAATATTCAATATACAGTACCGTGATCTACTTGACCCAAAACGAATCAACGTAATACATTAAAAGTCCCAAATTTTCCTGTTTCTTAATCATTAACTATCTATGAAGAACCTCAATGATATCTCTAACTTTGAAATTAGTTCAAAATAAATGAAACACAGGAACTAGAAAATGCAGTTGTAAATTTATTTCTGTCTCTTAAGCTATGAGACCTTGGTCAAGTTATAGAATACAAAATCCAAGTTTCCACATCTGTAAAATGGAAAGACACTGATATATCTGTTCTGGTTATCCCACAGGCTGATATAAGGAAGAAATTTAATAATCTATGTAAAAATTCTCTGAAAAATATAAAACACAAAGCAGAGAGAAGGTGTTATTATTAGTAGTAAATAGATATAATCACAAGAGGGTCAAGTACACTGAAGATGAATTACTACATTTCTACCAGAAAAAAAAACTTAATCCATTACCCCGTTTTTTTAATGGTATGCATTTAAAATTTTTTAATCATAAAAGAACAAAAAGCTGAATATAAAAAATTTAGAAGGGAATATACTAACAAAATTTGAGCAATACAGAGATGTTTGTCCTAAGTGGAGGAAAACACATTACTGTGAAATAATTTATGAAAGGCAGTATCAAGTCTTTAGACTAGGTGGAATGAAATCATGCTAGGGAACTAAAATACAATAATATTTAATACTTAGACTCACCTCTGCCCATTTAAGAATACAGGTCAAGCAGAAGACATGATTACAGCTTTCTGGAAAACCAATTTCCTTCTCTAACAGGCAACTGAGACATATTGGACATCTATCAGCTTCATTGTACAACAGACCAATGGCAGCAGTATTATCTTTGTTTTCTTCACCTATAAAGTAAAGCAACGATATATGCTTTCAATTTCTCCAGACCAAATGACTTATGTTTGTGGTGGTACGATGGACTAGATACTCTAAAAGGCCCTCCTTCTACAAAGTAATTAGATCTTAGATACACTATAAGAAACAAACTCCTTGAGCACAATAACCCCAACGTTTACTGATTTATAATTTAAGGGAGGAGTGAAAAGAATTTTTCATGAATTAATTTTAAAATAGGTAATAATCACATAGTTCAAATATTTAAAAGTAAAAAAAGGTTATAGTGACAAATCTCCCAAGCAAATCTACTCCCATCCATCTAGTTCCACCCAATGCAACAAGTAACAACTGTTGTTTGTTTTGTGTTCTTCCAGAGACAAGATAGAATGCACAGACAAGTAAATCCTAATATATATTCTTTCAAACCTCCTTCTTCACACAAATGCTAGAACACTATACACAGCAGTCTGTGTTTTTTGTTGTTTCAACCTATGGATGGAACATTCACCTGTTTTCAAACTTGGGCTATCACAAACAATGCTGCAATGAAAAACTTTTCATTTCCCATTTTTAATAGTGTATCTACAGAATAGATTCTTAAAAATGGAATTGTTAGACCAACGTGTACATACATTTGTATTATGAATAGATACTGCCAAATTATACCCCTTAGGGTTTGTACTAATTTAAACACCTACCAGCAATGTAACCAACACACAAGAAGTAAGCAGTGCTGGCTCAAAAGTAAAAGAAACTCCAAGATTCAACATAAAACAAAACAAAAATACAGAAATGGTCAGCTGAAATGTGACCAGTATATGCCAAGCAAATGGAAAAGCTGGCATTGCCCTGGAAACATGTCCATACTAGTGTTCAGATCTGGAGACTAACCTTAGGACCAATCCAGGTAGGGAAACTGATCCTAGGAGATTCCAGTTTTAAGCCAAGACCCTCAAATGGGGTTAAAGTGGTCCCAGCATGGGTTCAGAAAAAAGCAAATACATACAAATCCTCTGAAGGAAAGCATCCCTAATTTAGGCCCTCAGGATTCCACAGATTAAACGGATCAAATATGAGCTCATAATCAAACTTTACCAAACAGAAGAAAATACGCTGCCTTGAGTAAGAATCAGCAGAAACAAGAATGAGTTTAGATTTATTTTTATATTTATGTATTATATTTATTTATTATAAATTTATTTAGATGTCCACTGGCTTCAAATATCAGAACTTTCAAATACTACATAAAATAACTGAACAGCAATTAGACCCAGAAGAAAAAAATATTTGTGAACTGGAAGAACTGAAGAAACTACCTAGACCGTAAGAGACAGACAAGGAGATATAAAAACAGAGGTTGGGAAATGAGGTCAGAACAAAGTCTAACATATTAATTGAAGTTCAGAAGAAGAGACTAAAGGGCAGGCAATAGTTGAAGCAGTAATGGCTGGGAAATGATAAAACAAAAACATGATCCAACAGATAAAGGACACACAAGGTCTACTAAACAGGAGTAATAAAAAGAATCCATGTTTAGAAACAAAGTAGCAAAACTGTACAATATCAAAGATGAAAACAAGATCTTAAAAGCAAAAAGAGGGAAAAGACAGATCATCTACAAGGGAATGACAATTAGGTTGAAAAGACATTCCTTGACAGCTAGTAAGAAAACTAGAAAATAGCTAAATAATATCTTCAAAGTGCTAAGAGACAAAAAAAAAAAATTATCAATCCAGAATTGTATATCTTTCAATAGTTTTGAAGAGGATAAAATAAATACAAAAACTTAAGTTTACCACCAACAGACTTTCACTAAAGGAACTTGAGATTTTTTTCAGGAAGAAGGGAATGGAGAAAAAACCAAGGACAGTAATAATAAAAACAGAAAAATGTCATTCCTAAATCAGTAGGGAGCAAAACTTAAGAAGAAAACGAGCAGAGCTCAATGAACTAAAAACTGACTGATCAAAAATAAGACAAGAGAATAGGGAAAAAAAAGGTGTGCACTTCTTATTTAGGCAGCTTATTTCACAGTTTAAGAACAACAAAAATATGTAAATACAAAAAACTCCTTGTTAACAAACAGTATGGAAACACTAACTTTTGCTTTCAACACACAAGCTTTATAAAAATTAAGTTACCTTCCATATCTTCATAGTCCTGATCTCCCACATTTAGGGTATATAGAGTTTTCTTCTTCATTTCTCCTTGAAAAAGGGTTTCCTATAGGATGAATTATAATAGAGAATTTTTATGTTTGCCTTGTCCCAATAATATATATATTAAAAAAAAAACCCAAACTGTAAGAAATTATTTTACACATAAAAAAACACAATACAAACCAAGCCAGTAAATTTTCTGGATAATCCAGTACACTTTTATACTCCTTGCCACCAAGCACTGTCTTACTGAAAGAAGAAGCCTTGTATAAGTATTAAACAACAAAGACTAATGATAAATTTTTTGGTACAGACATAAATACAATCAGAGCTTAGAGAAAAGAGATCCATTTGGACTGAAGTTTTCATTGAAGTCGACAGGTTACATATGTTAAGGAGCTTAACACATTTAAGGAGCAAAACAGTATGAAGGAATAAAAAGGAATTTAGCTAGGCCAATCTGACAAATAAGAGTCAGTGGGTATAACAACTGACATTACAGAAATACAAAGGATCATGAGAGGTTACTAAAAGCAACTATATGCCAATAAAATGGACAACCTGGAAGAAATGGACACATTCTTAGAAATGCACAACCTTCCGAGACTCAACCAGGAAGAAACAGAAAATATGAACAGACCAATCATAAGCACTGAAATTGACACTGATTAAAAATCTTCCAACAGGGCTTCCCTGGTGGCGCAGTGGTTGAAAGTCCGCCTGCCGATGCAGGGGACACGGGTTCCTGCCCCAGTCCGGGAAGATCCCAACATGCCGCAGAGCGGCTGGGCCCGTAAGCCATGGCTGCTGAGCCTGCACGTCGGAGCCTGTGCCCCGCAATGGGGAAGGCCACAACAGTGAGAGGCCCGTGTAACGCAAAAAAAAAAAAAATCTTCCAACAAACAAAAGCCCAGGACCAGATGGCTTCACAGGCAAATTCTATCAAACATTTAAAGAAGAGCTAACACCATTCCTTCTCAAACTCTTCCAAAATATAGCAGAGGGAGGAACACTCCCAAACTCAATTCTACAAGGCCACCATCACCCTGATACCAAAACCAGACAAAGATGCCACAAAGCAAGAAAACTACAGGCCAATATCACTGATGAACATAGATGCAAAAATCCTCAGCAAAATACTAGCAAACAGAATCCAGCAGCACATTAAAAGGATCACACACCATGATCAAGTGGGGTTTATTCCAGGAATACAAGGATTCTTCAAGATACGCAAATCAATCAATGTGATAAACCATATTAACAAATTGAGGGAGAAAAACCATACGATCATCTCAATAGATGCAGAGAAAGCTTTCGACAAAATTCAACACCCATTTATGACAAAAATTCTCCAGCAAGGAAGCATGGAGGGAACTTACCTCAACATAATAAAGGCCATATACGACAAACCCACAGCCAACATCATCCTCAATGGTGAAAAACTGAAACCATTTCCTCTAAGATCAGGAACAAGACAAGGTTGCCCACTCTCACCACTATTAATCAACATAGTTTTGGAAGTTTTAGTCACAGTAATCAAGAAGAAAAAGAAATAAAAGGAATCCATATTGGAAAAGAAGAAGTAAAACTGTCAACTGTTTGCAGATAACATGATACTATACATAGAGAATCCTAAAGATGCTACCAGAAAACTACTAGAGCTAATCAATGAATTTGGTAAAGTAGCAAGATACAAAATTAATGCACGGAAATCTGTTGCATTCCTATACACGAGTGATGAAAAATCTGTAAGTGAAATTAAGAAAACACTCTCATTTACCATTGCAACAAAAAGAATAAAATATCTAGGAATAAACCCATCTAAGGAGACAAAATACCTATATGCAGAAAATTATAAGAGACTGATGAAATTAAAGATGATACAAACAGATGGAGAAATATACCATGTTCTTGGATTGGAAGAATCAACACTGTGTAAATGACTCTACCACCCAAAGCAATCTACAGATTCAATGCAATCCCTATCAAACTACCACTGGCATTTTTCACAGAACTAGAACAAAACATTTCACAATTTGTATGGAAACACAAAAGACCGGGAACAGCCAAAGCAATCTTGGGAAAGAAAAATGGAGCTGGAGGAATCAGGCTCCCTGACTTCAGACTACACTACAAAGCTACAGTAGTCAAGACAGTATGGTACTGGCACAAAAACAAAATTATAGATCAATGAAACAGGATAGAAAGCCCAGAGATAAACCCACACACATATGGTCACCTTATCTTTGATAAAGGAGGCAGGAAGTTACAGTGGAGAAAGGACAGCCTCTTCAATAAGTGGTACTGGGAAAACTGGACAGCTACATGTAATAGAAAGAAACTAGAACACTCCCTAATACCATACACAAAAATAAACTCAAAATGGATTAAAGACCTAAGTGTAAGGCCAGACACTATCAAACTCTTACAGGAAAACACAGGCAGAACACTCTATGACATAAATCACAGCAAGAACTTTTTTGACCCACCTCCTAGAAAATGGAAATAAAAACAAAAATAAACAAATGGGACCTAATGAAACTTAAAAGCTTTTGCACAGCAAAGGAAAACATAAACAAGACGAAAAGACAGCCCTCAGAATGGGAGAAGGTATTTGCAAATGAAGCAACAAAGGATTTATCTCCAAAATTTACAAGCAGCTCAATATCAAAAAACAAACAACCCAATCCAAAAATGGGCAGAAGACCTAAATAGACATTTCTCCAAAGAAGATATACAGATTGCCAACAAACCAATGAAAGAATGCTCAACATCATTAATCATTAGAGAAATGCAAATCAAAACCCCAAGATATCATCTCACACTGGTCAGAATGGCTATCATCAAAAAATCTACAAACAATAAATGCTGGAGAGGGTGTGGAGAAAAGGGAACCCTCTTGCACTGTTGGTGGGAATGTAAATTGATATAGCCACTATGGAGAACAGTATGGAGGTTCCTTAAAAAACTACAAATAGAACTACCATACGACCCAGCAATCCCACTACTGGGCATATACCCTGAGAAAACCATAATTCAAAAAGAGTCATGTACCACAATGTTCATTGCAGCTCTATTTACAATAGCCAGGACATGGAAGCAACCTAAGTGTCCATAAACAAATGAATGGATGAAGAAGATGTGGCACATATATACAATGGAATATTACTCAGCCATAAAAAGAAACGAAATTGAGTTATTTGCAGTGAGGTAGATGGACCTAGAGTCTGTCATACAGAGTGAAGTAAGTCAGAAAGAGAAAAACAAATACCGTATGCTAACACATATATATGGAATCTAAAAAACAAACAAACAAAAATGGTCATGAAGAACCTAGGGGCAAGACGGGAATAAAGACGCAGACCTACTAGTGAATGGACTTGAGGATAGGGGCAGGGGGAAGGGTAAGCTGGGACAAAGTGAGAGAGTGGCATAGACATATATACACTACCAAATGTAAAATAGATAGCTAGTGGAAAGCAGCTGCATAGCACAGGGAGATCAGCTCAGTGCTTTGTGACCACCTAGAGGGGTGGGAGGGAGGGAGACGCAAGAGGGAAGAGATACGGGGAACATATGTGTATGTATAACTGATTCACTTTGTTATAAAGCAGAAACTAACACGCCATTGTAAAGCAAGTACACTCCAATAAAGATGTTAAAAAAAAAAAAAAGTCAGTGGGTGAAAGAGCAACTGTGTGTATATACTGAGAAGGAATGGGCATGTAAGCCAAGAAGTTCATCTGAAAGATTACAGTGAGGGTAATGAGAGTAATAAGCAGAGCAATATAAATCAAGTAGGGCTAGATTATAGACAGATCTCTAATGATTGACTGAGAGGTTTAGAGTCAATCCTATAGATTCTTCTGAGGAAGACTGACATGAATATAAGCAATGTAAATGAATCTTTTAAAAGAATGATCTGCCTGCAAAACAGAATGGATATAGAGCGGAGAGATTGGAAGCAGAGATGTTTGCATAGCTAGAGTAATTGGCTATGAAGTGAATAAAAAAGAAAGAAATTTTGAAGAGCTGAAGAATTTCTGACATTTGGCGACTAAATAAATGCAAAGGAAGGCGTAAAAGATCATTTTGGCCTAGGGGACTAGGAAAATGGTGATTACAAGAGACAAAATGAGAAACAGAGGAAAGGAAATTAATTTGTTAGTCGAGGGGAACAAATTTATGAAGTAAAATTATTTTTTAAATCAACTCTTAGAATTCTTTCTTGAACTGATGCAAGACGAGTGATTGCAATGAAGTATTCAAATATATTTTGCAATATCTAGGCACAAGAAATCCCCAATTTCATCAGTTATGATTCTTCCATGTGTACATGAAGTAGTTTTTCTATTAGTTTGTTAAATAACGTACCCATGTGAGTTTCTACATTAAAGGTATGTACTGCCTAGGAAAATTCTGTATTAGATTAAATAAGGAGAAATGCAAAGGCCCGTACTTCGATTCAAAACCCAAGCAGAAAATAAGAAACTAACACATACAAGAATAATTTAAAGGTTTTAGTAGGTTAAAAATTGGAAATTTGAGTCAGGACTAGAGTTACTTTTAAAAGGTTAATTCAATCACAGTCTACCTTAATAAAAGTAGATAGAATGTCAAGAACAAAAGGAAAACTTCCCACTCAGCCTACATTAACATTTGTTTTAGTTCTGGTGCTATTCTTCAGGTATCAGGTAACAACTTAAAGGCTAAGGTAAATACATTGGCTTCTTTGAGTGTGATAAGCCAGTAAGGGGTTTAAGGCAGAGGAGACAGCAAAGGGAAAAGCAGAGGCCAGCAAGCAGACTACTGCAATAATCTAGAGGGGGAGATGACAGTGGCTTGTACTAAAGTAGTAGCAAGGTTGATGAAAAGTGCTCAGATTCCAGCAGTTTTCAAAATACAGCCATCAGGATTTGCTGACAGACTAAATGCGGCGTATGTGTTAGAGCAAGATTCCAGGATTATTCCACAGTATTTTGATTTGTGTAACTAGAATGATGGAATTGCTGAGATAGAACACTTTTAAAAATATTCCGATAGTCACAGGTCACTATTCCACTTGGTATTTACTCAGGACAGTATCAATATCACTTGGGAACTTGCTACAAAGATGCCTCAGGCACCACCCTAGACTAGTGAATAAGAATCTGCACTTCATCAAGCTTTGTGCAAGATTCATATGTACAGTAAAGCCAACTTCCAAACTTAGCTGATTTTAGAATCATACTATGCCCCTGTATGAGCTATAATTGAGTGTAATTCTTCATTTGGGGAAATTCATACCACACCATCTTACCCCATTATCCTAACTACCTGAGAATTAAAAAAAAAAAAAAAAATTGTAATTTTTGTCATAAGCATACCTGTGCTTATGACACTGTCTAGCAATAAAAAGCATTCAAATGTTAACCATTACTATTAATGCACATTTTCCATCCCAATCCCAGTCTTAAAACCATTAAGTGCCTGCCAATTAACTACTCAAAAATTTGATTCTCCCTCTAAGAATGTTATTTTTATTTTCCCTTGAAGAAACCATAAGCAAGGCTATTTGTTAGTGATGTCGGGGTGGCAGTGGGGGTGGGGGGTGGAATTCGATCCATTATTATAGGCCAGCGGTCAAAAAACTGGCTGTTTCTGTAAATAAAGTTTTGTTGAAGAACAGCCATGCTCATTCCTTTATACATTGCCTATGGCTGCTTTTGCACTACAATGGCAAAGCTGAATAGTTACTACAGAAACTGTATACTTGGCAAAGCCTAAAATAATTACGATCTGGCCCTTTTCAGAAAACGTTTACCAACCCTATTACAGACTATAGAAGGCTGCCTAGTTTGGAGATGTGGCTCAGTCTTTCACTGCAGAGGGCCCGTCAAGCTTTCCTAAGTATAGGCATCTATTTACATTTGTATTCAACCTGTACTATGGCACAACAGCTTCTCATTACACATCTGAGTCAATGGTTCTGCAATGGTGTCCTTGAGTTTCTTTAAAAATACCCTGAAGGCTATGTGATTTTGTTGATTTATCTACATTTATTTTATCAATCTGGCTTAAACTATCATGGATATTTGCCCTAGTGCTTTCCACCTGTTCGCTTCAGAGTAAGGTTAAGGCAATTACCTCCTTCAGCTTAATAGTTATTTCCTTTCCAACTTCTTTGCTACATAATCAACTCCCTCCTGCTTCTAATATGTCCCTGTTAATTTTTAAATCCCTTGCAGAATGGTCCCTCTAATTTTTTTTCCTACCTGATTTCCACCATATAACACTCTTACCACACTTTGCAAGTAGACCTGTTTGCTTTAAGTGGGCTATTTTGACAAGGTTTTGTTTAGAATATCCTTCGCCTGGAGCTTTAATACCAGCACTCTTCAGTATAGATAGGAATGTCCCTTTAGCACTAGTTTTAGAAAAAAACTGCCTGGGTTCAAACATTAACTAGTCTGACACTTACTAGTAGTATGACTTCTTTAAGCCTGTTTCCTATTCTATAAAATGGAGATAAAACAGTAACCATTTCAGTCATTATGAAAATCAAATTACATAATCTCATAATCCATTTAAAGTGTTCAGACTAGCACAAAGTACTCAACAACAAACACACATGCACAAACACATGAATACCTCCCCACCTCAAACGGATTTTACGTATATCACAGGATTAAAACTGATAAATCTGTATGACTCTCAGATTTTCATTATTAACAAGTGAACAAATTTTAAAAACTCCTGTAACTCAAAGAATATCCACATATAGAAAGAATGAGTAAAATGTTTACAAAATTTAAATTGTCAAATAGTTCTTCAAACGGAACTTACACAAAGATAAATAAGTTCTTTATTCTACATTGATAATATTTATCAAGATTCCTGTTTATCTGGAAATAAAAATGTTGAAGCAAGACACAAAATCTAGGACTCACAGAGTAAACAGCCCTAGGATTTTTGTATCCTATTTTCTACTTTATATAGATATAGGAGATAAAACACTAAATGCCGTAACATATGGCAACTCCAGCAAAAAAGAAGAGGTCATGTTTAAGTGAAGCTCCAACCACAACTTCCTAGGTGGTACCTAAGAGTGTCATTTAGTTTTTAATAAGTATACAAATATTTACAAGGCTTCTTACCCTTAAGATGCTTCAGGTCGAGCAGTCAGGTAATCGGTTTTCCATCAAACTTTTCTGGAGAGGGAATTATGAAAATTAGTCCTATTTCATTTCATTTTCACCTGGCTGCTCCCTTATTTAACTTGGGTACAGAAGAAAGGAGACTAGCAAAGTATAAAGAAGCACTTATTACAGAGGGCCCCAGATGTGAGTATAATTTATCTAGAACTTAAAACATTTCGACAGAGTGACTATATGCCTGCAGATATGAAGACACACATATGTACTGGAAGCAAACAATAATGAAAACATTTTGTTCAGGGAGGGAGAAGCACAAGAAAGCACATTTCAGCATAAAGGAGAAAACCGACTGAAAACAGAGTAATGGAGAATTAGAAGAAAATCTACGCCAACAAATACACATAGGCTTACCACCTAAGAAAGCAATTTAGAAAAAGATATACAAAAAGATATTTTAAGAGCCCAGAAATTCAACTACTAGTATTTCAATTACTTCCTGAACTCCAGATTTTAGTATCCTTAGCCAGTAATCACTTTTCTCTTTTTTTCCTCTTCTTTTTCAACCAGCCCCACACCGGACTCCCCACATTTCTACAGCCTGCCTCTTTCTCTCCTTCTCTTTCTCTCTCTCTCTCTCTCTCTCTCCCCCTCCCTCCCTCTCTCTCTCTCTATTTATTAAATATTTAGTCAGTGCTCCATATTTTCTATTTATTTATTTATTAAATATTTAGTCAGTGCTCCATACTTTCTAGGCACCAACTAGACCTTAAGCACTGACACACCTGATAAAAACAAAAATCAGTAACAACAGAGTATAGCAGATGCTGTAATGGTGGTAAGCACAGGATATTATAGAAGCACACAGTGAGCGCTGATGTATCCTTGCAACATACGCCTTTGTAAAAAAAAAGGCTTCCCAATGAAGACCAAATATATCTAAAATGTATTTTTCTAACCCCACCCAACTATTCTGTACCATTATAGCATTTCCATCCTTAAAGGACTCAAAACTGGGATTGTCAACTTGAACATGATAGTGAGGATTTTAATTTTTAAAACAAACGAAGGATATATGCAAACAGGTAAGGTGATTCTGACTATTTTACACTTCCTCTATGGGAGTGACTATTAGGCAAACATGAAACACACACTGTACCTGATCCCACACAATAAAGTTTTATCCTCAGAAAAAGCTTTTCAGACTAATGTTTAGACATATAGGTAGAAAAAAGTATCTTTTCTCTTTCTTCAAATTTTATAACATAAGTACATTTTCATACAATGATCTGAGTATGTTAATATCTAACTGAATGTAGTGAATTAAAAAAAATAATTTACAGGTCTTTAATAAACAAAGTGTTTGCCCTTCAACACACCAATTTCTCTCTACTCATGATCACAAGTTACATATTTTTTCAACATCAAATTTTTTTAGTTAAAAATAAAACTCTTTGGCTTCCCTGGTGGCGCAGTGGTTGAGAATCTGCCTGCTAATGCAGGGGACACGGGTTCGAGCCCTTGTCTGGGAGGGTCCCACATGCCGCAGAGCAACTAGGCCTGTGAGCCACAACTACTGAGCCTGCGCGTCTGGAGCCTGTGCTCCGCAACAAGAGAGGCCATGATAGTGAGAGGCCCGCGCACCGTGATGAAGAGTGGCCCCCGCTTGCCACAACTAGAGAAAGCCCTCGCACAGAAACGAAGGCCCAACACAGCAAAAATAATTAATTAATAAACTCCTACCCCCAACATCTTCTTAAATAAATAATAAAAAAATAAAACTCTTAATCAGAAAATAATTCAATGGAGAACCAACAAATTAGGATATCTCTTTACAAAAACAGCAACAAAATTTTCATTCCTGCCAATACTTTCAATTTCACCCCAACTTTATAAATACCAACCAACAGTAAAACTGAAATGGATATAAAAATCAATTTTTGTTTTATTGGATTCATTTACATGCTGCTATGGTCTTAATGTTTATATCCCCCCAAAATTCATGGTGAAATCCTTATCCCTAAAGGTGATGGCATTATTAGTAAGGGGGGCCTTTCGGATGTACTTAAGAGGGTGGAACCCTCATGAAAGGGATTAGTGCCTTATAAAAGAGGCTCCAAAAAGATCCCTAATCCCTTCCACCATGTGATGATTCAAGGGAAAGTCTGAGACCTGGAAGAGGGCCCTCACCCAACCATGGTAGCACCCTGATCCTGAACTTTTAGCCTCTAGAAATAATTTCATTCTTTTTTTAAAAAATTTATTCATTTTTAGCTGTGCTGGGTCTTCGTTGCTGTGCGCAGGCTTTCTCTAGTTGCAGTGAGTGGGGGCTACTCTTTGTTGCAGTGCACGTGCTTCTCATTGCGGTGGCTTCTCTTGTTGTGGAGCACGGGCTCTAGGCACACAGGCTCAGTAGCTGTGGCTCGCAGGCTCTAGAGTGCAGGCTCAGTAGTTGTGGCGCACAGGATTAGTTGCTCCGTGGCAGCTTCCCAGAACAGGGCTCGAATCTGTGTCCCCTGCATTGGCAGGTGGATTCTTAACCACTGCACCACCAAGGACTGTAAGGCCGGATCTTAACAAACAGCACCGCAAAACAGAGGAAAGCTTCAAGTGAGCTTTATTAGGGAGCGCTCCTGGGCGAGGTTCACTGGTCCGAGAGAAAGGGGGCCAGAGAAGTCGTACCCGGCGAGGGTTGGGCAAGATTTTATAGGGGAAGAAGGGAAAGGGGTGTGGTGAATCTGGGAGGGCGCAGGGTATTCCTTATTTGGTGGTCTTTTCCGGTATCCTGGGGGACCGTTAGTCCCGCCCCCTCGAAAGGCGGGAAGGCTGGGCCGGGTTCAAAGTCCCCAGGTCAGTTCCTGGAACTGGGTGGTCCGGAAAGTCTCCAGGTCAGTTTCTGGAACTGGGTGGTCCGGAGAGTTTCGGTCTGATGCAACCTGTGAATCTGATTGTGTTCCCCTGCCTTGGGCCTGTTGGCCTTACAGGGACGTCCCAATTTCGTTCTTTACAAACTAGGCAGGTTTTGGTATTTTGTTATAGCAACCCAAACAGACTAAGACACATGCTCTGCTTTCAGTTTCTGTTGCATATCAGGCCCTGGAAATACTTTCTATCTAGTTCAGTTTTTGACAGGGTTATCAGTGATTTGGTTGCTTGTCAGCAGTTGATCAACAGTAGCAATTTCGAGGAATCTTTTCATATTCAACTCCTTCATTCTAAACCTATATCCAAAAAAAGGCTTGTTTTCTCAGCACCATTCACTGATGAACAGATAATCCTATGTCTTGTAGTTTACCAGGTAAACTGAAAATAAAGAACCTGAAGTCACCCATATTTATAGGTCTTGTAATAAAACCAGCTTCATATATCGATCCAGGAAGTAAAGATATGCCTTCAAAATGTCTCTAACATTCTTACAGTGTCTGCAACAGGAAGTGAGTGCCAAAAGACTCCACTAATATGAAGGATGTCACCTCATACTATGCTCTATGATGAGCAATAACCTAATCATTGAAATGAATCATTTTTTAAAAAGGTTAAAATGAATAAAAACTAAAACATTTCCAAAGTGAAAGGCAAGCCAGAAATCCTCAGGCAGAGAACATAGATTAAATTGAAAATAGGAAAAGTTTTTCAAATGTAATATAATTTTGGTAAGAGTTCATGAAAACTATGCTATTACTCTAAAAGAAAAATTAATGTTCCCATTTCCTTCTACACTTAATGTAGCATCATCTCCTTGACAAAACTTGCACTGTTATACATGGCAGGATCACATATATGTTGAAAAAAATAAGATATAATTGACAAACCATATTTAACTACAAAATAAGGAGATTCAAGTTGCCGTGACATTCTAAAACAGATAAGTGAGACTGGGAAGTTTCCATTCTGTGTAAAATGGAATAAGCACGTTCTACCTTGTTAATCTCACTGAATGAAACTATAAAACCTAGACAGAATAAACTGAGCAGCTAACTGAAAATTAAAAGGTAAGCAATAACAGGTAGATTGGGGAAGAGCCCGAAATCTGATATATTATCAAACTGGTAGTGCGTTTATAATTTCTTCCCCATCCAATTTTCCCTCCAGGCTGGGCTTCATGAAGCCTGAAACCTATAAAGTGACCACTAGTGAGAGAGAGAGCAAGAGAGAGAGAGAGAGAGAGAGAGAGAGAGAGAGAGCGCGCGAAAGCACGCACGTGCACAGGCTAGCACTCTAAGAAAAGCCATCTAGCTCTGCCCAAGGAGTAGGAAAGGGGCCTCCCAATACTCAAGAGTGAAGGAAATCTTTTTTTTTCTTTCTGTTCTTCATTCCCCATGCCCCAGTTCCCAAGCAATCCTGTGGTGGCAACAGTGACAGCAGCAGGGTCAGCAGAAGCCTAAAACTCTAAGGGAAAGGTACCATACTCGCTGACTGAAAAACTCTAGGCTAATCTCATTGATTTTTCTCCTGTCTTCCTGTCATTAGGCTCCAGATGCAACTGTGGAAAGTATACAGCACAGTGGTGTAAACAAAAACTGAGCTTTCTAGCCACAAGACAGAAGTGTGTGGGGGTGTTCTAGGGATCTAGAAAATACCATGGATATAACAGAGAGGAAAGAGCTTGAGACAGTAACCTGTTAAGTTGTTCAAAATGTCCAAAATTACTTGGCATACAGAGAACCAGGAAAATCTCAAACACTCATGGGAAAAGACAACCCACAGAAACCAACACCAGGAAGACACAGATATTACAGCATTGGGTGAATTTTCTGACAAAGATTTAAAGCAGGTAATAAAAATGTTCCAACAAGTAAAATCAAATACTCTTGAAACAAATGGAAAGCTAGAAAATCACAGCAAAGAAATAAAGTGCCGCCAAATGGAAACTTTAGAACTGAAAAACGTAATAACTAAAATAGAAAATACACTGCACAGACTCAATAGCAGAATAGAAAGTCAGTGAACCTGAAAGACAGAGCAACCTAAATTACCCAACATAAACAACAGAGAGAAAAACACAGAAAAAGAAAAAAATCATTAGTGCCTCAGGAAACTGTGGATCAATGCCAAACCCTTTAACATTCTTGTCAAAAGCTCAAGAAGGGGAGGAAAGGAGAGTAATAATAAGAAATAATGGCTGGAAACTCCCCAAATTTGTTGAAAGACATAAACCTCTACATTCAAGGAGCTCATAAACCTCACACAGGATAGTTCCAATGAAATTCATTCCTGGACACACCACAGACAAACTGCTGAAAATTACAAAGGAAAGAAATCTTACAAGTAGATTGAAATAACAATACATTACCTATGTGGGGAAGATAGGTTAATGATTTGAATAACTACTGATTTCTCATTAGAAAGGACACAGGCCAGAAGGAAGTGAAACAACATTCTTAGTTTAAAATGGAAAAGAACTTTAAAAACCTAAAATCTTCAAGCTAGTGAAATTATCCTTAAAGAACAAATGTGAAATCAATGAAACTGAAAACAGAAAAACAAGAAAAAAAAAAAATCAATAAAACCAAAAGCTCATCCTTTGAAAAGATCAATAAAACTGAAACCTCTAGCAAGACTAATTAAGTAGAATAGCACTGAATAGCCCGGTATTATTTAAAGAAACTGCATTTGTAGTTAAAAGTCTTCCAAAAAAGAAACCTCCAGCCCCAGACAATTTCCCTGGTGAATTTTACTAAACATTTCAATAACACAATCACTTCCAGAGTTTGGAAGATAAATACTTCCCAATTCATTTTATGAATCCAGCATTACCATGATACCAAAACCAGACAAAAATAGTACAAGAAAAGAACAAACTGATATACTAGATTTCATCAAAATAAACAATCTGTGATACGTTCATCCACACAGTGGAATACTACTCAGCCACGAAAAGAAATGAACTGGTGTTTCACTCAACAACTTACATGAATCTTAAAGGCAATATATTGAGTGAAAGAAGCCAGTCTCAAAAGATTACCTACTACTGATACATAACTGCATTTATAGGACATTTTCAAAAAGTCAAAACTGTAGTAATGAAGAACCGTTATCAGTGGCTGCCTGGGTCAGGGGAAGGTTAGACTACAAAGATGGCACAAGGCAGTTTTCTGGGAACCATTCTGAATCCTGACTCTGGTGGTAGTAATAAAAATCTATACATGTATTAAAGTTCACAGAACTACATACCCCAAAAAGGTCAATTTTACTATATGTTAATAACTGTTAAAATGTTTTTAAAAGTAAAGACTGACATGAGAGAGCAATCATGGGCTAGAATATAAATCAACTTTCTCAACAAAGGTACTTTTTCACTGACGACTTCACTCATACTCTCAGTCTTTATCACCAACACAGAGACCACCCAAATTACATCACATTTGAGCTTGAGAGGAGGTATCTGAGGGTTCCTGTATTTCTGTAGCACTGAAAAGTCTCACAGACAACACATACCTATTGCTTGGGGAGACACAGAGATTAAAAGCAACAGACACAACTTCACAACCCCACTCAATTCTAAGACAGAACTATAAAAAGAGATCCGTTCTAAGACCCTAGTGATGGTATAGCGCTAGCAGGTTTTTCATTGTATGGGGGAAGACAGGCACTATAGATGACTCCCAGTTGGGTTACTCTTATGTGATAGTTGTCCACTCTATGAGAAGAATATTCCTACAATGCACTACTTTAATTTAAAAAGAAAAATGAGTGCCTTCTACATGCTTGGATAGTTTAACCATAAAGAGTTAGATAAAGAGTTAGATACCATAATAATATGACAGGCTTCCACTATTTCTCCAAATGAGAAACAATTATAGAACAGCAGCATGTTATATGTGCTCTAATAATTTCAATATATATTTATGCAATTCTTCTCTAATAAATCCCACCCCTGCCTAAGGTATGGAGGAGGGAATAGAAGAAGGAAGTGATTATGTAATCTTCATTTGTCTTTGAGATTCTCACCTCCCTGTTCTCAACCCCATTTACTAAAGCACTAATTTAAGTGATAAAGGCAAACCTAAAGCTCTTACATTTTCCCTTCTTTCCATCACCCATTCCTCAACATTTATTACAGGTCTGCTGAAGGCAAGAGTTACAAGTCTGGAAAAGTAGAGTTTACATTTAGAAGATTAAACCTTATGCCTACTAGAGACAAAAAAGCAAAAAGAACAATGAGGTGTTAAGAGACTCACCTCACAACAAACCTCCCAAGAGGACTACAGGAGCCCTTGGGATCAAGAGCAATGTACCCTCATATCTGGGCAGAATAACCAAGAGGAAAGGGGATCCTGGAAGGAAGCAAGGAAGCAGTGAAAGAACTGGAGTCTTTTTATACTTTTATTCTAACGCCAAACAGGAAAACTATAGACCATTTCTTTAATTTAACCTTTAATCTACCTTAGACAGATTCCTGAATTTAAATGGTAATCCCTGTCTACCTACCTCCCAAAAAAGGAGATGGGAAAATTATGTAAGGCACAGGAAACATTCGCAAATAAACAAACAAATCCTAAGAATTAAAGGAGAGGAAACACAATAAAATAATGTACACAAATGCTTGTTACAGAGGAATGGAAATGAATTTCATCTATAGCAGTGGGGGGAAAAGGACAAGGTTCAAAACATTGCTTCTGAAATATTGCTCTGTTCAGTTTAAACAAGATTTTAAAAACCTTACATTACAGAATTTCAAGTCTAGAAATCAGTCTCTCTTTTGCACAGATGTTAAATGTCATTCTTTGACTGGTTCCTCAAGAAATGTCACTTCCTTTGTATTAATCCCTTCCAAATTGTACAAGTTGCTATAGTGAAACTAATACGGGGGGAGGGGGGAGCAACTGTTTTGTATAGTACACAGGACATCCACTCTCTCTTTACTCTAGCCATACCTATTATCAGAATTTCTTAAACTCAGCCTAGGTAGCTATCTCAGAGATAAACACAATTTTATTATGTTATGTAAGTATATGATGAATGTGTTCTCAAATGAATTTTTCACACATAATTAAAGAGGTATTTCACAATCCTACTCCTATGATACACTACTATTCTAACCTAGAAATGTTATTACATACCATGAAAATTTACTTTTAAAAAAAGCAAAAAACAAAAAACCCAACACTTTCTCATGCTAGCATCAGGCATGGGCAGATACTGCGATCCTCTCCGAAATTTAATCTTATTATTAGGGCTTCAAATGCCCCAAGAACTGGACTTTTGGCTGTGATTTTCACACTGTTTCTAGCCATTACTTTCCCTTTTTTTTAAAACACCTTTATTGTAGTATTAATTGCTTTAAAATGTGTGTTAGTTTCTGCTGTATAACAAAGCGAATCAGCTTTATGTATATATATGTCCCCATATCCCCTCCCTCTTGCGTCTCCCTCCCCCCCACCCTCCCTACCCCTCCCCTCTAGGTGGTCACAAAGCACCTCGCTTATCTCCCTGTACTATGCAGCTGCTTCCCACTAGCTATCTATTTTACATTTGGTAGTGTATATAGGTCTATGCCACTCTCTTTGTCCCAGCTTACCCTTCCCCCTCCCTGTGTCCTCAAGTCCATTCTCTACGTGTGCATCTTTATTCCTGTCCTGCCCCTAGGTTCATCAGAGCCACTTTTTTTTTTTAGATTCCATATATATGTTTTAGCATACGGTATTTGTTTTTCTCTTTCTGACTTACTTCACTCTGTATGAGACTCTAGGTCCAGTCACCTAACTACAAATATTTCAATTTTGTTTCGTTTTATGCCTAATATTCCATTTATATATGTGCCACATCTTCTTTATCCATTCACCTGTCACTGGACACTTAGGTTGCTTCCATGTCCTGGCTATTGTAAATAGAGCTGCAATGAACATGTCTCTTGGTACATGTCTCTTTTTGAATTATGGTTTTCTCAGGGTATATGCCCAGTAGTGGGATTGCTGGGTCATATGGTAGTTCTGTTTTTAGTTTTTTAAGGACCCTCCATACTGTTCTCCACAGTGGCTGCATCAATTCACATTCCCACCAACAGTGCAAGAGGATTCCCTTTCTCCACACCCTCTCCAGCATTTATTATTTGTAGATTTTTTGATGATTGCCATTCTGACCAGTGTGAGGTGATACCTCATTGTGGTTCTGATTTGCATTTCTCTAATGATTAGTGATGTTGAACATGCTTTCATGTGTTTGTTGGCAATCTGTATACCTTCTTTGGAGAAATGTCTATTTAGGTCCATTTTTGGATTGGGTTGTTTGTTTTTTTTGATATTGAGCTGCATGAGCTGCTTTGTATATTTTGGAGATTAATCCTTTGTCAGTTGCTTCATTTGCAAATATCTTCTCCCATTCTGAGGGCTGTCTTTTCGTCGTTTATAGTTTCCTTTGCTGTATAAAAGCTTTTAAGTTTCATTAGGTCCCAATTGCTTATTTTTGTTTTTATTTCCCTTACTCTAGGAGGTGGGTCAAAAAGGATCTTGCTGTGATTTATGTCATGGAGTGTTCTGCCTGTTTTCCTCTAAGAGTTTTACAGTGTCTGGCCTTACATTTAGGTCTTTAATCCATTTTGAGTTTATTTTTGTGTATGGTGTTAGGGAGTGTTCTAATTTCATTCTTTTACATGTATTGGTCCATTTTTCCTAGCACCACTTACTGAAGAGACTGTCTTTTCTCCATTGTATATTCTTGCCTCCTTTATCAAAGATAAGGTGGCCATATGTGCATGGATGTATCACTGGACTTTCTATCCTGTTCCACTGATCTATATTTCTGTTTTTGTGCCAGTACCATACTGTCTTGATTACTGTAGCTTTGTAGTATAGTCTGAAGTCAGGGAGCCTGATTCCTCCAGCTTCGTTTTTCTTTCTTAAGACTGCATTGGCTATTCGGGATCTTTTGTGTTTCCATACAAATTGTGAAATTTTTTGTTCTATTTCTGTGAAAAATACCATTGGTAATTTGATAGGGATTGCACTGAATCTGTAGATTGCTTTAGGTAGTACAGTCATTTTCACAATGTTGATTCTTCCAATCCCAGAACATGGTATATCTCTCCATCTGTTTGTATCACCTTTAATTTCTTTCATCAGTATCTTATAGTTTTCTGCGTTACAGGTCTTTTGTCTCCCTAGGTATGTGATACTTCTTGCTGCCAACGGTAAATAGGAGTGTTTCCTTAATTTCTCTTTCAGATTTTTCAGTGTTAGTGTATAGGAATGCAAGAGATTTCTGTGCATTAATTTTGTATCTTGCTACTTTACCAAATTCATTGATTAGCTCTAGTGTTTTCTGGTAGCATCTTTAGGATTCTCTATGTATAGCATCATGTCATCTGCAAACAGTAGACAGTTTTACTTCTTTTCCAATATGGATTCCTTTTATTTCTTTTTCTCTGATTGCTGTGGCTAAAACTTCCAAAACTATGTTGAATAATAGCAGTAAGAGTGGGCAACCTTGTCTTGTTCCTGATCTTAGAGGAAATGGTTTCATTTTTTTCACCATTGAGAATGATGTTGGCTGTGGGTTTGTCATATATGGCCTTTATTATGTTGAGGTAGGTTCCCTCTATGCCTACTTTTTGGAGGTTTTTTTCATAAATGGGTGTTGAATTTTGTCAAAAACTTTTTCTGCATCTACTGAGATGATCGTATGGTTTTTATCCTTCAATTTGTTAAAATGGTGTATCACATTGAATGACTTGCATATACTGAAGAATCCTTGCATTCCTGGGATAAACCCCACTTGATCATGGTGTATGATCCTTTTAATGTACTGTTGGATTCTGTTTGTTAGTATTTTATTGAGGAATTTTGTCTCTATGTTCATCAGTGATATTGGCCTGTAGTTTTTTTTTGTGACACCTTTGTCTGGTTTTGGTATCAGGGTGACGGTGGCCTTGTAGAATGAGTTCGGGAGTGTTCCTCCCTCTGCTATATTTTGGAAGAGTTTGAGAAGGAAAGGTGTTAGCTCTTCTCTAAATGTTTGATAGAATTCGCCTGTGAAGCCATCTGGTCCTGGTCTAGCCATTACTTTCTGATATATCATAAGTTATCTCATTTAACTGTTAGAGTATTTTTTGAAGAAGGTATCTCCATTTTACATACAGTGAAATTAAGTAGCTTGTCCAAGGTCGCAAAGCCAGTGGTAAGTAGTAGGATTGGAACTCACCAGCCTTTTGCCAGAAAATAAAACAAATATTAATCCAAGTCACTAAATATTAAAAATATTCAAACAGTGAGAAGCAGTAACACCCTTAATGACTCAAATGACTACAAAATTGTTAAGCTGTGATCTGCCTTATTCACTATATAACCCAGGATCCAGCACCATGCCTTCAAATGAGTGCCCAATAAACAGCTTTGAATGAATGATTTATTAATATGTATAATAACCTTAGATAATATTTACTCAACACATTTGTCAGGCATGATTTTAAGCTAAATATATAAATAAGTTATGCTCCATGGGGAAGAAAGTAACACTTTAGAAATGAATAGGAAGACAGAGGTTCTCAGCAGGTAAATAGTAACTATATTTTAAAAAAAATGGAAATTTCAGAAGTGAAAAACACAATGTCTGAAATAAGATCTCAACAACAGGATGGAAATGCAAAGGAATGAGTCAGTGAATATGAAGATACAATAGAAGTGATCTAATTTGAAGAGTAGAGATATAAAAGACTGAAGGAAAATGAAGAGTCTCAGGGTCCTATGGACAATATCCAAAGTTCTAATCATGTCCAGAAAAAGGAGAAAGAGATTGGAACAGGAAAACATATTTGAAGAAATAATGTCCAAAAAAACCTCCCTAACTTGGTGAAAGGCACAAATTTTAAAATTGACAGAGTTTTGTGTGCATCAAATAAGACTAACTCAAAAGAAAAATGAAATGAAAATGGAAAAGATATTTCAGTGAAGAAAAACTAAGAAAATTTATCACCAGTAGGGCTACTTTAAAAGACAGGCTAAAGGAAGTGCTTCAGGCTGAAGAGAAATGACACGAGAGAAAACTGAAGTTTCATTAACAAAGAGCAACAACAAAATAGTAACTATTTAGGAATATTTAAGAAACTACCTTTTCTCCTCTAAAGTCCTTTTAAAAAGTATATGATTATTGAAAGCAAAAATTTCCTAATTGTCTAATGGGGTTTTCATTTCATTGCACGTGTTAATACATATAACAACATAAGATAAATGTCACTGTGGAATTAATTATAGGGCTTCTACATTTACTTCAACCAGTAAATATGAATTCTAAGTAAATCCTCTGGCATATATATTAGGATCCCTAGAGCAGTACTGTGCAACAGAAATGTAATGTGAGCTGCACATGTAATTTAAAATTTTCTAGTAGCCATATTTTAAAAGTTAAAACAGATAAAATCAATTCAGTAAATTTTACTAACCCTATTATGTCCAAATACTAATACTGCAACATATAATCCATAAAAAATATATTAAATGAGACATTTTATATTATTTTGTGGTAGTAAATCTTTTAAATCTAGTGTGTATTTTATATTTACTGCACACTTCAATTCAAACTAGGCACATTTCAAGTTGTCAAGAGAAGATCTCAAGCAACCACTAAAAGATAATGCAAAGAGATGCAGCCCAAAAAAAGGGCCAAAGATAAATTTAAAGTAGAATACTAAAATATATTCACCTAGTCCAAAAAAGGCAGTAAATGGGGAACAGAGGAACATATCATATCAATAATTACATTAAATGTAAATAATCTATATATACCAATTAAGAGATTGTCAGAATGGATTGTTAAAAAGACTGACTTACTTGGATCCACCTTCTAGAGTAATGAACATAAAAACACACAGAATGGGAGAAAATATTTGCAAAAGATGCAACAAGCAAGGGATTAATCTACAAAATATACAAACAGCTCTTGCAGCTCAATATCAAGAAAACAACCCAATCAAAAAATGGGCAGAAGATCTAAACAGACATTTCTCCAAAGACATACAGATGGCCAATTGGCACATGAAAAGATGCTCAACATCGCTAAGCATTAGAAAAATGCAAATTAAAACTACAATGACCTCACACTGGTCAGAATGCCCATCAGCAAAAAGTCTACAAACAGGAGAAGGTGTGGAGAAAAGGGAACCCTCCTACACTGTTGGTAGGAATGTAAATTGGTATAGCCACTACGGAGAACAGTATAAGATTCCTTAAGAAACTAAAAATAGAGCTGCCACATAATCCAGCAATCGCACCCCTGGGCATGTATCCAGAGAAAACCATAATTCAAAAAGATACATAAACCCCAATGTTCACTGCAGCACTATTTACAATAGCCAAGACATAGAAGCACCTAATGTCCATCGACAGAGGAATGAATAAAGAAGACGTGGTACATGTATGCAATGGAATATTACTCAGCCATTAAAAAAGAATGAAATAATGCCATTTGCAGCAACATGGATGGACCTAGAGATTATCATACTAAGTGAAGTCAGACAGAGAAAGACATATATCACTTATATGTGGAATCTTAAAAAATGATACAAATGAACATATTTACAAAACAGAAACAGACTCACAGACTCAGAAAACAAACTTATGGTTACCAAAGGGGAAAGGTTGGGGGTGGGGAAAGGATAAATTAGGAAGTTGGGGTTAACATATACATACTACTGTATATAAAACAGATAATCAACAAAGATCTACTGTATAGCACAAGGAACTCTACTCAATACTCTGTAATAACCTATATGGGAAAAGACTCTGAAAAAGAATAGATATATGTATATGTTAAAAAAAAAAAAAAAAGCCCTAGGATAAGAATGAAAAAAAGGCAGTAAATGGGGAACAAAGGAGCATACCATATCAATAATTACATTAAATTCAAATAATCTAAATACATCAATTAAGAGATTGTCAGATTGGATTGTTAAAAAGACTGACATGCTGTCTGCAAGAAATTCACTTTATTTTCTTTTTCCAGGAAAGTAAATTTTTATTGAGCTCCATGGCTGCCTTCAGGAACAGCCAGGAGGGAATCATGACATCATGGGGCGGGATGGGGGGAGAAACTCACTTTAAACATAAGGACATAGTAAATAAAAGTACGGAAATAAAAGTATGGGGAAAAATTACATCATGCAAGTAATAATCAAAGAAAGTTGGAATGGCTACATTAATATGAAACATACTATAAACTTCTTTTAAGGGCTTGATTGAATTTGTTTCTCCTTCATGTTCTGTTTCAGTTTTATCTAATTCTGTAGCAGTTTTGAAACAATAAAGATATTTTGTTTCATGCATCTTCCTCATATTACTCATGTTTACATCCAAGTAACTGGACATGTACAACAGTTCCTAAAGAAATATGGCCTAAATCATTAAAGCTGTCCTATCTGAAGCCTTTTTTTTTCCCCCTAATAAATTCATTCATTTATTTATTTTTGGCTGCATTGGATCTTCGTTGCTGCGCGCGGGCTTTCTCTAGTTGTGGTGAGCAGGGGCTACTCTTCGTTGCAGTGTGCGGGCTTCTCACTGCGGTGGCTTCTCTTGTTGCAGAGCACAGGCTCTAGGCACGCGGGCTTCAGTAGTTGTGATGCGTGGGCTGCAGTAGTTGTGGCTCGAGGGCTCTAGAGTGCAGGCTTAGGAGTTGTGGTGCATGGGCTTAGGTGCTCCGCATCATGTGGGATCTTCCCAGACCAGGGCTCAAATCCGTGTCCCCTGCATTGGCAGGCAGATTCTTAACCACTGCACCACCAGGGAAGCCCCTAAAGAAGGCTTTTCTATGATAAGGTTTTCAGGTGAATGACAGCTTACAAAATTTTAAGTTATTAATATTTTATCCCCAGTTAGAACAGTAGTTTAAAGAAACAATTTTCTTGACAGGCCATCCAGGCATACAAAATATTTATGTTAACAAATCATGTATCATTTGTAAGCTGTTTCACTGATCCCAGAGAATTTTCAAAGCAATGTTGCTGTGGCTGCTCTTTTCAATGTTTATATTTCTGTTCCTGTTTACTTTAAGCTGCTGAACTACTACTATGGTTAGCGTATTGGGCCTGGCATTGGACTACAAAGAAAGATTAAGATACTTTATCCTTTCAAAAAGTGGAAGTGCAAAAATAGGATACAAAAGATGAACAACAAAATAGCATATGCTAAGTGCCAAATGTGAGGTACAGGTCACTTTTCAGGACTAATTTAGTCAGAATTCATTTAGGAAACTAATAGAAGATAAGGGCAAAGACATAATTATGGGCCAGAATGTAAAGGGACTTAAAGTTTAAGTCCAAGGTAGGACTTAAATTGTGTTTTGTAAAAAGTAGAGAATCACTAAGGAAACGTCCACCTCTCTCTCACTTATCTATTTTGAGAGTAGCTTCTGAGATGTTTAAATTGGGAGTTTTGAAAATAATCCAGCAGCAGAAAGGGGGGAAAGTGAGGAAGCTATGGAAAACTAGTTAGGAAAAAATACAAACAACACTGGGGAGCAATAAAGAAGGCCTGATTAGGACTAAGCTCCCCAAGAGCAAAGGCCATGTTTCATCCCCAGACCTAATAGACACACAGATATCAACAAACCTGTAGCACAGAACTAAAGGTAGAGAGAATGCCTTCTTTATATCAGGAAATGAACTGAATACTCTGGCACACCTTTGCACATTTAACCCTCAAAACACATACCACAGTACATTCTAAGAATTAAAACACCACCAAGATTCAATACTAGAACACTGCTAAAAAGGCTTGAAAATCACTCACTAAACAGAGCTAACTTAAGGGGATGAAAGATAGAGATGGAGTTAGCTGCTATTACCACTGGACTCAGGTAAATGCTACTTAAAATTAAAATAGGTGAGGAAACTGGGACATTGATTAAGTCACCTAGGAAAGGTGACAATCAGTAGTATACGGGACAATCAGCATTCAAAGCCAGGTCGGATTGACTCCAAAACCTGTATACAAAAGAACTCAACTAATTTTTACCTTACTACTAAAATTACATTAAGAAGACTCTCTCAAAAGTATATCTGAGAACTCTAAGGTAAAAGGAAAAATGAGGAGGAAGATCAGTCTTATCACTAAGAGATGTGAGAATCTCAAGGGGGGTTAAATTAAAAGTTGAGAACATATCTGGTCATTAATTTTCACTATAACTTTTGATGTAATAATCTTTTGTAAAAACAAGTAACTATAATCCTTAAAAGAACATGTCTGTATGCTGCTATTCTTCCTGGATTTGTGGGAACCCAACTCTGTGACCAAGGTGTCCTCATGAGGGATGGTGAAAGAACCCAGAGTGAGGTACTAGAACTCAAGCAGAATGGCAAGATGCTCTCTGCATGAGGTATAAGAGAAGCCTGGAATGAGGAATGCATCCTGGCACAAGGTGTCAGAGCCAAAGTAGAGTGAAAATGTTATGCAAGACGGGGGGAGAAAGCAGCAGTGGCAATGGGAAACTGGTTACATACCAGGGATTGATCATCTAAGTAAATACACTAAGGATGATAATGGGAGCTAGGCTATTCCTTTTAAAAGAAAGTAGTTACAAATTTTGAGGAGGAGAAAACTAAAGCAAACACTGTGTACTGAAATTGGAGAAACTGGTACCAACTCATGGTTTTTTACATATAGATGGAGACATAAATACAGCGCTTGGTTTCTAAATTCCTTTCTCCACTAAAAGAAACCACTCCTTGGAGAAATGGTTGATTCCAGGGCTGTGGCAAGGAAAGTTTAAGGTGAGCCTGGAACATTTTCTTGTGTCAAAAAGTAAGGAAGTGCTCAAAGCAAGTCAAAAGAACACAGAAACTAGCTTGAAGGGGCTTTTGGTCCCTGGCCAAAGCTGGGACAATTTGAGAATCAACAAATAGCAAGTTTGATAAGGAATGGGCTTAATATGGTCTCAAAATACTTCCCCACAAAGTACTTATTAATTACTAAGACAGGAAAAAAACTTGCCAGTGAAGAAGCTTGGGAGACTTCACCTTAATTAAGTGATCAAAGTGCACATCATCAGTAAGGGGACAAACAGAAACTGTTATTATGCCATCTGATAGGATGCCACGAGAAAACAGTACCATCACTGTGATACTCCTACCAAGAAATGCACAATCTGAATCCAATCATGAAGAAGTATCAGGCAAATCCAAATAGAGAGAAATTTTACAACAAAACTGACCTGTAATCTTTCCAAGTGTCAAGATCATGAAAATCAATAAAAGGCTAAGGAATTGTTCTAGGTTGAAGGACATTACAATTAAATGAATGCAACACAAAATTCTGAACTGGATCATTTTGTTATAGAGGAAATTACTGTGAAAACTGGCAAAACTTGGATGAAGTTTGAGGGTTATATGGTAGTAATATAGCAAGGTTAATTTCCTAATTTTAATATTGTTTATGTAACAGAAAGAAAGTCCTTGTCCTTGTTTGGGGTGATGAGACTGCATCTGCAACTTCCTCTCAAATAGCTTTGGGGGAAAAGTTCTTTGCACTGCACTTGGAACTTTTCTGAAAGTTTGAGATTGTTTAAAAAAAAGGGAGGAAAAGAAGATTACTTACAAATATTCATTTACAGCATCTAAAACTAGAATATAAGCAAAACAGTACTCCTTTCAAATGAGGAATATGTGTTTCCATCTCTAATAAGAAAAGGCTCTCCTTTATTATTCATGGGATTCTTTTGATCTATATCTGCACTGTCCAACACAGTACCACTATTCTGTTCCCCGACTGCACTGGCTACATTTCAAGTGTTCAACAGCCACTATCTACTACAGTTACTATCAGCTACTATATTGGGCAGCAGAGATACAGAACACTTCCATCATCACAGCAAGTTCTACTACTAGACAACACTGATGCAGAGTTTGGGAGGTCAACTGACGTAACGACTAACTAAAGGCCAAAGAGTCAGATGGACTTGGGTATAGATTCTTTTTGTTTTTGTTTGTTTTTTTTGGTACGCGGGCCTCTCACAGCTGTGGCCTCTCCCGTTGCGGAGCACAGGCTCCGGACGCGCAGGCCCAGCGGCCGTGGCCCACGGGCCCAGCCGCTCCGCGGCACGCGGGATCCTCCCGGACCGGGGCACGAACCCACGTCCCCTGCATCGGCAGGCGAACTCTCAACTACTGCGCCACCAAGGAAGCCCTGGGTATAGATTCTTTGCAAGTGCTCTGACACTTAGCAAGTCATCTGACTTCTTAACTTCTCCAGAGCCTCAGACTCCTTTCTGTAAAATGGATTAAATACAACCAATACTGCAAGGCTGCTGAAAAGATCAAATGAAAATTCACGCAAGATGTCTAGAACAGAGTGTTTGGCACACAGTAAATATCTGATAAACATTGGGTCTCTTCTGTAATGTGAGTAGATAATTTCTTAATCTTTGATCCCAGTACTTTTAGATCTAGTTATGCAATTACTAGAGCATTGGTTTAAAAATAAGTTTACTATCCTGCTTGTTCAAAAACCCAATGAGCGCCATGTTGTTAAACGTAAACAAAAATCTTTTTTTTTTTTTTTGGCCATGCCAGGCAGCTTGTGGGACTTTAGTTCCCGGACCAGGGATCGAACCCGGGCCCTCTGCAGTGAGAGTGTGGAGGGCTAACCACTGGACTGCTAGGGGATTCCCCAAAGAAAAATCTTTCAGCTCTGACCTTATTCAACTCTCATCATCACTTGACTACTGACTACTCTCCCCTTGAAATACTCTCTTCCTTTGGTTTCTGTAATACCACACTCACCTCCTCTCTGACCTTCACAGTATTCTTTGGGAGCTCACATTCCTCCAACAAACTTTTTTCTTCTTTTTTTTTTTTAATGTTAGAGGCCACTGTGATTCCATTTTAGCATCTCTTTTTTCCAAGTTATATTAGCAGTTTATGCAAAAGAATGAGACTTGCATAGTCTCAAGTTTCAAACCACAATTACTATTTTTAATGTTTTCTAGCTGAAAGCATGTTAATTCATTACCTATTTGTTAAGTATCTACTGTGCGTCAGACATTGTTCAGTGTTTGGGGACAAAACAGTGACCCAAACTGACAAACCCCATTCTCATAGAACTTGCATTTGAGTAAAGAAAAAAATATAATAAACTTAAGTTAGTAAATTCTACAGTATCTTGGAAAGTGTTAAGTGCTATGGAGAAAAATCTGGCTTAAAAAGGGCTAAGAAATGTGGGAGGAGGGTCTGTGTTTTACGGAGTAGTCAAAGAACACTTCACTAGTAGAGTAGAAGTGTGGCTACAGAAAGAGTGAAGTAATAAAGTCAGAGAGGATGAAGAGACTCAAAAGGCTCAGAGCCTGGGAGACCATAATAAGGATTATGGATTTTACTACTACTGAGAAGGGAAGCCATTTGCGAAGAGAAGTGACATGATCTGATACGTTTTATCAGGATCACTCTGGCCGTTGAGTGTTAAAGATTCTAGGTGAAGAAAGGTCATGGTCAAACCTTTTAGGACATTATTTTGTGAGAGATGACAATGCTGTTTTTAAATTTTATATTGAACTTTTACGTGCTTAAGTACTAGGAATTACAAAGCCACGGCTTTAAATAAGAAACGCAAGGGCTTCCCTGGTGGCGCAGTGGTTGAGAATCTGCCTGCGAATGCAGGGGACACGGGTTCGAGCCCTGGTCTGGGAAGATCCCACATGCCGCGGAGCAACTGGGCCTGTGAGCCACAATTACTGAGCCTGCGCTCCACAGAGAACAAGAGAGGCAACGATAGTGAGAGGCCCACGCACGGCGATGAAGAGTGGACCCCGCTTGCCACAACTAGAGAAAGCCCTCACACAGAAACGAAGACCCAACACAGCCATAAATAAATTAATTAATTTAAAAAAAAAAAAAAAAAAAAGAAACGCAAGGACCACAACAATGCAAAGATGAGTCTTGGGAACAGCAATAAAATGATAAAGAGTATTTTAACTCTAGGCTCTAGTCAGTGCTACTAAAAGTTAGCCCTCGGATGCAAGATAAGATATTAACTTACTCTTCAGGACAGAGGATACAATTAAGATTATTTCACTGGGGCTTCCCTGGTGGCGCAGTGGTTAAGAATCCGCCTGCCAATGCAGGGGATGTGGGTTTGAGCCCTGGTCTGGGAAGATCCCACATGCCGCGGAGCAACTAAGCCCGTGCGCCATAACTACTGAGCCTGCGCTCTAGAGCCCACAAGCCGCAACTACTGAGCCCGCGTGCCACAACTACTGAAGCCCGCGCACCTAGAGCCCGTGCCCTGCAACAAGAGAAGCCACAGCGTTGAGAAGCCCGCGCACCGCAATTAAGAGTAGCCCCTACTCGTCACAACTAGAGAAAGCCTGTGAGCAGCAATGAAAACCCAACGCAGCCAAAAATAAAATAAATTAATTAAAAAAAGAAAAGATTATTTCAGTGGGCAAGGTAAGTCAAGATCCAACTTACATCACTAAAAGACAAGGGTAAATGATGGCAGAGCTTACTAAAAGGCAGTTACAATGAAAATTATTCTAGGGCTGATTCTTTATTACTTTTATGCCTGCCACTCTCCTTAGTAAGGTTTTACAACTATTTCTCACTGATGAAACTAAAAAAAAAAACAAGTTCTGTATTAGGTAGATGAGTAGGATAGTTCTGCACTCTCTTATTACTAAAAGATGCTACTGATGAATCAACATCATGTAACAGCATTGATTCATCCTATCTCTGATTAACAGCACAGCTTTTAAAGAAAATTGCTTACTTTTAAAGAAAATTGCTTAAAGTATTGGTTAGCCCCCAAGAATTATGGGGAAGCTGAATGATCTCTGAAAAGTTTCAATCTTAACCCAAGAACCCCATTACCACTGCCTAAAGGCATACAAAAAAATTTCTCCATGACATATGTTTCAGGCAGCATATTTAGGAACAATTTTCCATTTTCTTCCACAGTTCTTTTCCCCCTTAACATAGTGAAGAGTGTCTTTACAGCATGAATACACTTAGAGTAAGCAGACATCCAAATCTTACCCAGCCAAAAACTTAAGATGTACTCAAATTATCAGGCAAAAAGGTCACTATCTGAATGTAAAATGGAATGATTATTACTATACTTGCAAGCACCAAAAAATAATACAGCGAAAAAATGCAGTTACAAGAATTTCTAATTTTTTTTAAAAAACCTTCATAATGCATAAACAAAATACAAAGTAAATTCAGATTATCTTTGATAGGATAGTATAAGACAAAAGAAATCCAAAGACAGTTTCATTTCTTCTGCCCAGTAAGTTAAACAACAAAAACAAAAGTCCCACGAACTTTTTACTGAAGCTCTTAGCCAAGAGCAAAAAAAGTGAAATGATTAAGCCAACTGCCAAAGAAACAGGAAAGAGAAAGCAACAGTCTGGAAAAAGACTTGATTACATATCAAAATTTTAATACCAATAAAACACAAAAACGACCAGTTATTTAAGAATGTACTTCAATACCTTTCTACTGAGGTAAGTGGTCATATGTATGAATTAGCTTCTCTCTTAAAATGAAAGAAATGCATCTATTAAACATGCTCTTTCCAATATTCAGTGAATTTCCCAAATTGGGAAAATTTTAGGACAGCATCTACTAGCCAAAGCATTACATTAAAAACGTTTTGGTCAGTTTTGCCTAAAAATCTTAGTTCACTAGTAGTATGACAAAGATGTTAAAATGCAATCCAAAATGAATGAAAAACGCTCACCTCGTAGACACTTTATGTAATGCGGTACCAGAAATACTTTGAGGATATTTTAAAATTCCGCATTCGAGTCTGAATGTTTTAATCAACTACTCTAAAACAGGCGCTTACTTTTAGAACAATTTTTCAAAATGGGGAGCAAGACGGCCAGCCATCTCTAAGATTTGACTTCAACGGTTCAAAATTCCTAGTATCTGAGGAGGGGCGACTGGTGCAGCTAAGTTTAGATCTCCCGGCCCTTTTGTTGTCAGTCCAGGAAATTGGTTTAAAAATCGGCGGTGGGAGAAGAGTTTGATATTCAGGGCATGGGGTAAACGCGGATGCTCAGAAGCGCCGGCACTTCCCTAGTCGCGCACTCCGAGAGGTCACGGCGCAGTAAAGTTTGGTTTCACAAGCTGGCTTGGACGCTATTGACAAAAGCAAAGTCTCCCAAGTCAAGCGGGCGCGGGGGTCAGGGAGCGCCCGGAAGCCCAGAAGGACACGTTTCCCCGGAGGGAGGGGGTGGACGTGTAGCGACCCTGTAGCTGAGCCTCTAGCCTCAACCCTCTCCCCCAGGACCCCCGGGCGGGTACGGGCTGCGCCGGCGGAGGCGGCGGGAGGCGGGTAGGCCACAAGGAGGAAATGGGACGGGGTACCGACAGCTGGGCGGCGGCGGCCGAAACGGGGCCGCCCTCGTGGGGTGGCGAGAGGGAAGGGGGGGCCCTCCCCGCCGCAGCTTTCCCCGCTTCGAGAAGCGGCTTCAACTTTCCTCCGTGCGCAGAACGCCGCCTGGGCCGCGCGGATTCCGAAACTTTGTCCGCCCTCCCGTCGCCCCGGGCCCGCTCACCGGCTCTGCGCCGGCCCGTAACCCCCACCCTGCCCCGACAGCTGCCCGCGCCCGTCCACCCCCAGGGTCGGCCCGTGTTTACCTCCGACTGAGATCGAGGCGCTGGCTCCGGCGGCGGCGGCCCCACTGCAAGTCCCTAGGTCCCCGTCACGCCGCCGCCAAGTTCCCCAACATGGACTCCTTCGTCCGCTTTGAGGTGTTCCGGGGGCCGCTGGGGCGCCGGCTCTGCTGCCTGGGGCGGGTGGCAGCGGCGGAGCAGGGAGCGGACCCGGGCTGCGCGGCTCCGCGCGGCTTGCGCCACCGCTGCTCCCCCTCCCCCCGCCTCGTCTGGCCTCCTCCCTCCCCGCTCCGCGCGTCCTCTTCCCCCTCACCCCCCGCTCCGCTCCTATCCACTCAGCCGCGCCACCACAGGCCGGCGCGCTACGGTGACGCCGGCGGCGGCGGCTGCGGCGGCGGCGGCGGCGGGACCCTCCGCGCTTGCCCTAACTCGCTCGCTCTGGCCCTGCGCGCACGGCCGCAGCGCTCAACCGGACCGCAAGGGGGCGCTGGCAAACCACCGTTTGCGACAGAGGAACGTGACGGGCGGAGTCACGTCACGCGGCCTGCGAGCGAGAGGGAGGACGGTAGCGAGTGGCCCGGGCTTCTGGGAAACATCCTCAGAACCTCAGCTCTCCTCCCAAGTCCCGGGTCCTGCGCATGCGCCATGCGTGGCACGCTGGAGTCCGCCCTGCTTTGGCGGCTGTACGGGCTAAACTGCTGAAGACAATGAAGAAGGGTCTTGGGGACCGGAACGTGAGGGGGTTTGCGCGGCATTTGTTATCCTATCTTTATGGTAATCTGATATTGAAAAGAGTGTTGATATGTTGTTTGGCTGTGTATTGAATTTTCACCCAGCCGCGTTGCCCGCCTGAATTACGTCTTGAGAGGAGGCTGAAGTGGCCATAACTTGTAAGCCCACCTCTTTCTTCCCTCCGGGTGGGCATTTGTAAAAAGCCTTGGAGAGGTTTCCCACGTGACTCATCAAGCCTAGGCATATCCCCGTGTCTTAATTACCACAACAAAAAAATTAAACTTGATCCGGATCCACTTGATGGTTAGATAGTAACATGTGATGATTCATTCAAGAATATGTCGGAGCGTGCGATACTGAACGTGCGTGCCATTGTCAGTTCCTTCTCCGTCGGGTCGTCAAATCTTTTATTTTACCTCAAAAATACCTTTCACGCTGTTTTTTAAAGTCACTGACTCTTTAATCTTAGTTTCTCTTCCGGTCAATTTCTTCACGCTCCTGACTACTCTTCCTGCCGTCGGTGTCTACTCTTCTACCAGCGGGTCCTTGCAGCCCCTCCCCCCCACCCCGCCCACGTCGTTGTCCAGCCAACAGCCCCGAGTGATGAAGTTCTGCCTCCGGGCCACCCCGCAGACTTGGTTCACCCAAGTCTCAGTTACATCCAACCTTACCGCTCGCAACTTTTCGGGTCATCTGCCCCTTCCTCCCTTTCCGTGCGCGTTGCGCTCTACTAGCCACCCTGAACCCTGCCTGGGATGACTTTCCTCCCCACTTTCTCGGGACCCCGCCGACTGGGTACTTCCCTGCGGCACTCGCCCAGACTAGGCTGGCTGCCGTGCCCCCTCCTTTCTCTGACAACCCCATCCTGTTCAGCGTGTTTGGTCTGCTCAGTGCCTGTCTCACACAGTGAGCCCTGGGAACAATGCCGTAACACTTTGCGAACAACAGCTCCTGGCACAGTGCCTGTCCCTCAGTAAGGACTTGGTAAATAATTGCGAAAGGATCATATAGGAATATATGAATGGCAACCTTGTCTGTTTTCAAAGTCTTGGGAGTTTTACGATGTATAGTTTTGGATATGAGCTTTGGGAATTTAGATGGGCTCTACTGTGTTTGGGATATTTGAAGAAATAATGATATAGAGGAGTTTATAACAGTACATTATAAAGAATGTGATAAAGGATGACTAAGACAATCACTGAAAACTTTGTTTAAAGAATTATGTGATGTAACCAGATCAACAAGCACTGTTATGAGCCATCTGACTGAATGTGAGTGTAGCTTTGTTACATATATATGCACGTCCTCACCCAGGAGAATCCAACCTCTAGGAGTAAAACTCCAGATAATGACTTCTGGTACAACATTCTTCTTTTATGTAAAAACTTATTGTAAGGTCGGATCTTAACAAACGGCACCGCGAAACAGAGGAAAGCTTCAAGTGAGCTTTATTAGGGAGCACTCCCGGCCGAGGTTCACTGGTCCGAGAGAAAGGGGCCAGAGAAGTCGCACCCGGACGAGGGTTGGGCAAGATTTTATAGGGGAAGAAGGGAAAGGGGTGTGGTGAATCTGGGAGGGCGCAGGGTATTCCTTATTTGGTGGTCTTTTCGGGTATCCTGGGGGACCGTTAGTCCCGCCCCTCGAAAGGCGGGAAGGCTGGGCTGGGTTCAAAGTCCCCAGGTCAGTTTCTGGAACTGGGTGGTCCGGAGAATTTCGGTCTGATGCAACCTGTGAATCTGATTGTGTTCCCCTGCCTCGGGCCAGTTGGCCTTACACTTATGTACAAATCTCTTTACATATTTGTTTTGGGGGAAATGTTCTCTCATAAAAATTAATCAAAGGTCAAATGATAGCATTTGCCAAAGAGAGAACTATGATTTTTAATTTTTTATTTAAAAAAACTTTTCCACATCTTTATTGGAGTATAAATGCTTTACAAAATTGTGTTAGTTTCTGCTGTATAACAAAGTGAATCAGCTATATGTATACATATATCCCCATATCCAGTCCCTCTCCCTCCCACCCTCCCTATCCCGTCCCTCTAGGTTGTCACAAAATATCGAGTTGATCTCCTTGTGCTATGCAGCAGCTTCCCACTAGCTATCTATTTTACATTTGGTAGTGTATATGTGTCATTGTTACTCTCTCACGTCATCCCAGCTTCCCCTTCTCTCTCCCCCCCCCCCCGCCCCCGTGCCCTCAAGTCTGTTCTCTGTGTCTGCGTCATTATTCCTGCCCTGCCACTAGGTTCATCAGAGCTGCTTTTCTAAATTCCTTATGTATGTGTTAGCATGTGGTATTTGTTTTTCTCTTTCTGACTTACTTCACTCTGCATGACAGATTCTAGGTCCATCCACCTCACTACAAATAACTCAATTTCATTCCTTTTTATGGCTGAGTAATATTCCACTTTATATATGTGCCACATCTTCTTTATCCATTCATCTGTTGATGGACACTTAGGTTGTTTCCATGTCCTGGCTACTGTAAATAGAGCTGCAATGAACATTTTGGTACATGTCTCTTTTTGAATTATGGTTTTCTCAGGGTATATGCCCAGTAGTGGGATTGCTGGGTCATATGGTAGTTCTGTTTTTAGTTTTATAAGGAACCTCCATACTTTTCTCCATAGTGGCTGTATCACTTAATGTTCCCATGAACAGTGCAAGAGGGTTCCCTTTTCTCCACACCCTCTCCAGCATTTACTGTTTCTAGATTTTTTCATGATTGCCATTCTGACCGGTGTGAGGTGATACCTCATTGTGGTTTTGATTTGCGTTTCTCTAATGATTAGTGATGTTGAACATCCTTTCATGTGTTTGTTGGCAATCTGTATACCTTCTTTGGAGGAATGTCTATTTAGGTCTTCTGTCCATTTTTGGATTGGGTTGTTTGTTTTTATTGTGAGTGTGTGTGGTACGCGGGCCTCTCACTGTTGTGGCCTCTCCCATTGTGGAGCACAGGCTCCAGACGCGCAGGCTCAGCGGCCATGGCTCAGAGGCCTAGCCGCTCCGCGGCATGTGGGATCTTCCCAGACCAGGGCACGAACCCGTGTCCCCTGCATCAGCAGGCGGACTCTCAACCAGTGTGCCACCAGGGAAGCCCGGGTAGTTTGTTTTTTTGATATTGAGCTGCATGAGCTGCTTTGTATATTTTGGAGATTTTTTTTTTTGTCAGTTGCTTCATTCGCAAATATTTTCTCCCATTCTGAGGGTTGTCTTTTCATCTTGTTTATGGTTTCCTTTGCTGTGCAAAAGCTTTTAAGTTTCATTAGGTCCCATTTGTTTATTTTTGTTTTTATTTCCCTTACTCTAGGAGGTGGGTCAAAAAAGACCTTGCTGTGATTTATGTTATAGAGTGTTCTGCCTATGTTTTCCTCTAACAATTTGATAGTGTCTGGTCTTATATTTAGGTCTTTAATCCATTTTGAGTTTATTTTTGTGTATGGTGTTAGGATATGTTCTAATTTCATTCTTTTACATGTATCTGTCCATTTTTCCTAGCACCACTTATTGAAGAGGCTGTCTTTTCTCCATTGTATATTCTTGCCTCCTTTGTCAAAGATAAGGTGACCATATATGCATGGGTTTATCTCTGGGCTTTCTATCCTGTCCCATTGATCTGTATTTCTGTTTTTGTGCCAGTACCATACTGTCTTGACTACTGTAGTTTTGTAGTATAGTCTGAAGTCAGGGCGCTTGATTCCTCCAGCTCCGTTGTTCGTTCTTCTGATTGCTTTGGCTATTCAGGGTCTTTTGTATTTCCATACAGATTGTAAAATTTCTTGTTCTAGTTCTGTGAAAAATGCCGTTGGTAATTGATAGGGATTGCATTGAACCTGTAGATTGCTTTGGGTAGTATAGTTATTTTCACAATATTGATTCTTCCAATCCAAGAACATGGTATATCTCTCCATCTGTTTATGTCATCTTTGATTTGTTTCATCAGTGTCTTATAGTTTTCTGAGTACAGGTCTTTTACCTCCTTAGGTAGGTTTATTCCTAGGTATTTCCTTCTTTTTGTCGCAATGGTGAATGGGATTGTTTCCTTAATTTCTGTTTCTGATCTTTCATTGTTAGTGTATAGGAATGCAAGAGATTTCGGTGCATTAATTTTGTATCCTGCAACCTTACCAAATTCATTGATTAGTTCTAGCAGTCTTCTGGTGGCATCTTTAGGATTTTCTATGTATAGTATCATGTTATCTGCAAACAGTGACAGTTTTACTTCTTCTTTTCCAATTTGGATTCCTTTCATTTCTTTTTCTTCTCTGATTGCTGTGGCTAGGACTTGCAATACTATGTTGAATAATAGTGGTGAGTGGACATCCTTGTCTTGTTCCTGATCTTAGAGGAAATGTTTTCAATTTTTCACCATTGAGGATGATGTTTGCTGTGGGTTTGTCATATATGGCTTTTATTATGTTGGGGTAGGTTCCCTCTATGCCCACTTTCTGGAGAGTTTTTATCATAAATAGGTAGTGAATTTTGTCAAAAGCTTTTTCTGCATCTATTGAGATGATCATATAGTTTTTATTCCTTAATTTGTTAATATAGTGTATCACATTGCTTGTTTTACATATATTGATGAATCCTTGCATCCCTGAAATAAATCCCATTTGATTGTGGTGTATTTTTTTTTTTTTTTTGGCATTACATGGGGCCTCTCACTGTTTTGGCCTCTCCCATTGTGGAGCACAGGCTCCGGACGCACAGACTCAGCGGCCATGGCTCATGGGCCTAGCCGCTCTATGGCATGTGGGATCTTCCAGGACCGGAGCACATACCCGCATCCCCTGCATCGGCAGGCGGACTCTCAACCACTGTGCCACCAGGGAAGCCCATGGTGTATGATTTTTTTAATGTGTTGTTGGATTCTGTTTGCTAGTATTTTGTTGGGGGTTTTTGCATGTATGTTCATTAGTGATATTGGTCTCTAATTTTCTTTTTTTGAGATATCTTTGTATGGTTTTGGTATCAGGATGATGGTGGCCTCATAGAACAAGTTTGGGAGTGTTCCTCCCTCTGCAATTTTTAAATTGACAATAACAGTATACCATTTCAGCAAGACTAAACAACACAAATCTTTTGATATATTTATTCACTGGCAGATAGTAAAATTTTCACTTTTTTACAGTTGGCTGCCTAGGTATTATGAGAGCATGTTTTAAGAGAAAAACACTCTTGTGCTAATGTGCTAGTGGTTTTTACTTTCATGTGCAAATAGAAACGAAGATGATGGTTTATGATAGGCCATCTCTTGCATCCCCAGGGAAAAGACCATGTGTATTTCTGTACATGCAGTATTCTCCTAATAATGTTTGCATGATGAAGATATATTATTCTCTCTATTGTCTCAGTATTTTTTATTTACAATATAATAAAGAGATACTGAGTTTTAAATAAATAAAAGATGAACTATAAAATGTAGGAGTAAAGATTGATATACCAACCACCACTGTCAAAATTGTAGATTTTATTATAACCATAAAATACACACATGATATGCATCATAAAACAAACTTCAACTGATTGTCCAATTGGAATGTTGCACTTTACCCAGCACTTAACATATCAAACATGTCATGCAGCAACAGAAACCTATATTAGCATCTTTAGAAATGAAAGGTAATCAGTGTATCATTTTTGACAGAGCTTTATCAGAGATAACAACTATCATTAATTTAACTCTTCTGAATTCAATACAAAATAAAAGTCAAATCAAGAGGGGTAATTAATCATGGTATAAAGACACTTGGTTACATGGGGAACGTGGTTCTAATATAGACTGTCACTTAAGACCTTTGCAGTTTTGTTTTTTGCAGAATGCGGGCCTCTCACTGTTGCGGCCTCTCCCGTTGCGGAGCACAGGCTCTGGATGCGCAGGCTCAGCGGCCATGGCTCACGGGCCCAGCCGCTCCGCGGCATGTGGGAACTTCCCGGACCGGGGCACGAACCCGTGTCCCCTGCATCGGCAGGCGGACTCTCAACCCCTGCGCCACCAGGGAAGCCCAAGACCTTTGCAGTTTTGAACAAATTGTCTAATTTTACTGGTCCTCAGTTTCCATATCTATTCCAATGGAAGTTTTTGGTTTAATGATCTCTGTGGCATTTTTATAGCAGAAGTGTATGAATTCAAAGGATGTACAGTTTAAGAGTCTTACAAGCAAACCGTGACCAAATATACAGTATCTTTGTAAAAAATGAAAAATGCATGCTAAGTTAGTTTACAGGAATATATTTTGAAAGCCAGTGGTTTATTCTTGCTTTCACAACTGTGAAGAATTTTAATCAGGATGATGCTGATTATTGCCCAGTTGTCTTCTGTGTGGAATTAAATTTATTTCAGCAACAATCAGTTGGGTCTCTACTATCTGGAGGGTGCTATGATGTGGTTATAGATAAATGAACAGTGTGTCAGAGACAGTTTAGTGGGTACAGATAAGTACATAAACTAAGGAAGAATATAAATGACCTAATAGGAATAAAAAGAAAGTGCTGGGTTGAGGCAGGGATTGTCAAATAAGGGAGAGAATACAACAAGGACCAAGGACAATTTCATGAAAGAGCAAATCTAAACAAAATATAGTCAGACATTATTCCAAATTTGAAGTCTCCAGTTTCTGTCAGGTTAGTCTCCAATTCCCCACAGCACCTCCTCCACTATTTTACCACTCCCTTCAGGTCTTACCCTACAATCACTCCCACTGAGCCCCTCAACCTTGAACCCAGCAGAAGATCTTATCACCATCTTTATAGGAAATAACTTCCTCAACTTCTTTCCCTGTACCTACAAAGTCTGTCTATAACTGTCTGTATACACACATACTTGTTTTCCTCCATCACAGAGGAAGAACTATCTCTTCTCTCGATTAAGGCTTAGGTTTCTACTGGTGCGGTAGATCCATTTATTCCAGACTTTAGGATTTACAGGCCATTACCATTTCTAACAGTTTGGGAACTGACATAGAACTGCTAACTTTTTTTTTTTTTTTTTTGCGGTACACGGGCCTCTCACTGTTGTGGCCTCTCCCGTTGCGGAGCACAGGCTCGGGACGCGCAGGCTCAGCGGCCATGGCTCACGGGCCTAGCTGCTCCGCGGCATGTGGGATCTTCCTGTACTAGGGCACGAAGCCGTGTCCCCTGCATTGGCAGGCGGACTCTCAACCACTGCGCCACCAGGGAAGCCCTAGGACTGCTAACTTTTTAATCCTGACAAATAACAGTCCACCCATCTCTTTAACATCATGATTTCCTAAAAGAAATGTATTTGCAACACAAAAAAAACTAAATTTTTATGAACTACACTTTTTTTGCATTTCCTTGTGGAACGACAGTGGCGTCATCAGCCTTGGTACACTTGGGACTCTGCTCTGAAACAGATCCCCTGAGGGCCTACTCCACGGGTTACTCTGTCTTCACATTTTCAGTCTCTTCTCTACTGTAGATTAATTTATCTCTTCTCTCTAAATCTAAAAATAGTGTACTTTTTATTTATTTATTTATTTTTATTTATTAACTTGGTTGCGTTGGGTCTTCGTTCCTGCACGCAGGCTTTCTCTAGTTGCATGGAGCAGGGGCTACTCTTCGTTGCGGTGCATGGGCTTCTCTTTGCTGTGGTTTCTTTGTTACTTGGGCTTAAGGTGCACGGGCTTCAGTAGTTGTGGCACGTGGGCTCAGTAGTTGTGGCTCGTGGGCTCTAGAGCACAGATTCAGTACTTGTGGCACATGGGGTTAGTTGCTCCGTGGCATGTGGGATCTTCCCGGACCAGGGATCGAACCCGTGTCCCCTGCATTGGCAGGCAGATTCTCAACCACTGCACCACCAGGGAAGTCCCTTGCGTACATTTTAAGACACTTCCTCATTTTACTTTCCATTCATTTTTTTAAAGGTAATAAATATTCATTTCAATAATTCAAACAACACAGAAGTATATAAAGAAAAAGATGGTATAAAAAGAAAAAGATAGTCCTAGATAAAACCAATGTGAAAAGATTGATGTTTCTCTCCATACTTTTTCCAAGAAACACATACATATAAATAGAGGTTTTGATTTTTATTTTTACAAATAACACATCACATCATATATATTTTTCTGCAACTTCGTTTTTTTGCTCAACGGTTTACAATGGGTACTCTTATCTAGGTCATTTTTTTAACTAGTTGCACAATATTATGTAGTATTCATGTACTGTTTTTGAAGCCATTCCTTTATCGATAATGCAGATTTTGTGCCATTATAAACAATGCTGGAGTAAGTATCCTTTGTATGTATCTTTTTTTTAAAGGTTTATTATTTATTTATTTATCTTATTTATTTTTGGTTGTGTCAGGGCTTAGTTGCAGCACACAGGATCTTCGTTGCAGTGTGCGGGCTTCTCTCTAGTTGTGGCATAAGGGTTTTCTCTTCTCCAGTTATGGCGTGCGGGTTCCAGAGCACATGGGCTCCGTAGTTTGCGGCATGCGGGCTCTAGTGAGGTGCCCGAGCTCAGTAGTTGTGGCATGCAGGCTTAGTTGCCCTGCGGTATATGGGATCTTAGTTCCCTGACCAGGGATTGAACCCACGTCCCCTGCATTGGAAGGCAGATTCTTAACCATTGGACCACCAGTGAAGTCTCAGAAGGATCCACTTCTAGGTTCACTTAGGTTGTTGGCAGAATTCAGCTCCTTGAAGCTGCAGGACTGAGGGCTCTCATTTCTTCCTGGCTATTGAAGAGCCACTGTTTTCAGCGCCTAGAGCTGCCCAGTTCCTGGCCCTGTGGGACTCACCAACATGGCTGTTTTCAAGACTCACCTGTGGAAAGAGTAAAGGAAGCAGGATTGGGCAGAGGAAGAAGTTGAATTGTGATGCAGTCTAACAAAGACCTCAGCCATTCCTGCATGGAGCTCTGCAGACTATATTCTACCTCAATGTCCAATCATTTTGACTAAAACCTGAAAGGCAGGGTGGCTCTCTTGAGCCAGGGGTGAGTTCTGGATAAGGATTCAGTTGAAAGCTATCAGCCTCCAACAATTCCAACAGCTGGTAGAATGACTTCTTCAGTCCTGGATTGGGAGATCTCTGCACCAGGATATTCATGACTGTCCACCCATTTACATATAATAAGATCTAGGAACAACTCTTCAAAAATTCTGTTGGGTCTTTACTCCTGGAGAAACTTACTAGAAAACTGTTGGTGGGATTAACAACAGCCCTTGAAGCTGCTCTTGGAGCCATAATTGAAGCTGATCATCTTCCGCTGCCACTCCTTGTAGACTCCTCTCACTCTCTGCTGGTCTAGGTAGGTTACTTAGTGCAGTGACCCAGACCCTCTTCACTAAGGGGCCTGACACCTTCATCACCAGGTCCTTTTCTAGTTGTGGCTGCTGTACCTGTCCATGTACCATGTAAATTAGGCAAGTGAAAACCAAAACACAGGTGGATAACCTAAGTATCAAACATATTCTTTCTTATCCCTATTGCCTAACAGCTGCCTAATAAAGATCGAGGTCAATTATCCTTGCCTGCTGGTTTCTTGGAATGATGGGCCAGAAGTGACCAGGCAACAGCTGGGGTTTAGTAGGACTCTTCCTGTGTCCCCTAGTGGAAGCATTTCCCCTCTGGAGGCCAAAACCTCTTGCCTCTGGGGAAAGAAGGTTGAAAATTCCCCAGATGGATCACTGGGAACCAGTGTACAGAGGTACTCCCATTTCCACCCTTTAGCCAATGGATTCGCGTACTCTCTCTACTGGGGACCCTGTACCATATGATGAATATCAATTTAGAGTGTACCTTGAGTCCTGGAAGGTGGTGCCTCTCCTCACAAGGTATTCTTTGCAAGCTAACACCTCATCTGAATCTTCGACAGGTCGTTCCAGTGCTCTAGGTGGTGGTGTATGTGAAAGGATCAGTGGAGCCCATGGTCATGTGCCCACTGCTGCACCAACACCTAGGTCAGTAGAAAAGACACTTTAAACCCTCAGTGGTACTTGCTAAGACCCTTCAGGCAGGAGGTCTAAGTCGGAATATGTTTAAATTCCAGTCAAAATAGATACTACTTGTAGGAATGAATAGGTCCAGTGTAGGGAATGGGTCCAACTTGCCACCAAGTAGCTGGTAGGTTTTCTAAAGGGATGGTACCATATTGGGAGCCAAGCATTGGTCTCTGTTGCTGACAGGTTGGATATTTGACAGTGACAGTAGGTAGATAAACCTCAGTAAATGGGAGCCCATGCCATTGGGCCCATGTATAACCTCCATTCCTGCCCCCATTCTTATCACATGCCTGTTGGACCAACACTAGTGTAGCTAACAGCAGAGCCTGACTGATGTCATCTGGACAAGTCATTGTTTCTAGTGGTTGTTTAGTGCCTCTTCTGTGATGGATGCTCTCTGTTGGGCATTAACAAGTGAAACAAAGATCTTCACATTTTATACCCACTTTTATAGCTTCATCCACCTGTCTCTTTTCCCAGACCTCTTTATCCCCCTTCTCCATCCTTCTCCCTTATCTGTTTTTTTTTCTCATGAGTTAGGGGGGCAAGGGCTGGATCCCATCAAATACCTTTAGGTAGTCCAGGGCTGGGCCTCACACTTGGTCTTGAGTTGGCAAAGCGCTTCACACAGTTCTTCCAACAGAAGCAGGGAGGGGCCTGGAAGTGTTAAGGGCCCATATGTTGTAGGAACCTCAGGACAAGTTGGTGTTTATACATTTGTGGAAGAAGACCAGGTACTGCAACTTCCTTCTGCAGAAATTACCAGAAGTGTGGATGCCCTCACAGCATATGACCACCACTTTCCTGCCTGGGAGTAACTACTTAGCTACAATGATTGCCTGGAGACCAGGAGATGGCCTCAGCTATTCAAGTACCAGGACCTGCTCCTCCACTTCTTTGGCAGCTGTCTGGGGAAAACCAGAAACTATTCTACAAAAGGTATATATCTCCACCGCAGGGCTTCCCTGGTGACTCAGTGGTTGAGAGTCCGCCTGCTGATGCAGGGGACACGGGTTCGTGCCCCGGTCCGGGAAGATCCCACATGCCGCGGAGCGGCTGGGCCCGTGAGCCATGACCGCTGAGCCTTGCAACAGAAGAGGCCACAGCAGTGAGAGGCCTGCGTACAGCAAAAAAAAAAAAACCAAAAAAACTCCACTCTAAATGATGTGTTGTCACTTGAGAACACTAGGGATCTGTGTTGTTTTTCTCCCATGGGGGCTTGCCATAAACTTAAATGTTTACACAGACAGGAAACTTCGAATATACAAATTTATAAGAAAAAAATCCTTACAAATCTCATTATTAGGGACAATTCCTGTCAAATCATCAACATCCTGATGAGTCTCTTTTTAGACCTTTCTATACGTATTCACATAAATAAAACATCCTATGTAATTGCTGTTTTACAACCTGCTTTTTGATTCAACAATTTGTCAATGAATCTAGATCTACATCACTCCTGTGTTTGCCTAGATCATAAATTATTTAACCAGTTAAATAATAGAGTTAACTAGGTGGTACTGCCCTCTAGAGTATGTTTTGTGTCTAGGGTGTTTACATATTGAAATACATATTGTTTTGTTACAAATTACTTTCCTTTTATTGTTTTTAATATAATAATTAGGTATATTTTGTTGTAGGTATCTATGACTTTCATTTCAGGACTGTAAAGGGAGTATTATAAAATATTCTAAGAAGGGGACTGAGTTGGCTACGGTTGAGAAGGTTTGCTTGTAGATGGACATCAAGCATTTCCAATTCTCAATATTACGAAAGCTCTGATGAACATCTTTATGCATTCATCCTTTGGAGTGGGTTTGCTGTATTAAAGGGTATGCATGTTTAAAGTTTTGACACACTGCACCAATTTACCCACATACCAACAGGGCATGAGAGTGCCAGTTTCTTCATATACTCACCAACAGCAATGTAATCTTAATGTCTATGGAAGTAGCTCTTCCCATAAGAGGTAGATAAAATTTTCTTAAAACTTGTATTTTATGCCCTGGGGTAAATCTAGAGTCCTCCAACTCCTTTTCTGAAAGTTCCAGGAATGTACTTTATTCCTAGTCACTTCTGGGTTTATTTTCTGACTTCAGTTGATTTCTCTTTCTCTTCTGCTTTTTGTTTGTTTGTTTTTTTGTTTTTAAATTAAATCTATAGGGCTTCCTTGGTGGCACAGTCGTTAAGAGTCCGCCTGCCAATGCAGGGGACATGGGTTAGAGCCCTGATCCAGGAAGATCCCACATGCCACGGAGCAACTAAGCCTGTGTGCCACAACTACTGAGCCTGTGCTCTCGAGCCCGCGAGCCACAAGTACTGAGCCTGCACGCTACAAGTACTGAAGCCTGCGCGCCCAGAGCCTGTGCCCCAAAACAAGAGAAACCACCGCAGTGAGAAGCCCGCGCACAGCAACGAAGAGCAGCCCCCGCTTGCCGCAACTAGAGAAGGCCTGCGCGCAGCAACGAAGATCAAACGCAGCCAGAAATAAATAAATAAATAAATAACTTTATGAAAAAACCATAACATCTATATTGAGATATACTTCACATATCATACAATTCACCCATTTAAAGTATACAATACAGTGGTTTGTGGGTATATTCACAGAGTTATGCAACCATCACCACAGCCAATTTTAGAACGTTGCTTTCAACACCCTCCTTCCCCAAATCCCATGCCCATTGGCAGTCATTCCCCATCTCCCACCCTAATCCTCCAGCCTTAGCAGCTACTAATCTACTTTCTGTCTCTATGAATTTGACTATTCTGGACATTTCATATAAATGGAATCATAAAATATGTGGGTTTTCGTGATTGGCTTCTTTCACTTAACATAATGTTTTCAGAATTCATTCATGTTGTAACATGGAGGAGTACTTCATTTTTTTAAAAGAAGTATTATTTGTTTATGTATTTTTATTGTTGAATAATATTTTGTTGTATGGATATACCATGGTTTTTTTTTTTTTTTTTTTGCGGTACACGAGCCTCTCACTATTGGGGCCTCTCCCGTTGCGGAGTACAGGCTCCGGACGCGCAGGCTCAGCGGCCATGGCTCACGGGCCCAGCCGCTCCACGGCATGTGGGACCTTCCCGGACCGGGGCACGAACCCGTGTCCCCTGCATCGGCAGGCGGACTCTCAACCACTGCGCCACCAGGGAAGCCCTATACCACGTTTTATATATCTATTCATCAATTGATAGCCCTTTTGGTTGTATCCACTTTTTGGCTATTATGAATGATGTTGTTATGAATATTCATGTACAGGTTTTAGTGTGGCAAATGTTTTTATTTCCCTTGGATTTATACCTAGGAGTAAAATTGGTGGGTCATATGGTAAGTATGTTTAACCTTTTGAAAAGCTGCCAAACTCTTTTCCAAAGTAGCTGCACCACTTTACATTCCCATCAGCAGTGTACAAGGGTTCTGACTTCTCCACACCCAACAACACTTGTAATTTTCTGTTTTTGATTATAGCCATTCTATTGAGTGTGAATTTGTATCTCATTGTGATTTTAATTTGCCATTCCGTGATAGCTAATGAATCTTTTCATGTGTTTGTTGGTCATCTGTGTATCTACTTCGGAGAAGTGTATATTCAGATCATTTGCCCATTTTTAGTTGGGCTATTTGTCTTTTAACTATTGAGTTCTAATAATTCTTTATATATTCTAGATGCAAGTCCCATGTCAGATATATGCTTTGCAAATATATTCTCCCATTCTGTGGATTATCTTCACTTTCTTGACGATGTCCTTTGAAGCGCAAATGTTTTTAATTTTGATAGTGTCCAAATTTATTTCTTTTTTCTGTTTTCCTTTTTTTTTTTTTTTGGCCATGTCACACAGCTTGCAGGCTCTCGGTTCCCTGACCAGGGATTGAACCCAGACCCTGGCAGTGAAAGAACCGAGTCCTAACCACTGGACCGTCAGGGAATTCCCTCCATTTTTTTCTTTTGTTGTTTGTGCTTTGGTGTCTTATCTAAGAAACCATTGCCTAATTCAAGGTCACAAAGATTTATGCATATGTTTTCCTCCAAGAGTTTAATAGTTTTAGCTCATACATTTAGGTCTTTGATCTGTTCATTTTTGTATGTATATATGTATAAATTTTGAGTTTATGCAGCTTCAGTCTTTTGCATGTGGATATCCATTTGTTCTAACATCACTTACTGAAAAGACTTCCTTTCCCCATTAGATTGTCAAGCATCTTTATTAAAAATCAATTGACTATAAACGTGAAAGTTTATTTTTAGACTCTCAATTCTATTCTATTGATTTATATGTCTCCTCTTGTGCCAGCTGATCTTATGTCTTGATTACTATACCTTTGTAGTAAGTTTTGAAATTGGGAAGTATGGGTTCTTCAACTTTGTTCTTCTTTTTCAAGATTGTTTCAGCCAATCTGGGTCCCTTGAATTTTCTTATGAATTTTAGGATCAGCTTATCAATTCATGCAAAATAAAAGGCAGCTGGAATCTTGATAATGATCAGGTCGAATCTATAGATCAGTTTGGGAAGTATTGCCATCTTAACAACATTAAGACTTAACATTAAGTCTTCCAATCTAACACATGGGATACCTTTCCATTTATTTAGGTCTCCTTTCATTTCTTTCAACAGTGTTATATACTTTCCAGTGAACAGGTTTTGTGGGGTTTTGGTTAAGTTTATATTTTATTTTTTTTTTTGATGCTATTGCAAGTGGAATTGTTTTCTTACTTTCATTTCAGATTGTTCATTGCAGGTGTATATAAATACAGTTGACTTTTGTGTATTGATCTTACATCCTGCAACCTTGCTTAACACATTTATTTGTTCTCATAATTTTTTAGCGCATTCCTTTGGATTTTCTGTATGCAAGATTATGTCATCTGCAAATAGAAAGTTTTACTTCTCCCTTTACAATCTGGATGCCTTTTATTTCTTCTTCTTGCCTAGTTGCCCTTGTACAATATGAATAAAAGCAGTGAGAATAGACATCCTTTCTTGTTCTTAATCTCAGGGGTAAAGCGTTCAGTCTTTCCTCATTAAGTATGATGTTAACTGTGGGTTTTCATCATACTTTTTTTTGATCAGTCTTTCATCAGGTTGATGAAGTTCCTTTATATTCTTAGTTTGTTTAATGTTTTTATCATGAAGCGTTGTTGGATTTTGTCAAATGTTCTTTCTGCATCTGTTGAAACAATCATGCCTTTTTTGTCCTTTGTTCTACTGATTCTGGTGCATTACATTAATTGATTTTTCTCATATTAACCACTTTGCATTTCTGGGATAAATTCCACTTAGTTATGGTGTACAACTCTTTTTATATGTAGCTGCATTCGATTTGTTAGTTCACCTCTGTCTTTTGCAACTGATTCTTCATCAATGTCCAGCTCTTAGCCCAAATACGGGGCATGGCTACTTCTCCTTGATTTTCCTCCAAATACCGCTGTAGTGATCATTTCTCATTTACCTGGTACCTGAAGTCTGAACTTCTTGTGAGTCTTGGTAAGGAGAAAAATCCATTTCTCACTGCAGGAATTAAAGCAGTTCATTTTTGCAACCTCCTTTTGTTCTAGGACAGGGGCATACGATCAATCAGACGCACGTTAGTTTGTATATAATTTGAGATCTAATGCCTAAAAGTAAGGTAAAACTCTCTCTCCCTCTTTCCCTCTCTCTCTCTCTCTCTCTCTCTCTCTCTCTTTCTCCACAGTGATGTGTTTCCCTACCAGAAGCAGGCTTCAGGCATGATTTGGGTGTTTTTTCCAGGCCTAGTTCTCTAGCCCTTCTAGTGCTTCAGTAAGCTGCCCAATATTTTTTTAAATAAATCCCTTTTTGCTTAACTCAGCCAGAGTCCACTTTTATTAATGGCAACTAGTAGCCTTGTCAGATAAAGGCAAGACATTAATGTTACTTAACTTATACTGCTAATACAGGAGATGATGTCAGAGACTCATCAAAGAACCATACAGCAAATAATTTAGAATTGAATATTTGGCTTCCCTTTTGGATAAAAAGAACCTTGGCCATTCCTCCCAAAACAAGCTTCAGCCTTCTGTAAGGAGTTTTACCCCATTCTCTTTATTTTTTCTTCTCCCTGCCCCATCCCCAAATCCCTGTTTATTCCTTAAGTAGAATGACTTATCTAATTCTCTTTACTTTGCCAATCCCAAATAAGTTACCAAGATCTTTTCACAGTAAGTCCCCTACATACGAACTTTAAAGTTGCGAACTTTCAAAGACGCGAACATGTGTTCATATGTCCAATCACGTGTTCACATGTCTGGCGTACATTGTCACGTGCATGCATCCTCTACGTGTGGCTGTGCTTTTGTGTACTTTACAGTACTGTATAGAGTACAGTGTCTTTATTTCAAGCCCAGGAGGTCCAGAAGCAAGTGTAAAAGCAGCAGTGATGTAGCTGGTACGGCTAAGAAGCGCCAGCTATTGTACTGTACTACTGTACTATTCAAGATACTGTACTGTAAGATTAAAAATGTTTTCTTTATTTTTTGTGTTTGTTTTTTAATATATTATTTGTGTGAAAAATATTGTAAGCCTATTACAGTACAATACTATATAGTCTATTGTGTTAGTTGGGTACCTATGCTAACTTTGTTGGACTTGCAAATGCACTCTCGGAATGGAACTTGTTCGTATGTAGGGGACTTACTGCAAAGGCAGCTCTTTCCCTAAAACAAACTAGTCACATATTTTTTTTTCATTCCACCATGCTAGATATTCCCTGTTGTTTTGTCGTAACCAATCTGACAAGTAACAAAGATATCACACTTATAAAAGCTTGCATTTGTTGAGTCACTTCATTTTTTAAAAATTGGAGACTAACATTTCTTCTTTTGGAAATTACCTGTGGTTTTACTCATTTTTCTTATTTGAATATTTTTTCCTTGTTATTTTGTAAATTCTTTCAAGCTCTTTATATATAGGGAATATTAGTATATGATCATATATATTGCAAATAATTTCCCCAGGTGGTTGTTTGCCATTTGGCTTTGTTTTTTCTTTTTTGGCCACACTGCACAGCAAGTGGGATCCTAGTTCCCCAACCAGGGATCTAACCCATGCCCCATGCAGTGGTAGCACAACGTCCTAACCACTGGACCACCAGGGAATTCCCCATTTGGCATTGTTTATAATGAAATTTTGCTTGTTTTACCAAGCAGAAATTTTGGTTTTGGTTTTTAGAAAATAAAACCTTTCAAACTTTTCCTTTATGATGTCCAGATTTGTGCCATGCTTAGAAAAGCTTCTCCCACTGACTCTGGCCCCAAGATCATATACATGTTTACCTGTCTTTTTTCCTTCTCCATCTGTAATTCATTAAAAATTAAGAAACTGATGTCCAGATTGATAAAATGACTTGCCCATGTTTATACAACTAATTAAAGATAGAAATAGACTACAGAAAAGATGGCAGTTCTACTCAAAGCAGTCCTAAATAGTGGTACTTCGTTTAATTTAAAATTTTTATTTAATGTTAAGTGAGATTTTTTACTCTTTAAAGATTCTGGCTATTTTCTAGAAGCTCTCTTAGGAAATAGGAAGAAAATACTCTCAAATACTGACAACAGAAGACACAATGGGATTTATTAGACAAACATATGCTCACCCTTGAGAAATTCCTTTATTAAAACGTATGGGGAAATTTGCATCAGTTTAATAAACCAGTCATTTAAGTCCCATTACCCTAGAGCTACTCTATAATAGTTAGAGCCAACAGAAAACAGGGTATTCAAAAAAGCTACCATATTCTTTCTTAAAATAATATTTGACATATAAAAATTTATATTCTCGGGGCTTCCCTGGTGGCGCAGTGGTTGAGAGTCCGCCTGCCGATGCAGGGGACACGGGTTCGTTCCCCGGTCCGGGAAGATTCCACATGCCGTGGAGCGGCTGAGCCTGTGAGCCATGGCAGCTGAACCTGCGCGTCCAGAGCCTGTGCTCTGCAACGGGAGAGGCCACAACAGTGAGAGGCCCGCGTACCGCACAAAAAAAAAAAAAAAAAAAAAAAAAAAAATTTATATACTCATATTCAGCTAACAACAATACTTTGCCAGCTACATAAATTATTATTAACTTTTTACTATTTATCAGAATATGTAAGGAATTCTTATGTTTTATTATTTTTAACAAGCATATTTGCACACCTCTCAAACCAGCAGAATAGTAACATTCAATATATATATAGGTCTGCATTTCTTCTGAATTCACAAATGAGTTTCACTGATTTCTGCTTTCTATTATAGATTCATTTTTAAATAATATAACAAACATCTCCGAGATGAAGTTATTCTTAGAAAGATCTATTTTAGTATGCAGACAGGCAATAATTGGTTATTTTCCAAATTGAATCTTTTCTTAGTTGGATTTGGTTTCAAACAAATTTAGTCTGTGCTTTCTATAACAACAAAAAACTTTTAAACACAGTCTTTACTTTGATTAAGCTCTAACATCCGGGAAATATCTTCAGAACCTGCCTCATTACACCTGCTTTTTACAATAAATAAAAGTGAATTTGTTCTTAATTTTTCCCTTCAATAATTATGATGAACATTGAACAACAGTAACACAACTCTAGAATACAGAGCAGGAGAAATTAGCAATCATCATCCCACTCGTATAGTATTTTTTTCATTTATGCATGTTTTCTTTCAATATTTCTTCATATAGTACACGTAGCACATAGTTACAATTCAAGTGTTTATACATTTTATGTTTTTATTTTTCTGTTATTATGGCATAAAACTTTTGCTATTGTCATTTGATTGACAAGAATTGAGTTACTACAATATTCCTATGAGGATGTTTCACAATTTAATTAATTGTTTTTCTTTCTAGCTACTAGAATATTTCAGTTATGTCTTTGTTTATATTTCACATACTTGAAAAATGATTTGAGGCTGTATAAAAACAAAACAAAGATTATTGAAATAGAAATAAAGCTTTGTAAAGTGTTTAATAAATAAAGAAGCTAAGAAAACAGTGTTAATTTAATTAAATAGCTCTAAGTTTCCACAATATTCCTTCATACAGCTGTGTCTAATAATAAGACAATCTAGGTCTTACTAGAAAATTGTGAGCCTGCAAGTTCATAGATGTGAGTTTACATATATTTGGGGATGAATATTTGTTTACAGACGTATTTATTTCCAGCCCCTTTAACATGAAAGCTTCATCTATTTTATTTAATACTGTCTGTCAGATTTTGTGTTAGGGAATGCTGGCCTCATGAAATGAGTTAAGAAGTGTTCCCTTATTCTCTAATTTCTGGAAGGTTTGTGTAACATTAGTAGTATTTCTTCCTTATATATTTTACAGAATTCACCAGTGAATCCACATGAACCTGACATTTTCTTTCTTTTTTCCTCTTTGAAAATTAAGTACATTTTCAACCATTATTTTTCCAAAAAATTTTTTCTGACTCATTCTCTTTTTATTTTCCTTCTGTGACTTCAGTTTCAAATATCTTGGGACTTTGGTATTTTCACACAGGCTTGTTAATGTCTCTTCATTTTCTTTCAATCACTCTTTCTCTGTTCTTCAGATTGGATAATTTCTATCGATATATCTTCAAGTTTACTGATTCTTTCCTTTGTTATCACTATTCTGCTGTTAAAACCAGTGAATTTTTGTTTCAGATATTGTGTTTTTCAGTTCTAGGGTTTCCATTTGATCCTTTTTCACAATTTTTATTCCTCTTGTGAGTTTCTTTTCAATTTATTACAGTACATTTTTCTTTACCTCATTAAGTCTGGTGGTAATAGCTAGATTAAGTTCTTGTCTGCTGACTTAGGTCTGCTAATACCAATATCTGAGTCATCTTTAGATTGGCCTCCATTCATTGTCTTTTCTCTGGAGAGTAAATCATGTTTTCATGATCCTTCATATGCCATGCCACATAATTTTGGATTTTATCTTGACTATTATGAATTTTACATTGTGGAGATTTTGGATTCTGTTATAAAGACTGCTGATCTCTTTGGATGAGCTTGCTATTAACTCAGGTATTAAACAGCAGACTCTTTTAGTGACAGGCCAAATCTCAGTTTAGTTCTTTTATACCTGAGCTATTTGCAGTGTGTTCATGCTTCAGGGATCAGCTAGAAACTTGGTTATATTTTAGGTACAGAATTTAGGCATCCCTCTTTGGTTCTCTCTTTTCTAGGATTACACTCACACCTTCTAAGGACTCAGGTTGCCCTGAACTCTGTATTTTCATTCTGTAGGCCAGATAGACTACAGATTATTTGCGTCCTGAACATTGTCACAACTGTGGACTGACCTCAGGCTAAACCATCTTATACCCCAAAACGTGAAATGCCTTGCAACACCCCATCTCTCAATTTTAAAATTTTCCTTCAAGAACTGCCTGTTGTTTCTTACTGTACTTACTCTCCAGAATCTTCAAGTAATTGTTGTATTTTGTCCGAAGTTTATACTTGTTATCTGTAGAAGAATCAGTGTTTTAGGAACTAACTCAGTCACCTAGATAATATCCTGTTCAATTTTTTTCTTTTGAAAAGCTGTTTAATAAATTCTCATAAGTGCCCTCTGCAAATTGCAAAGGAATATGGACATATTCAAAGAAAACAACTACTCCTTTTCTCCTCTCTTTGTCAACTCCCACCCACTGGAGGTATCTACTATTAACAATGTAGACTGTCGCCCTCCTTACCAGATCTCCAGACTTACATGCTGTTATGTTAAAATAGACAGGATTTTTCTTTTAAAAAAATGAAATCAAACTATACCCATTGCTATGGAGCTTTCTTTTCTGAATGTGTCTTGGACAAATTTCTAGGTTAACATATACACACCTACCAAATTTTTAGTGATTTCAAAATCTAGATTTTTGACTAACCATATAGCATATGGGAAGATAATGTCTTGAAGATAGAAGTGACATTTCCCATCAGTTCTTGCCACCTCAGACCCCAGCCCTAGTCTGGATTAGCAAAGAGAAAGAAACAGCAGCCTCCATACTGGTTTTAGGATCCTCCTAGATTAAAAGAAGACTAGAATCTTTTGCTACGGAGGATTAGAGCCACTATTATTGGAAATTATTTAGTGTCTTCCTCATACATAGAGAGTTTCCTAGGAGCATTATAAATAATCAAGGAAGAGCATAGAAGAGAATTTTCCACTATTAAAACAACTAATGAAACATTTTTTTATGACAACACTCTAAAGCTTTGTGTAACTGATCTCTTTTCCTTGTATGGTGGGTCATTAGAGTCAACTGGGAGTGGTTCCATGATAAAATAGAAAACAGAATAACAGGACTGGATTTTTAAAAATGCAGCTGACTTTACGACCATTTTTGGAATATTTAGCTGGAAATTATAAGTTTATCTTATCCAATGCCTATTTAATCATGTTGTCACTTGCATAGCTGGGAGAATAAATTTTCCTAAATCTAACATCAGTTGAGATCTTTATAACTAATTTAATCTATCTTTTCCCTTTTTTTTTTTTTTTTTTTTAAATTTTTATTTATATATTTTTGGCTGCATTGGGTCTTCGTTGCTGCACGCAGGATTTCTCTAGTTGTGGTGAGCGGGGGCTACTCTTTGTTGTGGTGTGCAGGCTTCTCACTGCGTTTGCTTCTCTTGTTGCAGAGCACGGGCTCCAGGCGCAAAGGCTTCAGTAGTCTGGCACGTGGGCTCAGTAGTTGTGGCTCGCGGGCTCTAGAGCTCAGTAATTGTGGCGCGCGGGCTTCATTGCTCCGCGGCATGTAGGATCTTTCCGGACCAGGGCTCAAACCCGTGTCCCCTGCATTGGCAGGCGGATTCTTAACCACTGTGGTGCCAGGGAAGCCCTTATCTTTTCCCTTTTGATCATATAAAACTTTAGCCCTTTTCCAGAGATATGAGACTTTTGCCTGACAGATCTGTATGTGTCTGGCTGTTTAAACACAATGCCAGAACATTCATTATATATGTGTGTGCATAAGTACAGAGATACCCACATTGACATTTAGATAGAATTGATTGAATTTATTGTGATGTTAATATAATTTAAACCTTAGTAGTGTTTCATCAAGATTGCTTTATACTCTGGCATGGGCTAATATAAAGGATCAAGGATTTTGATTGCATATATCAGAATCTACTCTAGGAAGTTTAAGCAAAAAGGATTTCTTAGAGGTTAACAGGTAGTTTGTAAAAACTGTGAGAGGACCGGAGAACTAGATGTGGGTTCTGCACAGCCAACAGCAATAGCAGCCAGAAGAAGCATCCAACCACACCACAAGACTGTCCTAGCAAAATACCCACTGCCACTGCCTCCCCCTGACTGTCACCTGTTATTCTAGGACCAGACATTAGCACCTCCTCCAGAACTTCTCCAGAAAAACCAGTAACTTTGCCATCATGTTTGCAAGAAGGATCAATTTCCTCATGTGTGACTTATCTCACATTGCTCACTTCTTCCTATTAAGTCTTGTGCAGCTCTGTCTGCCTGGAAGGACCCAGGCCACTTCTGGAGCCCTAGGTGTAAGGGACACCAGGAAATGTAGTTTTAGTTCCCCAGCCTCTACAGTTCAAGTAGGCACACCCGAGAGGGGTTGTGATGCGTGCTTACCACTACTCCACTATAGTGTGTTTGGTGGAGATGATATGTTATGAGAGTACTGAGATATACTCTGTTTTTATGAAAAAGAAATATTTTCCAATACATGGGAGGCTTAAATGCTTTGGTTTTATTTGAGTTAAATGTCACAAAAAGGAAGCCAAACAAGACAGGCGCTGAATTGAGTTGACTCAGGCTCGGTAGTTTGTGCTTATTCTCCCAAAATGCGTTTTGGCTACAAAATATTATGCCCAAAGGAGCAGCCCTGTGCAAAGAAGCCTCTTTACCATACTCAACTGTAGCTGAAAGTGGACTTGGACGGTAGTTAAGGCGTCCTCTACATCATTAGGATGTGATTACTGAGTAGAGGAGAGTCATCAAAAAGTGGGTATGAACATCTGTAATCAGAAACTTAGACTACAAAATATAACTTTATTTTTATATAATTGAATTTACTTCCCATCTCAAGGCCCCTTTCTAACTGATTCAGAAAACTTAATCTCGTCACTTCCAGATCAACTCAGTCAAAGCAGTGCTTTGCTGCCATTTCATGTTTGAATTTAACTTAGACCTGGTTAATTCAGTTTTTACCTCCCTCTTCTAGGGAAGTTTCTGAGTTTTGGGAGAACTTAGGAGTCAAACCATGGTAGACAAAAGGGTATCTCATTCGTGATCTCTGATCTCCACAGATTCATCGTAGGAAGGTGTACCTTGTTCCTAGTAGGTCCTTGGGCATGAGCCTCTGTGATGCCTCTGCTCATATCTGTGGCCCTTCTTACTTGTCAGGGGAACACAATGGCATCCACTCAGCATGATCTGGAGCCTCTCACCACCCACTGGTCTCTCTAAGCCACTTTGTGCCCTCCTCAGCGTCTTGGAAAATTTTCATATGCTCTCCCTTGATCATTTGGGGGTCCTCATAGAGTTTGGGGGAGGGATTTCTGGCCCTCCTAGCTTAGACATGCTAGGACTAACCTCACTAATCTGTATGGAGGATTTCTCTATCAGGCTTGCTGCCTTAAGACCCATTTACCTCCCCAAAGCCTCAAAGCTTCTTTGGGGTTTCTCTGGCTACCAATCCAGAATTTTTCCCAGGGTGAGTATGCAGGTTCCCTTCTCAAAGACTCACATCTGTGCCTATTTCTCTCTTCTTTTTCTCTTTTCTCCTTCTCCCATTAAGGCTGATAAACCTTAATCTAGTTTTGGATTGTAGAAACTTAACATCGTCCCCAATTTGCCCAATTGTGTTTTTTATGGCATAAAGGCTCACAGCTTTTGAGAACTTAAAACAATCCTTCCCCCTTTTTGAGCAAAGTTTAACTCTTGCAATTACTGAAATCCTTGAATCTTATCAATAAAAACCTTAACATCCAAGAATTTTGACCCTCTTAAGAATTTCAAAAGCCCACTTGGGGATATTTGACTCTTTAAGCAATACGCCTCAGTTTTATCATCTCTCTAGATCTATATCTAGATAGATAGATATAAAATTTGTAAAATTTATTTTTTAGAGAAGTTCTAGGTTCACAGCAAAATTGAGTGGAAGGTACAGAAATTTCCCTCCTACCCCCTACACATGCGTAGCCTCCTCTATTATCAGCATCCCTCACTAGAGTGGTGTCTGCATTACAGTTGATGTATCTACAATGACACATCATTTTCACTAAAAATGTATCGTTTGGTGTTGTACATTCTATGGGTTTTGACAAATGTATAATGACATATATCTACCAATATAGAATCATACAGAATAGTTTCATTGCTGTAAAAATCCTCTGTGTTCTGTCTATTCATCCCTCCCTCCCCCACAAACCCGTGGCAACCACTAATCTTTTTACTGTGTGGCTAGTCGTGTCTTTCCCACAATGTCTTATAGTTGGACTCATACAGTTTGTAGCCTTTTCAGATTGGCTTCTTTCACTTAGTAATATGCCTTTAAAGTTACTCCATATCTTTCCATGGCTTAATAGCTCACTTCTTTTTAGCACTGAATAATATTCCATTGTCTGAATATGCCAAAGTTTATCTATTCACCTATTAAAGGACATCTTGGTAGCTTCAAAGTTTTGGCAATTATGAATAAAGCTGCTGTAAGCATCCACATTCAGTTTTTGTATGGACATAAATTTCCTTTGGGTAAATAGTAAGGAGTGTGATTGCTGAATTGTATGGTAAGCATATGTTTAGTTTTTAAGAAATCACTAAACTGTCTTCCAAAGTGACTGCACTATTTTGCATTTCACCAGCAATAATGAGAATTCCTATTACTCTACATCCTTGCCAGCATTTGGTATTGTTACTGTTCTGGACTTTGGCCATTCTAATAAGTATATAATGGTATCTCATTGTTTTAATTAGCATTTCTCTCACGACATATAATGTCATTATACTTAATATGCATAGACTTATTTGCTATTTGCATATCTCTTTGGTAAAGTGTCTGTTAAGATCTTTTAGTTTGCCCAGCCCACTTTTTATTTGGGCTGTTTGTTTTCTTACTCTTGACTTTTAAGAGCTCTTTCTATATTTTTTTATAGCAGTACTTTATCAGATGTGTCTTTTGAAAATATTTTCCTTCAGTCTGTGGCTTGTCTGTTTTTTCATCCAGTTTTATTGAGATATAATTGGCATACAGCACTGTATAAGTTTAAGGTGTACAACCTAATGATGTGACTTACATATATCCTGAAATGATTATCACAATAAGTTTTGTGAATATCATTATCTCATATAGATACAACATTTAAAAAATAGGAATTGTTTTTTGTGTGTGATAACTCTTATGATTTACTCTTTTAACAACTTTCGTACATAATACACAGCAGTGTTAATTATATTTATTATGTTGTACATGATAGTACTTATTTATTTTATATTTTATTTATTTATTTATTTGGTTGTGCCAGGCCTTAGTTTTGGCAGGTGGGCTCCTTAGTTGCAACTCACAGGCTCCTTAGTTGCTGCTTGCCTGCTCCTTAGTTGTGGCACGTGTACTCCTTCATTGCAGCCAGCAGGCTCCTTAGTTGCGGCTCACCAGCTCCTTAGTTGTGGCATGTGAACTCTTAGTTGCAGCATGCATGTGGGATCTAGTTCCCTGACCAGGGACTGAACCTGGGACCCCTGCATTGGGAGCATGGAGTCTTAACCACTCCACCACCAGGGAAGTCCCTACTTATTTATTTTATAACTACATCCCTGGTACGTATTAATCTTATAACTACAAGTTTGTGGTACATTTTGACTGCCCTTATCCAATTCCCCCTCCCCCAAATCTAGCAATTGGGGTGGAATTGTTAGATCATATGGTAGTTCCATTTTAAGTTTTTTGAGGAATCTCCATACTGTTTTCCACAGTAGCTGCACCAATTTACATTCCCACCAACAGTGCATGAGGGTTCCATTTTCTCCACATCCTTACCAACACCTGTTACTTGTTGTCTTTTTGATAATAGCCATTCTGACATGTGTGAGGTGGTTATCTCATTGTGGTTTTGATTTGCATTTCCCTGATAATTAGTGATATTGAGCATCTTTTCATGTGCCTGTTGGCCATCTATATGTTGTTTTTAGAAAAATGTCTATTCAGACCCTCTGCCCATGTTTTAATTGGGTGGTTTGTTTTTCTGATGTTGAGTTCTATGAGCTGTTGATTGTATGAGCTGTTTGGATATTAACCCGTTATCAGATATATCACTTGCAAATATCTGCTCCCATTTAGTAGGTGGCTTTTCTTATTGATAGTTTTCTTCACTGTGCAAAAACTTTTTAGTTTGATATACTCCAATTTGATTATTTTTACTTCTGTTTCCCTTGCCTGAGGAGACATATCCAATAAAACATTACTCTGACCAATGTCAAAGAGAGAACTATTTTCTTTTAGAAGCTTTATGGTTTCAGATCTTATATTTAAGTATGTAATCCATTTTGAATTTATTTTTGTGCATGGTGTGAGAGAGTAGTCCAATTTGATTCTTTTTCATGTAGCTTTCCAGTTTTCCCAACACCATTTATTGAACAAGCTGTATTTTCCCCATTGTATATTCTTGCATCCTTTGTTATAGATTAACTGCCCATATAAGTGTGGGTTCATTTCTGGGCTCTCTATCCTGTTCCATTTATCTATGTCTGTTTTTGTGCCAGTCCCATGCCATTTTGATGACAGTAGCTTTGCAGTATAGTTTGAAATCAGGGAGCGTGATACCTCCAGCTTTGTTCTTTATGTGTCTTGTCTTTTCATTCTTGTGGCAATGTGTTTTGTAGACCACAAATTTTCAATTTTAATTGAACTCAGCTTACCAATTATTTCCTTAATTGATAGTGTTTTTGGTGTTGTATCTAAAAAGTCATCACCATACTCAAGGTCATCTACTTTTTTCTCTTTTTATATTATCTTCTAGGAGTTTTAGAGTTTTGCATTTTATATTTAGGTCTGTGACCCATTTTGAGTCAATCTTTGTGAAGGGTGTAAGGTCTATGTCTATAGTCTTTCTTTTTCTTCTTTTTTTTTTTTTTTTGCATCAATTGTTCTAGCACCATTTATTAAAGAGACTCATCTATGCTTCACTGTATTGACTTTGCACCTTTGTCAGAGATCAGTTGGCTATATTTATGTGGGTCTATTTCTGCACTCTCTATTCTGTTTAATTGATCAATTTGTATATTCTTTCACCAATACTGCATTGTCCTGGTTACTGTAGCTTTATAGTAATTTTTAAAGTCAAGTAGTGTTGATTCTCTGACTTTGTTCTCCTCTTTCCATATTGGGTTGACTCGTCTAGGTCTTTTGCCTCTCCATATAAACTTTAGAATCAGTTTGTTGCTATCTGCAAAAGAACTTGCTGATATTTTGATTGGAGTTGCATTGATTATATAGATCAAGTTGTGAGGAACTGACATCTTGACAATACTGAGTTTTCATGAAATATCTCTCCTTTTATTTAGTTCTTCTTCAATTTTGTTCATCAGGGTTTTGTAGTTTTCCTCACATACATCTTGTACGTACTTTGTTAGATTTATATGCAACTATTTCATTTTGGGGAGTGTTAATGTAAATGGAATTGTGTTTTTAATTTAAAATTTCAGGGACCTCCCTTGTGGTCTAGTGGTTAAGAATCCACCTTCCAATGCAGGGGAGGTGGGTTCAATCCCTGGTCAGGGAACTAAGATCCCACATGCTGTGGGGCAACTAAGCCCATGTGCTGCAACTACTGAGCCTGTGCACTGCAATAAAGAGCCTGCGCACCACAACAAAAGATCCTGAGTGCCGCAACTAAGACCCGATGCAGCCATAAATAAATAAATATTAAAAAAAATAAGATAACATAAAATTTCACTTATTTGTTGCTGGTATTTGGAAAGCTGCATTCAATGCTATAATGAATTCAGTTCCCTCTGATCACTGCTTTTGGTGCATCTCACAAATTTTGATAAGTTGTGTTTTTATTTTCATTTAGTTCAAAATAGTTTTTAATTTCTCTTGAGATTTCTTCTTTGACTCATGTATTATACAGAAGCATGTTGTTTAATCTCCTCATATTTTGGGATTTTCCAGTTATCTTTCTGTTATTTATTTCTACTTTAATTCCACTGTGGTCTGAGAGCAGACATTGTACGATTTCTAGTCTTTTAAATTTGTTAAAGTGTGTAATATGGCCCAGAATGTAGTATCTTGGTGAATATTCCATGTGAGCTTGAGAAGACTGTATCCGATTGTAGTTGAAGTAATCAATAGATGTTAGTTAGATCCAGTTGATTGATGGTGCTGTTGTATTCAACTATCTTCTTACTGATTTTCCACCTGCTGTATCTGTCCATTTCTGATAGAGAGTGGTTGAAGACTGCAACAACTGGATTCAAGTGGATTCATCTGTTTCTCCTTGCAGTTCTGTAAGTTTTTGCCTCATACATTTTAGTGTTTTGTCACTAGGCACATACACATTAAAGATTGCAATGTCTTCTTGGAGAATTGAATGCTTTATCATTATGTATGCCCATCTTTATCCCTGATAACTTTCCTTGAAGTCTGCTGTGTCTAAAATAGATATAGCTATTCCTGCTTACTTTTGATTAGTTTTAGCATGGTATATCTTTCTCTACCCCTTTACTTTTACTCTATATGTGTCTTTACATTTAAAGTGGGTTTTGGTGGAGGAGGATCAAGATGGAGGAGTAGGAGGATGTGGAGCTCACCTCCCCCCACAAACACATCAAAATACATCTACATGTGGAACAGCTGTCATGGAAACTGACAGAAGAACTTCTGTACAAACAAAGCTGCAAGAAAGATCAGCACACAACTGTGTAGGGAGGAAAAAAGACATCTGGTTGCGACCTGAGCTCCTTGGAGCCCTCTTAAAGGAAAAGAAGGTCCACAGAGGTGGATCCTCATCCTGGGGAGCAAGCAGGGTGAGCCACAATCTGGGCATCCCAGTACTGGGGTCCTACGTGGAGAAGACAAGCCCACTTGGCTGCTAGAAGAACCACTGGGACAGACAGAAGGATTGGAGAAGCCTAGACTCTACTTGCAAGGAGTGTGTGTGTACTGACTTGCCAACAGGGTAGAAAGACTTGCACTGGTGGCTACTGCCTCACCACACTCCCCAATCCAAACAGGGTGAACACTGTAGCCCTGCATACTCCACATCATAGCCTGGCATGAGATCTGGGCCAATAAGGCCCTGCAAAAATACTCAGTCTAGGTATACAGAGACAGACCAGCATGGGAGAGACCTAGGGTGTGATTTGGGTGGGGCAGCAATAGCCATTGTCAACACAAGCATGGAACAGTGCCACAAGAATGTGCAGCGGCTTAGCGCTGAAACTCGGGCAGACAGGCCCTGGGAGAGGACTGGATCTAGCTATGTAGAGACAGCCTGGGGGACTTGGGGTGTGGTCTGGGTGGGGCAGCAGTGGCAATGTATACATGGGGCACCACAGGAACACACAGTGGTTCTTCTCCCAGCAAAAGCGGCCTGATCCCACTCCACACTCGAGCTTAGTGTTGGATATGAGGCAGACAGGCCCTAGGAGAAGACTGCCACAGAGGCAGCCCAGATCTCTGACAGCAGTGCAGCTTCCTCAGTTTCTGCAGCCACAATGACCTGACCCCCCAACCCCAGGCTAGGCTTGCACTAGATCTGGGGTGAAAACAAAACAACAAGGGAAGGAATGAGGCCTTGGGCTGCTTCTGAGCAGAGCCACAGATACCTACACAGTCAGCACATATGTCTTCTGTGACCACGCCTCATTTGCTTCAGCATTCACCTTTTTTGAGGGAGGGCATGCACTCAAGGGCAATGGAGCCTGATGGAACGTGACCCTCAGAGCTTCTACTTCAACAACTGGGGAGGAGGTCCCCATGCCTGACAGGGTAGCGACAGTCATGCAACAGAAAGGAACTCCCACCTCACACCCTGCACAGGTTTTAGATCTTCCAATCACCAACCACACCCCTTATCAAGGGGATAACAGTCAGCACACCCTGAGGAAAGACTTGACTGACATCATTCATATCAAAACCAGCTGTTGCACCAAAGACAATGGACACACACAATCTACACAAGGATACTCTCACATAAAAACACCCCTTGAAGACCACAGTAGATAACATTTTCTCCTAATTTCATACAGAAAGAAAAGTAAAATGAATGGGCAGAGGAACTACTGCCAGTTAAAGAGCAAGAGAAATCACCTGAAAGAACAAATGATAAAACAGAACTCACCCGTCTGAGTTCTGAACTCACCCGTCTGAACCAGATCCCAAGTTCAAAAAGGTGGTAATAAATATGTTAACTGAATTAAGAAAGAATATCAACAGAAATGCAGATCACTGTAACAACGGGCTAGAAACTATAAAGATGAACCAATCAAAACTAGATAACTCATCACCAAGATAAAAAGCAATCTAGAAGCAATAAAGACTGACTAAATGACACGGAAGAATGAATAAGTGAACTGGAAGATAGAATAATGGAAACCACCCAATCAGAACAACAGATTGAAAGACAAATGAAAAAAACAAAAACAAAAGCAACATACAAGACCTATGGGAATATAAAACATGCCAGCCTACCCATAATAGGGATCTCAGAAGGAGAAGAGAGAAAGGGATCGAAAACGTATCTGAAGAAATTGTGGCTGAAAACTTTCCAAACCTAAAGAAGGAAACAGATATCCAAGTACAGAAAGCACAGAGGGAGGGTCCCAAACAAGATGAAACCAAATAGACACTCACCAAGACATATCATAATTAAAGTGGCAAAAGATAAAGATAAAGAGAGGTTTCTACACAAAAAATAAGAAGAGAAAGAGAGAGCGAGTAGAGGTTTCTAAAGGCAGTAAAAGAAAAACTAAGAGTCAGTTACAAGGGAACCCCCATTAGGCTATCAGCTGATCTCTCTACAAAAACTTTGCAGGCCAGAAGGGAGTGCCATGATATATTCAAAGTCCTGAAAGGGAAAAACCTGAAAACTAGGACACTCTACTCAGCAAGATTATCATTTAGAATATAGAAGGAGAAGTAAAGAATTTTTCAGACAAACAAAAACTAAAAGAATTCAGCAATACTAAACCTACCCTAAAAGAAATATTGAAGGGTCTTCACTAAATAGAAAAGAGGCAAGAATCTATAGGAAAGGGAAAATCATAATAGGAAAGGAAAATATATAGCAAGAATTGAAGACCACTTAAATAAGCCAGTACACAGATTTAAAAACAATCACAAAAATTGTAAAAGCAATAATAAGTACAATAAATAGTAAAAGAATAAGCATGGACATGTAAAATAGGACATCAAAATCACAAAATGTAGGGAAGGAGAGTATAAAAATGTAGGTCATTTAGAAAGTGTTTGAATTTGAATAACTATCAGTTTGAAGCAAGTAGATATAGTTATAGGTCCACATACTTGAACTACATGGTAACCAAAAATCAAAAACATACAATAGATTCACAAAATCCAAAAAGAAAGGCATTCAAGCATACTCTAAAAGAAAATCATCAAGCCACAAAAAGAGGAAGAAATGAATAAAGTAGAACTATAAAAACAACTGGAAAACAAGGATTAAAATGGCAATTAGTACAAATCTGTCAATAATTATTATAAATGTCAATGAACTAAATGATAAGAAGACATAGAGTGGCAGATTGGTTAAAAAAATAAGAACCTACAATATGCTGCTTACAAGAGACTCACTTCAGGGCAAAAGACACACAGTCTGAAAAGGAGGGGATGGAAAAAATAAGTGAGGGTAAAAACGACAAAATAGACTTTAACACAAAGGTCAAAAAGAAAGACAAAGAAGGACATTATATGATTTACAAGGGATCAATACAAGATGAGTATATTACACACATTAACATATACACATCCAATATAGGAGCACCTAAATATATAAAACAAATAGAAACAGAAACAAAGGGCATAATAGACAATAATAAAATAATAGTAGGAGACACCCCCACTGACATCAATGAACAGATCACCCAGACAGAAAAATCAATAAGGCAACATAAGTCCTAAATGACACAATAGACCAGTTGGACTTAATTGATATCTACAGGACACTTCATCCAAAAAAACAAAAAACAACAGAATACATATTCTTTTCAACTGTGCATAGAACATTCTCTAGGGTAGACCACATACTAGGTCACAAAGCAAGCCTCAACAAATTTAAGAGGATAGAAATCATTTCAAGCATCTTTTCTAACCACAATGGTTTGAAATTAAAGATCAACTAGAGAAAAAAAAACCAGAAAAGAACACACACGTGGAGACTAAACAACATGCTACTAAAAAACCAATGGGTCAATGATGAAATTAAAGAGGAAATCAGAAAATACCTCAAGACAAATAAAAATGAAAACAGAACTTTACAAATCTATGGGATGCAGCAATATCAGTTCTAAGAAGGAAGTTCATAGTGATACAGGCCTTCCTCAAGATATAAGAAAAATCTCAAATAAATAGCTTAGTCCACCAAAAATGAACAAACAAAACCCAAAGTCAGCAGAAAAAGGAAGTAATAAAGGTCAAAGAGGAAATAAATAAAATAGAGATCAAATCAACAATAGAAAAGATCAACAAAACTAAGAGATAGTTTTTTGAAAAGATAAACAAAATCAACAAACCTCTAGCCAGGCTCACCAAGAGAGGACCCAGATAAACAAAGTAAGTGAAAGAGGAGAAATAACAGCTGATACTACAGAAATACAAAAAAATCATAGGAAAATACTATGAACAGTTATGTGACAACAAATTTGACAATTTAGAGGAAATGGATGAGTTTCTAGAAACACACAGCCTGCCAAGACTGAGTCAAGAAGAAACAGATAATTTGAACAGACCAGTCACTAGAAGTGAAATAAAATCTGTAATAATAAAAAAAAAATTCCCAGCAAACAAAAGTCCAGGACTGGATAGCTTCCCTGGGGAATCCTACCAAACATACCAAGAACTTATACCTATCCTTCTTAAATGATTCCAAAAACTTGAAGTGGAGGGAGCACTCCCAAATTTATACTATAAGGCCACTATCACCCTGATACCAAAAGTAGACAAAGACCTTAGGAAATAAAAAATTAGAAGCCAACAATATCTTTGATGAGTATAGATGCAAAAATTCTCAACAAAATAGCAACCCCAATCCAACAATACATAAAAAGAATCATACACCATGACCAAGCTGGATTCATTCCAGGGACCCAAGGATGCTTCAACACACCCAGATCAATAAATGTTATACACCACATTAACAAAAGGAAAGACAGAAACCATATGATCCTCTCAATAGACACAGAAAAGGCATTTGACAAAATTTAACATCTGTTCATGATAAAAAGTCTTATCAAAGTGGGCATAGAGGGAACATATCTCAACATATTAAAGGCCTTTTATGACAAACCCACAGCCAACATAATAATCAATGGTGAAAAGTGAAAGCCTTCCTGCTAAATTCAGGAACAAGACAAGGATACCCACTCTCACCACTTCTATTCAACATAGTATTAGAAGTCCCAGCCACAGCAATCAGAAAAGCAAAAGAAACATGAGGTATTCAAATTGGAAGGGAAGAAGTGAAATTATCACTATTTGCAGATGACAAGATACTCTATATAGAGAACCCTAAAGTCTCCACACAAAAATTATTAGAACCAATAAATTAATTCAGAAAGGTAGCAGGATACAAGATTAATATACAGAAATCTGTTGTGTTTCTTTATGCTAACAATGAAATATCAGAAAGAGGAGGTAAAAAACAATCTCATTCAAAATCGTGTCCAAAAAATTACGTAGGAATAAACTTAACCAAGGAGGTAAAAGACCTATATACTGAAAACTATAAAATATTGATAAAGGAAATTGAAGCTGATTCAAAGAAATGAAAAGGTATCTAGCGTTCTTGGATGGAAAAATCAGTATTGTTAGAATGGCCATACTACCGAATGCAATCAACAGATTTAATGCAATCCTTAGCAAAATACCCAGGATGGTTTTCACAGAACTAGAACAAAAAATCCTAAACTTTATATGGAACTACAAAAGGCCCAGAACTGCCAAAGCAATCCTGAGGAAAAAGAACAAAGCTAGAGGCATAACCCTTCCAGACTTCATACTATCCTACAAAGCTACAGTAATTGAAACAGCATGGTTTTGGCACAAAAACAGACATATAGATTGGGACAGAATAGTAGGTCTAGAAATAAATCCACGCACCTACGGTCAATTAATCTATGACAAAGAAGGCAAGAATATACAATGGAGAAAAGACAGTCTCTTGAACAAGTGGTGTAGGGAAAGCTAGACAGCTATATGTAAATCATTGAAATTAGGACATTCTCTCACACCAAAAACAGAAATAAACTCAAAATGGATTAACGACCTAGATGACATCATAAAACTCCTAGATGAGAACATAGGTAAAACATTCTCTGACGTAAATTATAGCAATGTTTTCTTATTTTCCTAAGGCAAAAGAAATAAAAGCAAAAATAAACAAATGGGACCTAATCAAACTTAAAACTTTTGTAAAACAAAGGAAACTATCAACAAAATGAAAAGGTAACCTATGGAATGGGAAAAATGTATTTGCAAACAATGAGACAAACAAGGAGTTGATACCCAAAATATACAAACAGCCCATACAACTCAGTATTGAAAAAATAACCCAATCAAAAAATGGGCAGAAGACATAACCAGACATTTTTCCAAAGAAGACATACAAGTGGCCAACAGGCATGTGAAAAGATGCTCAACATCACTAATTATCAGAGGAATGTAAATCAAAACCACAGTGAGATATCACTTCACACCAGTCAGAATGGCTATTATCATTATGTCTACAAATGACAAATGCTGGAGAGGGTGTGGAGAAAAAGAACCCTCCTACACTGTTGGTGGGAATGTAAATTGGGGCAAGCACTATGGAAAACAGTGTGAAATTTCCTTTAAAAAACTAGAATAGAGCTATCATATGATCCAGCATTCCCACTGCTGGGTATACAGCTGGAAAACTCTAATTTGAAAAGCTACATGCACCCCAATGTTCATAGCAGTACTATTTACAGTAGCCAAGACACGGAAAGAACCCAAGTGCCCATCAACAGACACTTGGCTTAAGAGGATGTGGCGTGTATATTACTCAGCCATAAAAAGGAATAAAATATCGCCATTTTCAGCAACATGGATGTACCTGGAGATGGACGTTATGCTTAGTGAAATAAGTCAGAGAAATACAGATACTATATGATATCACTGATATGTGGATAAGTGATATACTATTTCCTATAATCTAAAAAATAATACAAATGAATCTATATACAAAACAGACAGACTCACAGGCATAGAAAATAATCTTATAGTTACTGAAGGGTAGAGGGAAAGGCGAGGGACAAATTAGGAGTATGGGATTAACAGATACAAACTACTATCTATAAAATAGATAATCAACAAGGATTTTACTGGGAATTATACCAAATATCTTGTAATAACTTATAACGAAATATAATCTGCAAAAAAAGCCCACAACTGAATCACTATGCTGTACACCTGAAACTAACGCAATATTGTAAATCAACTATGCTTCAATTTTTTAAAAAGTGAGTTTCATGTAGATGACAGGTTTTTATCCACTCTGTCAATCTGTCTTTTGATTGATTATTTAGATCATTGATGTTTAAAGTGATTATTGATATAGTTGGATTAATATCTACCACATTTTTTACTGTTTCTTATTTGCTGCTCTTGTTCTTTGTTTCTATTTTTACCTTCTACTCTTTTTCTGCCTTTTTTTTTTTTTTTTTTCTTTTTTGCGGTATGCAGGCCTTTCACTGCTGCGGCCTCTCCGGCTGTGGAGCACAGGCTCTGGACGCGCAGGCCCAGTGGCCATGGCTCACGGGCCCAGCTGCTCCGAGGCATGCGGGATCCTCCCGGACCGGGGCACGAACCCGTGTCCCCCGCATCGGCAGGCGGACTCCCAACCACTGCACCACCAGGGAAGCCCTTTTTCTGCCTTTTATGGTTTTGATTGAGCATTTAACATGATTTCATTTTCTCTCCCTTATTAACATGTTAGTTTCACTTTTTTTGTTAATTTACTGGTAGTCCTAGAATTTGCAACATATTTTACAACTAATCTTAATCCACACTCACCACTATACTGCTTCATAGGTAGTATGGGTACCTTATATGATAAAATAATTCTAATTCCTCCATCCCATCCCTTGTATCATATATTATTGCTGTCACTCATTTCACTTATATAGATAAATGTATATGATTACATTGTTGCCATTATTCTTGTGCATTAAAAATTTTTAAATATATTTTCCAGCTTTATTTAGATACAATTGACATATAACATTGTGTAAAGTTAAGGTGTGCAAAGTAGTGATCTTATGTATGTATATGTTACATATGATTACCACAATAAGTCTAGTTAACACATCCATCACCTCCCACTGTTACAATTAGGGGTCGGAGGTGAGAACTTTAAAAATCTCCTCTCTAAGCAACTTTCAAATATACAATACAGTACTGTTAACTATATTCCCCATGCTGTACATTATATGCCCAGAACTTATTCATCCTATTGCCAGAAGTTTGTACTTTTTGACCATCTTCACCCATTTCTCCCACCCCATCCCTCATGATCACCAATCTGTTGTTTCTGTTGTTTTGTGTGTGTGTGTGTGTTTAGATTCCACATATAAGTGAGATCATACACTATGTGTGTTTCTCTGACTTAATTTACTTAGTGTAATGCTCTCAAGGTTCATCCATGATGTCATAAATGGCAGAAATTCCTTTTAAATGACTGAATAATATTCTATTGTGCGTGTGGTGTGTATCACATTTTCTTTGTTCATCCATCAATGAACACTTAGGGTATTTTCATGTTTTGGCTACTGTAAATAATGCTGCAATGAATATAGAGGTGCAGAAATCTCTTTGAAATAGTGATTTCATTTCCTTCAGAGACGTACTCTGGAGTGGAACTGATGAATCCTATGGTAGTTCTATTTTTAATTTTTGAGGAATTTCCATACTGTCTTCTATGGTGGCTGAGCCAATTTACATTCCCAACAACAGTATACAAGGATTCCCTTTTCTCCATGTCCTTACCAGCACTTTTCTTTGATTTTTGACAATTTTATTATAATATATTTTGGAGAATGTCTCTTTGAGTTTGTTTGGGGACCTATGGGCTTCACGAACTTGGATGTCCGAATCTCTTCCTGGCATTATTTCTTTAAATAAGTGTTCTACCCCTTTCCCCTTTTCTTCTTTTTCTAGGACTCAATACTTTGCAAATTTTTTTTTTCTGGTGGTATCCCAGTCTCCAGGCCCTCTCCCTTTCCCAGAAGATAGGGCTGGGGTAGAAAGTTCCAACTTCTAATCATGACTTGGTGTTTCTGGTGAACAGCCCCCATCCTGAAATTATCCAGGAGTCCACCAAGTCTTCATTAGAACAAAAGACACTCTTATTACTCAGGAATTCCAAGGGATTTAGGAGCTCAGTGTCAGTGACAGGGGTCAAAGACCAAATATTAGAAGAAAAAATGCTTTTAATACTCTTATCACTTAGGAAATTACAAAGGTTTTGGGAGCTTGGTGCCAGGAACTAAGGCAGAGACATATATATATATATATATATTTTTTTTTTTTTCTATTATTTCACATCACAGTTGGCCCTTGAACAACACAGGTTTGAACCATATTGAATCTACTCATATGACTTTTTTTTTTCAATAAATGCATGCTACAATACTGCACCATTCACAGTTGGTTGAATCCATGGATAAGGAGAGCCAGCTGTAAAGTTATATGCAGATTTTTGACTGCACAAGGGATCAGCACCCCTAATCCCTGTGTTGTTCAAAAATCAGCTGTAGTTGTCCCACAGTTCTTGGTATTCTATTCTGTTTTTTACTGTTCTTTTTTTCTCTTTGCTTTTCAGTTTTGGAAGTTTCTATTGCAATATACTCAAGCTTAGCTTTTCTTTCCTCAGTTGTGTCTTCACTTCTATTACCGTGTTTTTGACCTCTAGCATTTCTTTTTGATTCTTTTCTGGAATTTCCATCTCTCTGTTTACATTGCCCATCTGTTCTTGCATGCTGTCTACTTTGTAATAGAGCCTTTGTCATATTAATCATAGTTGTTTTAAATTCCTGGACAGATAATAGTAATATCCTTTCTGCATCTGAGTCTGGTTCTCTGATGCTTGCTCTGTCTTTTCAAACTGTCTTTTGCCCTTTAGAATGACTTATAATTTTTTTTCTTGATTCAGTCTGTGCTATACGTTTGTGTCCCTCCAAATTCAAAAATTTCCCACAAAATGTTGAAACCAATGTGATGGTATTTGGAGGTAGAGCCTTTGATTAGATCATAAGGGTGGAGCCCTTACAAATGGGACTAGTGCCCTTATAAAAGAGGCCCCAGAGAGCTCCGTTGCCCATTTTGCCATGTGAGGACACAGCCAGAAGTTGGTTGCCTGTGAACCAGGAAGTGGGCTCTCACCAGATACTGAATCTGCTGGCACCTTGATCTTGGACTTTCCAGCCTCCAGAACTCTGAGAAATATATTTCTGTTTTTTATAAGCCAGCCAGTCCATGGTATTTTTGTAATAGTAGCCCAAATGGACTAAGACATACCGGGTTAAAGTAACTGCTTTAAATAGGACTTTAATATTATAATATGGTGGTAAGTTTTGGGGAGAAGTGAAGCCTTCTGTAGTCCTAATGATTAGGTCTCAATCTTTAGTGAGCCTACGCCTCTGAACTGTGAACCTCACAAGTTCTTCTTAGCCCTTTCACTTCCTCCTAAATGGGACATTACGACTGAGTGTGCTGGAGGTGGATATTTCCCTTCCACAGGTGAGTTAGACTCTCAACTTCGATAGTTTATGCTCTGCCAAACTAATTTCTCTTGAGGGTAGGCTCTGCTAAGAACATATTTGTGTTCTTAACAGAACATATTTCTGGCATATTTCAGAATTGTTCCTTTCCTTCTCCCCCTGTTGGAAGCATAAATGTATTTTCCCTCCATAGTCCTTATAAGAAATTGGTAGGGCTCCAAATTAATACTCATCAAAGTATCGGGACCCTTTCTGTGACCAGGTCTCCCTGGAGTTTTTAACAATCAGAATTGTCCACGCTGAGCTTCCAGAAATCCACCAGTGATGGTTTTGGTTTTCCTACCCTGGCCGTGGTTCCCACTGAGATTTCTGCTTGTGGGTTTCTGCTTCGGTAAGTTGTGATTCTTTGTATTTGTCTCTATGTCTCTCTAATTTGGGGAAGAGTGGTTTGCCCTGTGACCTCACTTCTCTGACAGATCTATAAAGAGTTTTTGACTTTTCGTTTTGTTCAGCTTTTTACTTGCTGTTGGGATAGAGTAGCAACTTCCAACCTCCTTATATGTTGGATTGGAAAGCAGAAGTTCTGTGATGTCATTTTAATGATGAAAAGACTGAGGAGTAACAAAGAATTGTTGAATAAAAGAAACAATAGTTTAAAATTCAAATCTTATCCTTCTCTACGCTTCAAATATTATCAGTATTCAATTTAAATATTATTCCTCTGTATATTTAGTAAGAAAAAACATTTTGTCAGTGCTTTCCTCTAATTGAACATAGAGATTCTTAGCTTGAGACATGGCCATATTTTCTGCTGTCGGAATAGGGTTCTGAGTATAGCTCAGTGATTATTACTCAGTCTACCTTGGGTCTAGCTCCCTGGACAAATTTCTGGGTCCCAGGAAGAGAAAACTAAATGGCTTTAAGTAAAAACAGAAAGAACTCTTTTACTAAAATCTTTAACCCACTGGGTCCCAAACGTTTTTGGCACTGCACTCAGAGTAGTTTAGAAATCTGAGGGAGCCATCTGCCCATTCCTGCTCTGGACAACAATGCAGCTTGGGCACCATGAGAGCTAAGTGTGGTTGTCTCTGGAAAACTGCTGCGCCTGGCAAAGCTGTAGGAGGGACAATGAAATGCAGAGGAACAGCACGTGATGGTATTAAGTTCCCACCAGTGCTCTCAACAGGGCAGCAGTAGTCATCAGCAAAGAATTACTTTGTTAGATAGAACAGTGGGAGAGTGTTTTTGTTTTTTTGTACTCTAATAGAATAAATATGATGGGAGTTAAGGACAAACAAGACATCTGAAGACTACTTAGGGGATACTTTGCAAGGGATCAGAGACTCTACATCATCACTATGCAGTAACTAAGCAGTAAAATTTGGGCCTTAGTAAAAATGTGACATAATTTGTGATGTCAAGTGAAACTTGGCTACATTATATTAATATCTACTCAATATCTTGACATGTAAGCCCTTTTTACCTTTGTTACTATTAGTAAAAAGCAGCAGATTTTTTTTCTTAGCCTAAAGCTGTTATCAATGAGTGAATGAGACAAATAAGTAAAATAACCCCTGCTAAAATGACAAATACTCAGCTGATAAAGGGATAAAGTAAAACTCGTGTCAAAAGGGTTAAAGCAAGCCAGTATTAATTACCCATAAGTCACAATATGCCACTTTCAAAATGAGTTTTTTATTAGCCATATTAAAAAAAGGACTCATCCTAATTTCTTTTAAGGAAATTGAAAAATGACTCACGCCACTCCCAAACACAGCTGAAAATAAAGGCAATGCTAATGTAGAGACCACCAACACCTTTCCTTCCAAATTACAGCACACAAAGGAAATTTTAATAGCATCCAACAGAAAAAGTTCTCATTATAGAACCTATAAGAAAGAGTTCCTGTGTGTTGGAGGAACAAGGAAATGAGATGTTAGATAATTGAATATAAAATGCTACTTTGCCATATTGTCTCCTAAGGAAGATATTAAATAGATGCTTTCCCTTAAGTAGAGATCAAGTTATTTCAAGTGGAATCACCACTGATTATTTTAATATCATTTTATTTTAGTTCTAACTCTTAATATTTTCTGAAGATTCTGAAACACTTAGTACTAAGGAGAAGACACTAAAATTATATTACTCAAAGGAAGAAATGAGCATTGTTTCTTTCTAGACAGTGATAAAAATAAAATTCCCTGAGCTTTCTTGCTTGTTTAAAAAATCCATCATTCTGAGTACTTTGACTAATTTGGAAGGAGGAACATTAATTATGTGACAACTTTGCATTGCCCCTTAAGCTGAAGAAGCTCTTATAGTCCTTTGGAAGAATCTTCTGTCATAATGATTCTTTTTCTCAGATTTACTAAATTTTTCTGGAGACATCAGGAATAAGTATAGGCACTTGTTCATCTTAGCAACAAATTCATTTTAAAATTTTATCATTGGGAAAACTAGTATAGAATGTGACACACTATCTCTTAGATGATTTTTGTCATAGACATTGTTTTTTATCAAAATTCCAACATTTTTAGTTATTCTATTTTTAAAAGATAGGCTTACTTGTTTATATTGATTCTAGTAAAATTGTATCTTTGTCAATCATAATGTTATAAGAGGTTTTGGTTATAGTGAATAGGTTCACAATTTCAAACACTGACCTAAAAAAATCTTTTGCCTGGTAATCACGTATGAAATGTAGGGATCTAGGATGGCAGTTTTAATAACTCCACATTTTCCACAGTGGTTTAGAGTAGTAAACCTTGTAAATTTTCTGCCCTTCCTTATGTTTTTTTCAACAAATTTTTCTGTGCTTTTTATGATGGCCTAGCAAGGGACCCTTGGAACACCTTTATTCCTCTTTCTCAAACACATTTACCTAATATTACATACTTTAAAGTTCACCATGCTTGGCAATTGTTCTGGTATGGTGTGTTTGAAAAAGATAATTAAAGTAAAAAATACAGATCTGAACATAGAATAGCCAACACAAAACTTAAAAAGAAGAGTAAAATTGGAGGACTCACACTACCCTATTTCAAATCTATAAGCTATAAAGCTACTGTAAAGGCTACTGTAATCAAGTAGCATAGTACTGGAAAAATAATAGACATATAGATTAATGAAACAGGATAGAGAACCCGGAAATAGAGTGACACAGATATAGTCAACTGATTTTTGCAAAGGTATAAAGGCAGTTCAATGGAGAAAGAACAGTCTTTTCAACAAATATTGCTGGAACAATTGGACATCCATATGCAAAAAGTGAATGCAGACACAGTCTTTACACCTGCACAAAAATTAACTGAAAGTGGATCATAAACCTAAGTATGAAATGCAAAACCGTAAAGTTTATAGAAGTAAACATATGAGAAAATATACATGATTTTGAGTTTGGTGATGAGGTTTTTGATCTAACAACAAAAGCATGATCCATGAAAGAAAAAAATGGATTTTAGACTTTATTTAAATTCAAATATTTTTCTCTGCAAATGATACTGTTAAAAGAATGAAAAGACAAGTCATTTTCTGGGAGAAAATGTTTGCAAATCACATATCAAATAGAGGACTTGTATTCAAAATATACAAAGAACTCATAAAACTCAACAATAAGAAAAACAATTTTTTTAATGGGCAAAAGAGAGCTATCAGTGAAATGGTAGAGTAGAGAACCCCAAAAGTCTATCCCTCAACAAAAGCAGTGAATAAGCTGGCAAAAGCTGTCAGAATAAACTTCTGGAGGAATATGGAATCTAAACAAAAGCTCACAACAAGCAGAGTAACCATTAATATAGAAAAAGAAAACACTTAAGTTTAATGAAAAGATAAATAAAGTCATAAGAGTGGGGCCCTGATCTGATAGAGATGCCACAGATTGCTCTTATGGTATGTATGCACAGAAAAAAGGCCATCCAAGGGCATAGCAAGAAGGTGCCATCTGCAAGTTGAGGAGGGAGGCCTCACCAGAAACCAACCCTGCCTGACACTTCAACCTTGGACTTCCAGCCTCCAGAACTGTGAGAAAAATTAATTTCTGTTGTTCAAGCCACTTAGTCTGTGTATTTTGTTATGGTAGCCTTAGCAGTCTAAAGTGACCAATAATTCTATATCCAGCAAAACTATCATTCAGGGATGAAGAAATTAAGACACTCCCAGATAAACACAGATAGCTAATAGACCTGCTCTATAAGAATGTTAAAGGGAGTTCTTCTGGCCGAAATGAAAGGACACTAAGGAGTACTTCAAGTTCACTTGAAGACATAAAGAACATTTGTAAAGATAACCACATAAATATGAAGTTAGTATTAATATATTTTGGGTTTGTAACACCTCTTTTTTATACATGATCTAAAAGACAAATGCATAAAACAATAGTTATAAGTATATATTAATGGGCACACATGTATAAAGATATAATTTGTGACAATAACATTATAAAGGGGATGGAGCCATATAGAAGCTATATTTTTGTAGACTACTGAAACTAAGCTGAATTTGAACTAATCTCTTATAAATTACGATGTTAATTGTAATCACCAGGTAATCATTAGGAAAACAACTAAAAATATATAATTAAAGAAATGAGAAAGAAATCAAGGTGGTACACCAGAAAATATCTATGAAATACAAAAATGTAATAGAGGAATTGAGGGAAAAAAAGATATGATGTATAGAAAAATGGTATAAGTAATTCCTTTCTCATCAGTAATTACATTAAATGCTAATGGATTAAACTCTCCAATTAAAAGGCAGAGATGGTAGAGTGAATTTTAAAAAAGATGAAACCATATGCTGTCTACAAAAGAATCACTTTAGATCTAAAAACACAAATACACTGAAAATGAAAGGATGGAGAAGAGTATGCCATACAAATAATAAACAAAAGAGAGTTGGGATGGCTATACTAATATCAGACCAAATAGACTTTAACCAAAAATTTGCTTCTAAAGACAAAAGACATTATATACTGATAAAAGGGTGACTCTACTATCATACTGAGTGAAGTAGGTCAGAAAGGGAAAAACAAATACCGTATGCTAACACATATATATGGAATCTTAAAAAAAAAAAGGTTATGAAGAACCTAGGGGCAGGACAGGTATAAAGATGCAGATGTAGAGAATATACTTGAGGACATGGGGAGGGGAAAGAGTAAGCTGGGACAAAGTGAGAGAGTGGCATGGACTAATATGTACTACCAAATGTAAAATAGATAGCTAGTGGGAAGCACCCGCATAGCACAGGGAGATCAGCTTGGTGCTTTGTGACCACCTAGGGGGTGGGATAGGGAGTGTGGGAGGGAGATGCAAGAGGGAGGAGATGTGGGAATATATGTATATGTATAGCTGATTCACTTTGTTATAAAGCAGAAACTAACACACCATTGTAAAGCAATTATACTCCAATTAAGATGTTAAAAAAAAGGGTGACTCTATCAAGAAGATGTAATAATTATAAACATATATGCACCTAACAACAGAGCCCCCAAATATATGAAGCAAAATGGACAGAACTGAAGGGAGAAATAGGCAATTCAATAAGAGTAGTTGGAGACTTCACCACCTCACTTTCAATAATGGATAGAACAACTAGACAGAATATCGAGAAGTAAATAGAAGACATGAAGAACACTATAAAATAACTAGACCTAACAGACATACAGAACACTGTTCAACAACAGAATACATGTTCCTATCAAGTGCACATGGGATATTCTACAGGTTAGATCACATGTTATGTCACAAAACAAGTCTCAATAAACTGAAAGTAATAGAAATCAGAGTATCTTCTCCAATCATGATGGAATGAAAGTAGATATAAATAACAGAAGGAAGTCTGGATAATTCACATATATGTGGAAAATAAATAACACAATCTTAACCAAAGGTCTAAGAAGAAATCACATGGGGAATTAGGAAACATCTTGAAACAAATTAAAATAAAAACAAAATGAAGCAAATTAAAATTAAATATCTTGAAACAAACAAAAATGAAAACACAACACTTACCAGAGGCTGGAGGTGGGAGAAATGGGGACATGTCAGTCCACGTGTACAAACTTCCAGCTGTAAAATGAATAAGTTCTGGGGATCTGACATACAACATGGTGATTATAGTTAATAATACTGTATTATATATTTGAAAATTACTAAGAGAGTAAATCCTAAATGTTTTCACCACAAAAAAGAAATAGTAATTATATGATGTGATGGAGGTGTTAGCTAACAGTATGGCAGTCATGATTTTTCAATATATAAGTGTATCAAACCTTAAACTTGTCTTAAACTTACACAATGTTATACCTCAATTATACCTCAATAAATTTGGGGGAAAAAAGAAACACAACATACCCAAATTTATGGGATGCAGCAAAGACAATGCTAAGGGGAATATTTATAGCTGCAAACAACTATATTTAAAAAGAAAGAAGATCTCAAATTAATAACCTAGCCTTCCCCTGAAGGAACTAGAATAAGTTCCTTATATAAGGAGAGAAAACTAAACTGAAAGCAAGCAGAAGAAGGAAATAATATTAGAGTTAACAAGGCTAAACATAGCCTTACCATATGATTCTGCAATCATGTCCCTAAGTATTTATCAAATTAATTTTAAAATTATGTCCACAAAAACTTGCATGCAAATGTCGATAGCAGGTTTATTCATAATTGTCACAAAGCTGGGAGCAATCAATGTCCTTCAATAGTTGAACGCATAAACAAAACTATGGTACTTCCATACAATGGAATACTCTTCAGCCATAAAAAAAGAATGAGCTATCAACCATGCAAAAGCATGGGTAACTCTTGAATGTATGTTGCTAAGAAAAAGAAGCTAGTCTGAAAAGGTTATATCTTGTATGATTCAATTTATATGTCATTCAGGAAAAGACAAACCTGTAGAGATGGTAAACAGATCAGTTTGGGAGGAGGGAGGTTTGAATAGGTAAAATAGATTTTTTTATGGTGGTAAATATTCTGTATGGCACTGTAATAATAAATACATGGCATTGTGTATTTGTTAAAATCCAAATAAATTTACAACACAAAGAGGGAACGTTAATGTATTGATAGCAGATTTAAATAATTTAAAAATTATTTAGGAGGTTGGGGAATCCCGGGATGGAATGCAGACTGTGAGAAAAGAATATAACTATTTCAGGGAGTGGGGTCAGGGGATGTGCTGACCTAACTAACTTTGGAAATGAGTGGGAACAAAGACTAAACGCAAAAGGAACTGTACATAAGCCCTGTACTCTAGTCGGTAAAGTCATTTTTCATGGAGGTATGAGTTAACAATTCCGAAATCACTAAAAATGTATGCTGGAATTAAGTGAATGAATAACAGATTCTGAGAGCTACGTTTCTTCCTGTTGAAGTAGGAGGTTATAGACAAGAAAAGAGGCAAAGTTTGGAATGATTTATATATGTGGTCAAGGATTTCAGTGACAAATGTCAATATGAACTCATGTTTAGCCTAATATAGGTACAGAAGGATACATAAATATTCAGATATGTGTGCATATGTGGGTCAGCACACAAACATGTATTTCCTTTCTCTGTCAGCTAAGAGAGCCTAGAAGCTATGACTCCCCAGTAGCAATGAACACACCCAACACCCAGATCTTGGTTTCTAATACTGTTCTCCTTGGAACCAGGGCTTTTTGGAGAAAAGGTTATTCTAGAGCGGGGACAAGGAACATACATTATGATCCTGTAGTGTTCTGTAGTTCCAGAAAGTAAGGACATGCTCAAAGAAATAAAAACCACAACAATGTGGTATGTCAGAGGGACACAAGAGCCAACTGAAAGAGCTCCCAATGGCCTAAGCTGGAACAATTTTAGCCACAAAACAAATAAGTAGTATTGGATCATAACCCAAATAATAAAGTAAATATCTGTGAGCCCATACAGATATAAAGAAATGATTGAATGAATAAATAAAATAATTACAAATTTTCTATGCAGGAGCATTCCAAATTATTTACATAGATACTTTGCTCTCAAGGAGGTAGAGCATATCTCCCCAACCCTTAAGTGTGGGCTGTGCATAGTGACTTCCTTGTAAAGAATACAGTATGGAAAGGAGGGGAAAAAAGTAACTTTACAGTGGAGAAACCTGACAAATACTACCTTAGCCAGGTGATCGAGGTCAGCACCAGCAGGCTGGTGGTAGGTACCCTTGATATGATGTGTTGAGACTAGTACTTTACCTCTGCAGCCAAAATGCATAAACCCCAGTTCAATCGTAAGAAAAACATCAGACAAACCCTAAATCGAGGGACATTCTACAAAATACCTGACCAGTACTCCTCAAAACAGTGAAGGTCATTAAAAGCAAGGAAAGTCTGAGAAATTCTCACTGTTAGAGAAGACATAATGCCTAAATGTAGTATGAAATCCTGGATAGGATCCTGGAACAAAAAAGAGACGCTAGGTAAAAACTAAGGAAATCAGGATAAAATATGGACTTCAGTTAATAATCATGTATCAATATTGGTTTATTAGTTGTGACAAATGTACCATACTAATGTAAGATGTTAACAAAGGGGGAAAGTGTGTGGGAGGTATGTGAAAGTTCTTGTTCTATTTTTGCAACAGTTCTGTAGGCTTAAAGTCTTCTAAAATGAAAAGTTTATTTTTCAAAAAGACATGGAACTTACTTATCACGTAAGGATGCATTAGTGGGTGATGTAGGTAGATAAGGTCTTCCTAGGCATCAACAGCGCATATGAGACTGTACCCACCAAGTCAGAGGAGACCTCAGTGGTGGGGTGCTCTGGACTTAGAGCCCTGCCCTCAGCAGTCACAGTAGACATTTTTATTAATAACCCTTACTGAAGACAAACAGGAAACAGCTGTGACCAGAGACACTCACACAAAGGCATTCACATAACTTGCAGGTATAGCTGGTCAGCTCTCCTTTGCTTCCTCTGCAGCCACATCTCATACCACTCTTCCCTTAACTGTTACATTTAGCCATACTAGATATTTTTAGTCCCTTACAGAGATAATACCCTCTCTCAGCTCTGGGTCTTTTCCTTCTGCTTGCAATTCTCTTCAAGCCCCAACCTCCATCTTCTCCCTGTTTGCCCAGGTAATTCTACTTCATCCTTCAGTGGAAATGCCAATTTTTCAGGAAGGCCTTCCCTGGCATCCTAGACGGCACACTGTACTTCCGCTTTTGTGGCATGCATCCTACTTGCAATTATTGTTTATTCTGACTTCCCCCACTAGATTATAAGCTGCCTAAGGATAGGATTGTTGTCAAACTCAAGTTCATGTGCCCAACACACAGTGAGAAAACAATCCAAAACATTGGAGTTTGGAGCAGAGAAAGGTTTATTGCAAGGCCGTGCAAGGAGAACAGGTGGCTCGTGCTCAAGACCTGAACCCCTGACGGTATTCAGGGAAGGGTTTATAAAGGCAACATGAGCGAGGAGAATCATGGGGTGTGTGATTAGCTCCTGCACAATTCTCTGGATGATGGTGAGGCAACAAGGTGGTGTCACAGGGGTTTACATTATCAATCTTCAGGCTCCAGTAGGTCTGGGGGTTATGTGCTCATGGTCATCAAATAGTTAACTTCGATTTGGTGGGGGTTTTAGTATCTGTAAAACAACTCAGGAAATGTGCATCAGATACTGTTATTTAGGTACTTCAGGGAGGAGCTTAAGATTCTGTGACTGCTATATGGCTGATTTACCATTTGAATTATTACCAGTTCTCCTGGCCCAACTGCTATTTTTGTCACTACACATTCACACTCTTTCAATTGTTAATTCTTCAGCCAGGCTTTTGTGACTCAGGGGAGGCCTGGGAGACTACAGCTTTTCTACAAACAAGAGGCAGGCAGAGGACATGGGGAAAGGGGTCTGTCCCAAGAAGGCCCCACAGGGTCCTGCTCAGTTACAGAATTGCTGTACCCCAGTGCCTAGCACAGGGCTTGCAACATCCGAGGTGTTTGGTAAGTATCTATTGAATTGAAAACAATGAAGGAAGGTTTAGAACTGAGCATGACATTTAGTAGAGCAAGGGCTCTGGAACGACTGGCCCCAGATAAGACTGAAAAAGTAGGTAGAAGAGAGACTGGGAAGGAATTCATAAAGGCTGACTGTAGAGTTTGGACTTTAACCCATAGTCTTGAATGGTCTAAAGCAGGAGAATGAGACAAATCAACTGGTACTGAATTTCCTGGAATCTTACATGCTGAAAATATTTCTCATAAGTTTTTTTTTTTTTTTTTGCGGTGCGTGGGCCTCTCCTCGTTGTGGCCTCTCCTGTTGTGGAACACAGGCTCCAGACGCGCAGGCTCAGCGGCCATGGCTCACGGGCCCAGCCACTCTGTGGCATGCGGGATGTTCCCGGACCGGGGCACGAACCCGTGTCCCCTGCATTGGCAGGCGGACTCTCAACCACTGCGCCACCAGGGAAGCCCTCTCATTAGTTTTATACTTACAGAACAACTTAGCTTGCTCTAAGCTTTTCATAGTTCACTTCCTGTCTTTCAGACCCTTACAGACTGCAGCACTACCATATAGCATCAAGTTTGGTTATGGTGAATTCTGAGGCCAAACCAATTTTTTCCTTGTCTATGACCTGCTTTTTCCACTGGGATGCTCCCATCATTCTTTATCCTGAAATTTTAGTCTCTATACCAAGAGATAAACTAGTGTTATTTACAATGAACCAGTTTTTCCTGGGATAGGATATGCTTTCTAGTTCTGCAATTTTAGAAGACTTTCTTGACTTCAGAAATGTTTTGAGTGTTTAAGAGTACAGATTGTTAAATCAGGCTGCCTCGTTTTAAATCCTGGCTCTACCATTACTGTGTGACTTTAGGAAGTTACCTAACTTCTCTCTGCTTCAATTTTCTCACCTTTAAAATGGGAAGAATAATAGTACTTACCAGGATTGTTATGAGGATTAAACAAGGTAATCCTCAGAATACTTAGAACAGTGCCTGGTGCATAGCAAGTGCTCAAATAAATAGTAACTATTATTATAATTACCACTGTAATCAGATTAAAAATTTTCCCTTTGTTTTGCTTTCTTATTCAGAAACACAAATAGCTATTTTGTATTTACTGTGTCTACCATGTTTAACATGTTCACAAGAACTATCTCTGTAGTTTGTTCCATTTTATTTTATTTCCTCATACATACTATCCCCCAGAAATGTGTTTAAATTTTGTTTAGTTGATTTTCATTGCTTCTAATGTGGCTTTTTATCTCTGTGGCAGTTTTATTTTTCTTTCATTTCTCTCCTAAGCTTTCTTGGCTCACTATTTTTTAGCTTCCTTCTATTGGCTTATAAGCTCTTCTTTGAATTATTTTGTTTCTTTTCTCAGCTTTTTTTTTTTTAACATCTTTATTGGAGTATAATTGCTTTACAGTGGTGTGTTAGTTCCTGCTTTATAACAAAGTGAATCAGTTATACATATACATATGTTCCCATATCTCTTCCCTCTTGCGTCTCCCTCCCTCCCACCCTCCCTAAACCACCCCTCTAGGTGGTCACAATCTCAGCTCTTTTTTTTTTTTTTTTTTTTTGCGGTACGTGGGCCTCTCACTGTTGTGGCCTCTCCCGTTGCGGAGCACAGGCTCCGGACGCGCAGGATCAGCGGCCATGGCTCATAGGCCCAGCCGCTCCGCGGTATGTGGGATCTTCCCAGACCGGGTCACGAACCCGTGTCCCCTGCATTGGCAGGCGGACTCTCAACCACTGCGCCACCAGGGAAGCCCCTCAGCTCTTTTTAATGTAAGGTTGTGTTTGTAATTTCTTTGAAACTATTTCTTTAACTTTTTAAAAATCTGTTTCCCTGGAAATTTTTGTTTTGTTTTTTTTAGATACATGCTTCTGTCTCTCTTTGTATTTCTCTTTCTGTCTCTTATTTCTTCCCTTAGCTTTCCTTCCTTTCTTCCTGCCTTCTCTCCCCATTATTCACTTCTTCCTGCCTGACTTTCTGACTATTACTCATGTTTGCTAAATAATATAGGAGAGATGTTGGGAGGGGGTGGGGTAAAATGCAGAGGGATGAGCCAGAGCAGCCCTGCTGCCTCTCCTAGATAGGGTTGCTAGGTGCACCAACTAAAAATATAGGATGCCCAGTTAGATTTGTATTTCAGATAAACAACAAATAATTTCTTGGTATAAGAATATCATGAATGTTGCATACTATATTTGATCTGGCAACCCTATTCCTAGAGTTGTTTTTGCCAGTATCCTCTCTCTAAATCTGATCTTTCCTTTCCCCTGGATGCCCATTTCACCTCAGTTTCTGGTTTTCCAGAGACTGATGGGCCTCAGAGCAAAGTCTCCTAAGACCTTCCTCCTTCATCCTACTGCATTTCAGTGGGGAATATAAGTCAGGTGGCTTGGACTTAGGTATTAGGAATAACATGGTCTCTCTTTCTGCTTCACTGTCATTTTTTACTGTAGAATTGGGTCTCTACAGGATAGCACCTTCTGTTCTCATGGATGATTGAAACCACTAGATTTTACCATTGTCCTGATCAAGAATAACCAGCTCTTCTTTTCAGTAGGCCTGACCCTGTGTAAAGTGCACAGATGGGACCTCCGTGGCTCTGCTCTGCAACTCAAAGGGGTGGCACATATGTGCATGGACCCCTTAGCTCACTTACCTAAGCTCCTTTCCTCCACACAGCCCAGCATTCACACAGTGGTCACCCCTTAGGCCTAGGGGTGCACACCTTGCAGAAGAGGGGGTGGGTGGGAGAAGTCAGTTCTGCTGTATAACTCATAAGTACACAGAACAGAACAGAAAAAGAAAGCCAAGCAGCTGGGAGATGTAGAAAAGAAATTTTGCCCTGATGTTTAGAGGGTTTGTCCTGGCTCATCTTAGTGAATATACTGTTTGCCAAGATGGTCCAATTTGCCTACATTTCTTGAATATTTTTCTTTGTATTTGATAATATTATCATTTTTGTATCCTATAAAACAGACCTTGTATATTTATATGTTCTGCTCTACAGTGGTTCTCTGAGTGTAGTTTGTTTTATTTAGCTTGTACATATGTATTTCAAAACTTTTAAACCTGGAAAATAAATAATCATTTAATGTTAAGTATGTGTTTATCCTGCATGTGTGTCTGAGAACAAACTGGCCAGAGAGCTGTACAATAAGACTGTTAAAATATAATAAAAATACAGTATGTCCTAGTAGCTTATTTTAAAAAACTGTCCTTATTTTACAAAATTCTTTTTTCTGTTCAACCTGGGTAATTTCCACTACTCTGTTTTCCAGTTCACTGATCTGTTTTTGTGTATCATCTAATTTACTGTTGATTCCTTCTAGTGTTGTTTTTTTTTTTTTTTTTGCGGTACACGGGCCTCTCACTCTTGTGGCCTCTCCCAGCACAGGCTCCAGATGTACAGGCTCAGCGGCTATGGCTCACGGGCCCAGCCACTCCGCGGCATGTGGGATCTTCCCGGACCGGGGCACGAACCCGTGTCCCCTGCATCGGCAGGTGGACTCTCAACCACTGCACCACCAGGGAAGCCCCTTCTAGTGTATTTTTAATTTCAGTTGTTGTATTCTTCAGCTGTTTGATTCTTCTTTATATTTTCTAACTCTTTGTTAACATTCTCACTGTATTTATCCATTCTCCTCCAGAGTTCATTGAGAATCTTCATGATCAAGTTACCTTGAACTCTTTATTGGGTAGATTGCTTGGCTCTACTTTATTAAATTCTTCTTGTGAAGTTTTGTGTTATTACTTATTTGGAATATATTCCTCTGTCTCCTCATTTTGCCCACTTCTCTGTGTTTATTTCCATGTATTAAGTAGGTTGGTTACTTTTCCTGATTTTGGAGAAGTGACCTTATGTAGAAGACATCCTACGGGGCTCAGCAATGCTGTCTGCTCAAGGGGTGCCCCTTATGTGGGCTGCATGGGCCCATCTCCTGTGGTGGGGTCGATTACTTTGGGTGTGCTTGTAGGTGGGGCTGGTTCCCCGTGTGGCTGGCTGTTTGGCCTGGGAAGTCCTGGGACTGGTGCCAGCCCACTGGTGGGCGGGTAAGCCCCCAGAACAAACAGGCTAGAGGGAGAACTCCAAATAGTGCTTACCAGTACCAGTGTCCTTGTAGTAGAATGAGCTCCCCCAAGTGGCTTCCACCAGCGTCTGTGTCCCCAGGAGGAGTCCCCATTGCCTCTTGCCTCTCTGGGAGGCCCTCTAAGATCAGCAAGTGGGTCTGACTCAGGCTCCTTTCAAATTACTGCCTCCACACCGGGATTTGGAGTGTGTGAGATTTAGCATTCACCCTTTAAGATAAGTCTCTGTTTCCTACAGCCCTCTGGGTCTCCTGTACACAAGCCCCGCTGGCACTGAAAGCCACATGTTCTGGGGGCTCATCCTCCTGTTGAAGGACTATTGGGCTGGGAAGACCAATGTGGGTCTTGGACCCCTTGTTCTTCGGGGAGAACCTCTGCAATTGTGACTATCCTACTGTTTGTGGGTCACCTACCCAGAAGTATGGGTCTTGACTATGCTGTGTCTCCATCCCTCCTACCCATGTGATTGTGGCTTCTTCTTTACATCTTGAGATGTGCATGCCTTTTTCCTGTTAATCTTCAGGTTGTTCTCATAGATGGTTGCTCTGTAAATGGCGCAGTTGTAGTGAGCCTGTAGGAGGAGGTGAGCTCAGAGTCTGCCTGCTCCATCTTGGCCAAACACCAGGAAGATATTACATTCTAAGCCATAGCCAGCTGGAGCCGGGAACCAGGAGCTTCACTGACAGTTTTTTGCGAGGAAGGAAAATTGATATGAGTCATCCAGTGCTGGGAGAGGCCAGGACAGAAAGAACATCAAAAGTGGGCCAATGTTCTCTCTGTTTTTTACCTTTTATTTATACAGCCTTCCTATTTTTATATTTCTCTCCTTCTTTACCTCTTTCAATGTGGTATGTCTGTATACAGATCTAAAGTGTTTACGTTTTTATGTTCAGAATTGCTTTTGAAATAATGATTTTTAAAAGTCATTTGGAGTTTTTCACATTTGTGCAGTTTAGGTGTTCTGAAAGTTTTAATCTGATTCCAGTCACTGCTTCTTGTATAGCTTTGGGCATCATTGACTTTTTGTGGCTAAAAATCTCAGAAAGTCTTCCCACCTTATAGACTCTTAGATATAACATCATTTTAAAAAGTATTTTGAGCCAGTAAGTTCTGCAATATTAAATTGATGAACTAAGAGTAGTGTAAGAAATTTGGGATTGATGAGAGAAAAGTAAACATATACAAAAATTTTAGGGACTTACCCTTAAATTTGTGCTCTGCAACTATTTTACAACAATGAATCGTTATTTTAAAAATCCCATCTATGTCTGTTACAATGATCTATGCTGCTATTAAGTCATGCTCATAGAAAAAATTTCTCCACCCTAAAATGGAAATGTAAAAGATAAAAATCAACTGTTCTTTCCACTACAGTTCACATCACTGAAGTCTTAAACTCAAAGTTTAATTTGGACCTTATGTTTTCTAGTACATTTACAAACTGAGGATGAGTTCTGAAAGGTGTAAATAGTACCATATGTAAGTTCAAGTAATATGGTAAAGTTATTTTCATATTACAATGTGCTTCCTTTTAAAAACTATTAAATTCACGGTTTTCCCCTTTCCTGTCATAAACAGATGTGTTCATGGAAACTTTCAGGGCTGAGATAATAGCTTATCTTCTGATATAATTTTATAGGAACAATTATGTAGCCTACTTTTCTTTAGAAATTATGATGATTTCCACTCCTTAATAACTCTGGCCATACCAGTTAATTTCAACCTAATGAAAATGTATTGCAAGGAACCAAGAGGTGTCTGGGCAGAAGGTGATACTTTAGGGGGATTTGAAAAAGACTTATTAGCTTTCAGAGTTCCCCAGACATTTCTACCTATGAATGTATACAATGATGCCCATCAATCTCAAATTGCTTACCTCCTGTGTCCATCCCTTTGTTCCGTGTCTATAATCTGTCAGGTTCTATGTTGTATTTTAAAGATGCTAGTGGAAAGCAAAAGTAAATCTATCTGCAGGATTATCTGGTTAGGAATGATACCAGTTGGCAAAACCAGATTACCCTCAGGGATGTCCCTATGTCCTGTGGACACAGGCTTTTGGTGTCTCATTACTACACTCTACTGATGTCCTCAGCCTCTTTGTCTTTGCCTCTTTGATCACAGCCTGTCTCCTGCTCTCTGTCACTGTCCCCAGCATGCCACCAGTAGCCACTTCTTCCTCTTCTTGGACTCTTCTTACATCAAGCCCTCAGTTGTTACTCCTTACCACCAGTCTCTCTACCTTGTATGTCTCCTCTCATTCAATCCTTCCTACCCATTAATGTCATGTTAAGTCTCCAGAATGTACTTCTCTGATCCTGGCACTAACTCTAAAGACCCCCTATGGCCCACTGGATTAAATCCAAAATGTTCAGTAAGGGCCTTCACAATGTGAACTCACCTTTATTCCCTGCAAGGCTCCACTACACATTTCTTTACCCCACCCAATCGAGTCCCTGAAGTTTGCAATGAACTAGAAGACATTGATCTTCTAGGAGAGAAGTCAGGAAACTTTCTCTGTAAAGGACCAAACAGTAAATATTTTCAGCTTTGTGGGCCATATGGTCTTTGCTGCAACTATTTAACTCTGCCATTATGACATGAAGGCAGCCATAGGCAATATATAAAGGAATGAGTATGGCCATGTTCCAATAAAACCTTATTAATGGACATGGAAGTTTTAATTTCATAAAATTTTTGTGTGTTGATTTTTTTCCCAGCCATTTAAAAATATAAAAGGCATTCTTTGCTCATGGGTCATACAAAAACAAGTGGCAGACCAGATTTGACCCATGGACATAGCTTGCCAGTCCCTGTCCTAGGTGATCACTGACCATGGCCTTGAGTCAAGCAAGGCTGAGGACCACAGGGTGGCAATAGCAGCACGTCCTCTCCGCATGATGGTGTCCTTTGTCACCCACTGTTAGTGTCCATCTGTATAGCATGTGTCACATGAGGTGCCAACACCTCTGAGTCTCTATACCTACTGAGAAGATGGCCTCCCACTAACCGCCCTGTCATGAGAAGGTGGAAACCACACTACACGTGGCTGGAGGACCGGGCTAGGGTCAGTGGTGGGTCCTTGGGAGGGAGGGCAAGCCCAAGCTACTGGCAATACGTAGTACCTCCTTTCATCCGGTCCCACTGGAGTCCTTCTAAGAATTAGACCCTCACGACTGAATTGTTCCCTTTCAGATTTTAGATGAGGCAACTCTCCTGTGGGTGGAGTTTGCTGACAGATTCCTGGCAAAGTCTGCAGATGGTGTCAGTGGTCGTACCACTAGGTAGGGACATTGAACCTGCAGCTTGATGCTGCTAAGAAGCTGGAGGGATTTTCTGGATGTCCACTACCAAAGAGAGGCACTGCTGACCTTCAGATACCCCCTCAAGTTTGAGAACCAGAAGACAACCCTCTTGCCTTGCTTGAAAACCGAAGATAAGCACTTCTAAAAGAGGGAGATTACAGTGTGTCCAAGCTGTCTGTGAATTTCTTCGGAAGGAGTGGTAGCGGAGAGGGGACGATGTTGGAGGTGATGGTAGGAGAGTGTGCAGAGTTCGCCTTTTCAATTCCTATCCTTGCTCCTGCAGTTGGATTTCTACTACTGAAAATGATGCCTTTGAGAACAGCCCAGAGGCGAGAGTCCGGAGCTGTGCTGACATTGCAAGCCTGTCAATGGCCACTAGAGGGCGCCAGAGCTTGAGTTTGGGGAGCTTGAAGAGTCATTTCCTCGTATGGCCTGGAGAATTATTAGCTAGATAAGAAGCAAAGGCAATAGACCCTAAGGATGCTGCACTGCCTATGTGGAGCAAGACAAGCAAGATCACAAAAAGTTCGGAGCCCTAGAGTACAACAGACCAAGTGACTTCCTACTTTGTCTAAGGACAATGACTGAGGCTGACATCTCATGAAACTGGGCTAGGCTGAGAATGGCTTCATGGCTACAGTGAAATAGGCAAACTCCCCCCCCTTCTTGGATCCTATGTTGAAATCACTAAATAGATTTTTTCTTTTAAGTGCTAAGAAATAAAGGATAAGAAATGGGTAGAGGTATAGGGGCTTGGATAGAGAGCGGTCAGGACCATGTTCAGATCAGAGCAGGTAAGGAGATGAGAAAAGGTAAAAAATGCTACTTCCAAGGGTTCAGTGGAGATCAAAGCCAGGAGCTGAGGCTTGGCCACAGAGGTATTACCCACTCTGCTCTCTGCCTCTCCCAATAGTAACTGGCCCAATTTGCTTTTAGAAATCCTTCAAAGAAAAGTATGTGGAGAAAGTATGTGGAATAGAGAGGAAGATGGTCATTTACTCAAAAGTCTTTTTAAGAAAATAACATTTTAAAATTGGCACAATAGCCTGGAAACTGGTATTGGTTGTAAAAAATTAATAACAATCTGTAATTAAAATCCAAAGAGATTTCAATCAACATGGGTGATGAAAGGGAGAGTTCATCAAATACAGAGAGCAGTAAAATCCTGTCATGATTCTTATATATTTTTAGGGGATATAGATTCCGATTAATGCTGGGAATTGTTAGAAAAAACATTTTAATATGTGTGTTAATAATAGAAGCCATTAAAAGAGAAATAAACTATACAATTTTCAAACCATTTGAGAAAAAAATGAACAAAGAAAACTCAATTAACTCATCCAAAGTCAAAAAAAAAAAAGGAGATGGGGAAAAGAAACAACCAGAAAGGCATGGAAAACAGAAAAGATAAGATAGCAGAAATAAATTCAATATCACAATGAATGAGTTAAATGTACCTAATTAAAATACAGAGATTATGTATTAGGTTAAAAAAATCAATTGACGGTCTATAATAGACACATATAAAGCAAAATGACACAGGGAAGTTGAAAGTAAAAGGATAGGAAAAGATATACTAGAAAATACTAACAAAGAGAAGGCAGGAGCAGCAGTGCAGATGGAAGAAGATGTTGATGTGGCTTCTGTGTCTCAGTTTTGGTTGATAGCACCAAAGCTAACAACAGTACAGTGGGTACCAAGGACTCCGCAATCTAAAGGGAGGAGCCAGATTCTCCAAACAGGACACGCTATGAAATGGTAGGACTGATTCCCTAGCCTCCAAAGAGTAGGGGAATGAAAGATGTGCTTTGGAGAGAGTTTTTGGATGCTGTGTGCTTCTTCCACCGTCATGGGGAGAGGGGAGGGTGTGATTCCCCTTCACCTCATGTCAAGTGAAGAGCGCTTCATTTAGAGAGTTTGACTAGAGTGTCTGGAGTTGGGGGAGCATATGGGCTGTATGAGAAGCTGTGGCTAGATTGGCTCAAACAAGCAGAGAAGGAGAGTAGGCAAGCAAGGGAACCTGTTGTTTGTTCTCGCTTCCCCCTGCTGCAGCAGGGGCCCCAGGAAAGCCTTCCCTGAATTTCTTGTCTGGCCTCTAGTCAATTTCTATTGACTGGGGAAGGCCAAGAACCCCGAGTGGTATCAGATTTATGGCACCCTACATCGGGCCGTTGTCCCCTTCTGGGGAGAGGATCTGGGCACCTCCGGGACCACCGAACGCAGCTTCCCCGTGGGTGACAAGTGGCCACCTGAACCTCTTATTTCAGCATCACTGCGTTTGGTAAGTCTGTCTTCCTGGCCCCTGGGGAGCTCCGGACTCTCATTCAGGCAATGCTTTCCCCTCCCCCGTGTCCTTTTCCCTCTCCTAATATCTCTCTACTTCTCTCTCCGTCCTCTGTTACTTCTGTCTTCTCCTTCCAAGAGAGTGACATCCAGCAGCTACAGCATCACTCCTCTCAGCTTGTGAGACCTGCTCCCTCTGGCCGGCAATGGCTGCCCTTGATGGGTGGCAAGCAGAGGTGGGATAGGCTCGCCTCACACCGTGCAGATCCTGGTCCAGCAGGCTCTCCCTGACCGGAGATTTATGAGAATGATAGAGGTTTAAACCTTATATCGTGTAGCGGCTGGAAGTCTGATTGTCCCAGTATTCTCACCTTTATGTTCCTGCTGTCTCTTTTTCTTTTTCAGTCTTTTCTGTCCCTCCTCCCTTTACCTCTCCCTTGATCCTTATACCTGCACTCCCATCCCCTTTATCCTGAAAGCTTCTTGCTTGTGTCTTTAAGTTCTTGTCATTGGCATCTTTGTTTTATGTAGTTTTGTCTGTCTAACTGCTCCTGCAAGGCTCTGCCAAAATTGTGGGCATGGTGGAGCATTTAAACCTTGAAATACAAACGCAGCCCACATTGCCTGAGACTACAGTCTTGGATTACTTGGTGGGATTTTAGAGAACAGAAAGAAAAGAAAGGAGCTTGCATTTTCCCCTCTTCTGCCTTTGTAATGTAACTATTCTTTCTGCCTGAGCTGGAGGGGCTTGCATCTGTCTCCTCTGCTTTTGCAATATAACCATCTGCCTGAGCTCTCAGGAACTATCAGATTCTTCTGTAGCTCCCAGACTGAGGGAAAAAAAGGGCCAATTTAAATTCAAGTGGGAAAACTATGAGACCTTTGGTTCTGTAGAAGTTGGTTTGTCTGGTTTAAGCTTGTGGGATTAATTAATACAGACCTGTGTTTAGAGTCATCAGCATTAAGTATAATATTTTTATTGTACCTAGGGTTACTGAAAGTCAGTAAGTGCATATTGTTTTTGTTATGAAAGTTGTCAACAGGGAAAATTACCTGATATGATTAAATTTTAAAGTAAATGTAACTGGAATAAGACCTTTTTGGTAAACTCTATAGGAATAATTATGTTTTGGAAACATCCATCTAAAACAGTCTCTTCAAATTTTGGTAAATTTGAAACTAAATTAAGTTAAATGATAGGAATTCATTAAGTATCCAGGCCATTTCAAATAAGATTAAATATTGGGAACATTAATTGCTAAACAGGTCTAAATTTATCTACTTTTGTCTTCTTGTAAGAGAGAAACTAAAGCTGTTTAGTGCCACCTTGAGGTGTTCTCTACCAATCTATAGAATGCTAACGAAAAAGACAGTTCATGGTTGCTTAAGGAAAGTAGGATGTGTGTTTTCAGAAAAGAAGGTATGAGGAATGGAAATATATTTCGTTAAAGGAAAAAGGGTGATTTTGTCCTAAGGCTGGTTATTTCTAAATGGAAAGAATATGGGACAAAGTATGGCTACAGAAAGTTGCAGAAGGTTTGCAGAAGAGGAACGTGGAGAAAAGAATTTTGTATGTGGTCAGGGTTTTCTAAGGTTGGATTAAATTTAATTAGGTAAATGGATTTTACTAAGAGTAGGCTGATGTAAGACTGGATTTGGTTTCTCTCTCTCATAAGAGAACAAAGTTTTCCTGGAATGTTGCTTTTGATATCAGATTGTGTGAGTTTCTGTGCCTTTAAGTGATCTGTATTTATTTTTGAATTTTTTTTCACCTTAGCTCAAGGAATAATTGTTTCACAGTGACTTATGACTCTGACTAGGTGTTTTAAAACTTTTTGAGATTTTTTGATAGACTTCCAAAATATCAAATTCTAACTAAAGTTCTTTTTTTTTTTCTTTTTTGTGGTACGCGGGCCTCTCACTGTTGTGGTCTCTCCCTTTGCGGAGCACAGGCTCCAGACGCGCAGGCTCAGCGGCCATGGCTTACGGGCCCAGCTGCTCCGCGGCATGTGGGATCTTCCCGGACCGGGGCTCGATCCCGTGTCCCCTGTATCGGCAGGCGGATCTCAACCACTGCGCCACCAGGGAAACCCCTAACTAAAGTTCTTTTGACTTCCAACTAACTTTGGGGTGCTTCTGTGGGGCCTTTAGGGACTTTCAACCCCCTCACTTGTTCCCGTAAACCAACCTCTTGCGCCACTCCTTCTCCCTATCGAAACCAATTCTTCTCCCTATCGTGCGCCACTCCTTCTCCCTATCGAAACCAATTCTTCTCCCTATCGAAACCAATTCTTGGAGTTTTTCAGTTGACGGGGACTTTCCAGCCAGCGGGTAATTTTCCAGTTGCCCGTAACAGGTATACGCCCTAACCGCCACAATGAACGCACAACTGTAACGGCCAGAAGGTGGGGCAAAAGTTCCTAAGCCAATAAATTCAAAAGTCACCACATTTACCCAATCATTGTGAGAATATACCCGCCCTATGAGTAAATAAACCTATAAAAAGTATGTGATTCCGTTTTTAGGGGTTCCCCATCGGCCTCCTGCATGAGGTTCAGGGAACCCTGGTGCATCGGCTCCTAATAAACCTCTTGCGTGTTGCAACGACTCTCGACTCTTGGCGGTTCTTGGGCGAGTTGGAATCTCTCGCAGACCGTTTGGGTCTAACACTTCAAAGTGCTCCTCAAGCACCCCAAAGAGAAATCCTAAATTAATTGAATTCATTTGGTATGTTAAATTACACGGAAAACATTGTCCAAATTCACTGTTGCCTGTTTCAGATGGAATCATCAGGCTCTCCCCAGTTTTCTCGTAGCCGCCAGACAGACAGGGGAAAGGGTTTTGAGTTTTCTGCTGTCTAGTCTCTCACCTTACTCTATGTCCAAAAAAATCCCCTGTGGGAATGCTCCCACACCTAGGCCCTCAGGTCCTGACCCCATGGCATTTTCCATTGCGCCCAGCCCCAATTCCTCCAGGAGTCCCTTTGTGCACCTCTAGGCCTGCACTCCAGGCTTTGGCAGCCCAAACCTTGTTACAGACTACCTGCTGAGCTGGCTATTTCCAAGCAGCCCACATCCTAGGCTTTATAGATGCTCAGTCTCAAGGACTACACCACAACATAGGGAAAACTGTTACAGGACATAAGCTTTACAGACAACAGATACCCCTCAAGGAGAGTCCTGGCAACGCACTGGTACTGGTTTAAACGTCCCCTATCAGGGACTCCTCGCATGAGGGACCAATGACCAGAGATGTCTGGTTAGGCGAGGGACAGCAGAGGATGTTCAAAATCCCATTAGGTAAGAAGGGAATTTGGAGGACACTCCAACCCCCTTCCAACAAAAGCCTCCTGGTAAATGTCTCCGGGATGCTGGACTTCATTTCTAGGAGCGCCCTTGCTTGCAGGTTACTCAACATGGGAGGATCCTCTTCTAAGCCAGAAAAAACACCTCTGGAATGAATCCTTAAAAACTGGAAATTTAAAAAAATAGATGGGCTGAAAAGGGAAAAACTTAAACTCTACTGTAACACAGCCTGGTCTTTATGTAAGTTGGGAGATGGAGAAAAATGGCCAGAAAAATGGGTCTCTAAATTACAATACCATTTTGCAATTGGATCTTTTCTGTCACAAGATGGGAAAATGGACTGACATTCCATATATCCAAGCCTTCATGGTCCTTTACCAAAACCCTGCTCTATGTGGCTCCTGTAATCAAAAGCCTGGGGAATCAGAAAACACTTCTGACAATTTATATTTTTTGGTTTTTTTTTCCTTTAGCGGTACGCAGGCCTCTCACTGATGTGGCCCCTCCCGTTGCGGAACACAGGCTCCGGACGCGCAGGCTCAGTGGCCATGGCTCATGGGTCCAGCCGCTCCGCAGCATGTGGGATCTTCCCAGACCAGGGCACGAACCCGTGTCCCCTGCATGGGCAGGTGGACTCTCAACCACTGCACCACCAGGGAAGCCCACTTCTGACATTTTAGATGATCCCCTTTTAACCTTCCCCACATTTTCAGGGAGAAAACTAAGTATCCTCTCCTTCTCCAGATCCCTCTGACCAATCCCACACTCTGCCTCCCTATGTCCCTTTATACCCTCCATTACACCAGAGGGGAGAGACTAGTCCCTCTGGGGTAACGCTTAGTGGAACTTCCTGTCACCCAGGATCAGGAAAAGTGTGCCCTCTTAGGGAAGTGGCAAATGGCAAAGGGACAATCAGAGTACGTGTGCCCTTCTCTTAACAGATTTAGCCCAGTGCAAACAGAGACTGGGCCAGTTTTCTGAAGACCCTAGTAAGTCTGTTGAAGGGTTTCAGGCCCTAACTCTGGCCTTTGATTTAACTTGGAAGGATGTCCAAACAGTCCTATCTACTTGCTGCACCCCTGAGGAAAAACAGAGAACTTGGGCAGCAGCCCAGGGACACGCTGACCAGCTTGCCAGGGACCAACACAAACATTTTGTTATGGCTGGAGATGCAGTCCCAAATCAGGAGTCCACTGGAATTATAATTCCCAGGCGGGAACAGAAGCCAGGAAGCACATGGTCCAATGTGTACTAGAAGGGATGAGAAAGTGTATCAAAAAGTCAGTTAACTATGAAAAGGTTAAAAGGATTGATCCAAGAAAAAAAGAAAATCCAGCCCTCTTTCAGGGATGGCTTGTGGAGTCTTTTAGAAAATTTACTAACATTGATCCATCCACCCCTGAGGATCAATCCCTGCTGGGACAACATTTTGTCAGCCAATCTGTCCCTGATATTAGGCAGAAACTCCCAAAGTTACAATTAGGCCCACAAACACCAATGACCCAACTCCTAGAGGCCTTTGGGGTATTTAATAATTGAGATCAAGCTGAGGAGGAAGAGAGAAACTGATGTGAAAACAGACAGGCCAGGACTCAAGCTAAACTGATGGCCGAAGCTGTCAGCCATGCCTTACAACCCCAGGACTACTCAAGGGGGCCGAGGAAGTTTAACCATCCATCCAGAGGTAAAACCAGCAAGGGGGGATGCTTCAAATGTAAGTCAACTGGCCACTGGGCCCAAAAGTGCCAAAAAGAACACCCTGGTCCATGTGCAGTCTGCAAACGAACAGGTCATTGGAAGTGGGACTGTCCCCAGTCCCAAAGCGGAAGGGGAGCTCCTGCGGCTGAGATGGCCGTGCTGTATGACTGAGGCGGCCCTGGGATTCTGCTGGCTCCCCGCAATGAGATGTCTATCTCCATCGAGGAGCCCCGGGTGGTCCTTGACGTGGCAGGTAAGAAAACCAGTTTTTAATTGACACAGAAGCCACTTACTTTGTCCCGCTCTCTCACTGTGGGCCTCTTTCCTCCAAAAGCTGTACTGTGACTGGTGTCAACGGAAAGCCTTGCACCTGTTTCTTCACTGGGCCTCTCACTTGCCAATTTGAGCAGCGTTTAGTCTCACATGCCTTTTTAGTTGTGCCTGAGTGTCCTACCACACTACTGGGGAGAGACCTCTTGGGGTCCCTTGGAGCCGTATTACGATTAGGAGGTCCCAAGCAGCCCTAACTTGAGACTTAACCTTGGGGGAAGGAAAAGTTATAAATATGTACACAGACTCAAAATATGCCTTCTTTGTTTTACATGCCCATGCAGCTATCTGGAAAGAAAGAGGACCTTTACGTGCAAAAATTCCCCTGTACCGTAAAATATGGGGCTGAGATTTTACATCTCATAGAAGCGGCTCAAAAACCAAAGCTAGGAGCAGTCATTCACGGCTGCGGGCACCAAAAGGAGAATTCTCAAATTACCCAAGGGAACATCAGGGCAGATTGGGAAGCAAAGAAAGCAGCCCTGATGCCCATACCAGGTAGAAACCAACATTGAGAAAATTCGATAGCAAGCTACTTGGCTTCAGCAGACAAATAACCACCAATCCTCGCTATTCAATATGGGCAGGGAAATTGAAAACTGGTTCTCTAGTTTGATCTCTTGAATCCCACAGGGTATAAAAAATTTCTGGCAAGAGGTTTTCATTTTCTCATAACCCTTTTCTTTTCAGTCATACTGATTTATGCCATATTTCATTTAGTGCTCCATTGTCTTCCCTACTACTGTAGACGTGTGACTAAGGCTTTTCAGTCCAAGAAGGAGACCTGGGACCGACAGGTCCAGACCTTCCATTCTAAAAATAGAGAAACATGTTAAACTTTAACCCTGAGATTAACAAAAATATATACCCGAGAATGGCTTCTTGGTGGGGGCGACGTCACCTCCCTTGTCTGGTCAACAGTTAAGGAAGCCCTCCCAAAGTTAACCTGATTCCTTCCCTTTCTAGGCCCTTTAATGGCTGTTGTTGTTCTCCTTTTAGGCCCTTGTTTGTTTTAAAATTTTGGTTAAGTTTGTGTCTTCTAGGCTCCAACAGTTTGAAGTAAGGCTCATGATGGCTCAAGGAGTTCAACCCATTCAGCAGGGAGTGGCCCAGGTCCCTACAGTTCTTTGGAACAGTCAGCAAGGGACTTCTACACCTCTACGGAAGGCTAGGGTCTGCGGCCCCTGTGCAGCAGGAAGAAGTTTCAGAAGAAGACTTCGGCCCCTTCCCCTTTAAGAATAAGGGTGTTGAGGGGCTTCCCTGGTGGCGCAGTGGTTGAGAGTCCGCCTGCCGATGCAGGGGACGCGGGTTCGTGCCCCGGTCCGGGAAGATTCCCACATGTTGCGGAGCGGCTGGGCCCGTGAGCCATGGCCGCTGAGCCTGCGCGTCCGGAGCCTGTGCTCCGCAACGGGAGAGGCCACAACAGTGAGAGGCCTGCGTACCGCAAAAACAAAACAAAACAAAACAATAAGGGTGTTGAGTCTCTCAGGCAGGAATGAGACAGGCTGAGACCTGGGCTCCTTTGCTGCATTGCTTGCACCTGGACACACCTCTCCTGGAGCAGCAAAATACTAAGAAACTCTATGGGACTAAAAATAACTGTGCATGCACAGTTGGGGCAAATTCTAGACAAAAAGATACAAAAGACCAAAAAACCCAACTGCCACTTTTGAAGAGCCTGGAGCAAAAGCAGGGTGTTGGGAGCAAAAGCAGGGCACTGAGCATGCCCCCTGCACACAACACCACCTAAGGGGTGGGCAAAACACCTAAGCCACCCCTCCGGCCTGACCCCTGGACACATCCCTCCCCTCCCCTCAGGAAGCAAGCAAGCAAGGGAACCTGCTGTTTGTTCTCACTCTCTACTGGTGCAACAGGGGCCCCAATAAAGCCTTGCCTGAAGGAAAATAAAAAGGAAGCAGAGGAGAGAGAAGCAGAGCTGCTTAGGGAGCACGCCACAGTTGTTGGTGGTGGCATGACAGCTGGGGCAATTTGCATGTTTCCTGTGGACCAGAAATGAACCACATGGGGTTGGGGTGGGATAGATGAGCTTCCCTGAAGTCTAGAAGAGGAATCTGCCCCCACAGGACGGCTGAGAGGGATGATGGCGACCAAATTCAATGGTGATCCATTGAAGCCGAGGGTGGAGGGAGGAGTAGAAAGCAGCCAGCTGGTATCAAGGGATCAACAGTGGTATGTTTCCACTGGGGGAATCTCTGAGAAACCCACAAAATTGCTCCTCAAGAGAATGAGTCAGCTTGGAACGTCCAGATCACAATAGTATTAGTAGATAATACTCCTTCCAGCCCTGGAGGAAGGAGGTGAGCAACGGAGAGGGAAGTGGACCACACCCCTCTGCTCTGTTGCAGACTTCCACGACTGGAGCAGACCCAAGTCGGCGTAAGGAAGAACCTGGGTAAAAAGGAGTTTGCACTTCTTATTATCACATTGGATTTGTCCTCTACGTATAAAAACGAAAGGACAATTTGAATATTATCTAACAGTGACCCAAAGAAATATGGGACCTGTTTAAGATTTCATCCAAGGACAGGATATGGATTGTTTGACGGAGCAAGTTTAGTAAGGAGTGATGGAGAAGAACACATTTGTTTTATAACTGTACCCTACTAATCTCAGCTCATTCAGTATAACTGTTGTATTAAAATAAGATGAACTGGAATTCAAGGTAAAAAGTATTAAATAATACCAAGGAGGGGGGCTTCCCTGGTGGCGCAGTGGTTGAGAGTCCGCCTGCCGTTGCAGGGGACACGGGTTCGTACCCCGGTCCGGGAAGATCCCACATGCCGCGGAGCGGCTGGGCCCGTGAGCCATGGCCGCTGAGCCTGCACGTCCGGAGCCTGTGCTACGCAACGGGAGAGGCCACAACAGCGAGAGACCCGCGTATCGCAAAAAAAAGACAAAAAACAAAAAACCAAGGAGGGTATTTTATATTAATGAAATGAAGACCTCTAGAACAATGTTACTCTTTCCTGTTTCCCTCCTTGCTCTCTTTCTATCAGTCCCAGTAGGAGACTTTCTCTGCTCTGTTCTCCCTGAACCTCCACCAATCTGCCTCATACTCTACATTCTATAAATGTGACAGTTTCCAGCTCCCTTCTGTCCTCCTGTGGCCAGAAGTCCCTCCATCCCTACATATCCTTCACCTACAAGAATTAAAGGGTGGCTTCACTAATGCATTTCTGCGTGAGCAAATTACCTGCCTTCAGTAAATTTCAATTTATCATCTGTTAAATGCAGATAAAAAGTCATACCTTGAGGATTCAATAAAATAACGTTTATAAGTTGCTTAACATGGCATCTGGCACATAATAATAAATGGTACTTATTGGTAAAACAAGGTTAGTGATAAGAGACATCTATATAGCCATTTCATCTTCTTTCAAGAGCAGAAAAAGAGCCTTCTCTGTGATATGTGCCAACCTAGCACATATAAAGTTCAGGGTATGTTGCCTGATGATAGTTATAATGGCAATGAATAATGATTGACAACAAGATACCCCAGAAATCTGAAAGCACGTGGCCTAGGAAAAATACTAGAGTGGGTAATGGAGCCTAGTAGATTATTGCTAGGAATTGACAGGGGCAGGCAGGTTAGGCTGAGATACTGTAATTGGAGACTTGGGTGGCTCAAGTGCAGCATAAGTTCCATGCAGGCTTCAGAGCAAAACCAAACACACAAAGAGAATATTTGATATATATCCTCTGTGTGTAACATTCAGACAGACCCTGCAGATGACCTTCAGTCTCACAGCTGTTCTTATACATAGAGCGGTGTACCATCATATTTAAATATGAAGCACAGCAATACATTTTTAAATCTAATCTCAGCACCATTACCTAATGTCAGAAACATTAAAAGAAAATGCGAATATCTAAAGGCTAAGGGAATTGTAATTTGGAGTAAGCACTGGGTTCTATAAAACAAATGGCTTCCGACAAAACCAGTTGCAGTTTTGACAGAATTATAAAATCATTCCTTTATGGGATGACAATTATATTTGGACATTATCAAATTCCTCACTATGCCAATTCCTCACGCAATTTTAAATAATTCAGATTAGACAAACGTGAGCGATCACAAAATGGAATGATTCAGTGAAAACTGGCTGAGGATCTACAGATAAAGCGGTCATGGTGATAACAATATGTGAAACTCCAAGTGGAATTTGAGTGGGATTGCTCTCATCATGTTTAATATCTTGATTAGTAGAGTGGGTGTTGGAGTAGCAATATAAAATGTTTCATTAGCCCCATTTCAAGAGAGAGTTTGAATACAGTATAAAGAAAAAAGAACAGTGGGAGTAGAGATTCAGAGAAGTTTAAAATTGCAGCAGAAAATAAAAAGCTGCCATTTAGGTTGTAAAATTCAATGTACATTATGTGATGTAAAGTATTCTGATACATAGGGTTTATTAAGACTATCTGGTGATGCCTAAGAGGCAATTAGACAATGGCGGGCAAGACATCTGAAATAAATCCATGATGACAGTTTCTCTTTGCATCCTAACCCTCTCACTCAGAAGAGTTCAAACTGATGCCTATATACAATATATACTTTGTTAAATAAGGAAAACTAGGAACTAGAAGTTAAAATATTAAATGAATGGCAATAGCATTATAACTTGTAAATAATGGCTGTATGTAAGTTAACTGAGAAAACTGGATTTAATTTTCCAGAAGACAATGCTTTCTTCATATTTGTTTGGGTAGCGTTTAAAAAAATAAGTGTTAGAGATATTGGATTAAAATTGCGTATAGGAACATTTGGGGGGAAAATAAAGTTCAACAAATGCAGGGTCTAGATTGCAGAAAAGCCCTCTGAGGTATCTGGCTCTATAAACTTTAGACATATTTCATTGTAAACAAAGTTGGGAAAATACGCTTGAATCTCGGATATTAACTAAATATGTGCTAATAATATCACTCATCAAAACTGTCACTGATCAGATTAGAATTTTTGACCTGGAAAAGACCTTAGAGATCTGCATTTATTTATTTATTATTTATTTACTTATTCATTCTTTCATTCATTCATTAATTTATTTTTATCAAAGTATAGTTGATTTACAATATTGTGTTGGTTTCAGCTATACAACAAAGTGATTCAGTTATACATATATGTGTATATATCTATATTTTTTCCCTGATTCATTTCCATTATAGCTTATTACAAGATATTGAATATAGTTCCCCGTGCTGCACAGTAAATCCTTGTTGTTTATCTATTTTATATATGGTAGCATGCATCTGTTAATCCCATACTCCCAATTTATCTCTCCCCCCCTTTGCCTTCTCCTTTGGTAACCATAAGTTTATTTTCTATGTCTGTTTCTGTCTATAGGTTCCTCTGTACTATTTTTTAGATTGAGATCTGTATTGCACAGATGAGAAATTGAAACTCAGAATGAGCCCATCCTTTGCTGCAATATTTTTGTCCACTCTGCCTCAAGTGGCCACTTGATGAATGATGATATAAATGAGGCTAATCTCTCTTCTTGTTGAGTGCTGGGTCCAGAGCTTAACTCTGGGAGCCAAGCTACTTGGGTTGAAATCCTGGCTCTATACTTTACTAGTGTTGTAACCTTAACCTCTCTGTCACTCTGTTTCCTAATCTGTAAAATGGGACAATAATAGTACCTGCTGCATAGTGCTGTTGAAAGGATTAAATTAGTTCTCTTGTTAAAAGGCCTAGAACAGTTTTCTGGCATATGGTCAATGTTAAATGTCATCATTATTATATTTGTGATTAAAAGTCTAGATTTCATGATGCCAAATTTAGTATAGAACATCATAGATGTTTTTGAGAAGTGTTCTTGGAATTTATGAAAAAGGGAACAGTTTACTTCCCAATAAAGCTGTGTCATTCAGTATGTCCTAAACATAATAGGAGCCTCTACTTTTACAATTTTTGCATTATTTTAGTTGGGAGAATATCATAAAGAGATAGATCTAATGCTATTTTTGTCTGGGAAACTTTGTATCTATTTGCTTTGTAGTTTGTAGTGAAATGCCTGCCAAGGTAGTCTATAATCATCATTGCCTAAATCAGTTACATTCTAAGGTCAGGTCTTCCAAGCCACATGGAGAATTGAAGATATATTTGTATATACACATAGACACATAGACATACACATACGTACATATATACACACATATATTTTAGAAATATTATTTCACTCTCATCCCTGTAATTTAGGAAAAAGCCAGAGCAAGCAAGAATTCTTTACTTACGTCAGATGATGACTGAGAACAGACTTAAGTACAAAACAGCACTTACTGGAGAAACTCCTACTTCTTATTGTCTTAGGCATCTAATGTGATCTAACTATTTTGCGTATTTTATGAGGGAAGGAAAACTAATAATTTCATTTAAAATGTTTTTTTATGGAGAACTTCAAACATATAAGATAAGATTATGAAGGTGCTTGAATCCACCACTGAGGTGAAGAACTTACTAACTCTTGGCCAACCTTATAACCCGTACACCTTCTCCTGTGGTGTGCTGGGACCAGCCCAGACCAGGTAGACAGTGGATTTTGAGCATCTGTTCATAGCTCCAAGTTCTGCACACAACTTGAGAGCTTGGAATCAGTCATGGTGTGAGTATTTTCACCATGGCAATCAACAGATGATACAAATCAGCTATTCCACCCCCAAGTTGGTTGTTAAGCATTTACCAGCATGCCACTACCCTTCTCACTTTTCCTTCCCAAATTATCTTGAAACAAATTTCAGATGATACTATTTCATTTATAAGTAGTTTAGCCCCCCACAAAAGGATGGTTTTTATTTAAACGTAACCATAGTACTACATAAAAATAAATAATAATTCTTTAATATCAAATTGCCAATCAGTGATAAAATTTCCAACTCTCTCTCTCTTTTTTTTAAGTTTGTTTGAATTAGGATTTAAATAAGTTTCCTTCATTGAAATTGGGAAATATGTCTCAAGAGATGTATCTCTTTTAATATATAGATTCCACCTCCACCTTCACTGGCATGCCTTAATAGTGACCAATTCAGCCTTTTTTCTTCTTTTTCCTTTATTTCTTTTTGAGTGTTATTATGAACTCATGGATTTAGACATGTTTGATGGCATTCAATCTATTATAGTTATTATTCTCTTGAACTTCGAGATATCTTTTCTTTGGCTAGTGAGAATCTCTTTAAGTTGGCTCCTGAATCCTTTTCACATGACCCTAGTTGTTTTTGAGAGTTTCCTTGAGACCTTGTACATTTCATGACTCTGACCTGGAATCAGCCATTTTTCCTTTTAATGGAAAATGGTATTTAGAGAGCATAATCTGGGTAGTCTATTTAGAAAAAGAGCCAAGAAGTGTTCTACTTGGTGTTGTTTTATAGAAGATAAAATAAGCTATGAGTTGATATTGATAATACAAATTCAAGATTCCAATGTTTGTACATAAACTATTCTATCTTATATCTGTGTCTCCTTTCTCCTGTACCAAGGATCCTGTTTATCAATGACACCAAGAATGATAGAATTAAAAATATTAGAAAGATCTCATAATTACTAATTTTCTTTGTTATACATTATAGTCTCTGAATAACAATATCTACCCTATTGCCAACAATATGCTTACTGAAAAGAGTTTGACATTTTATTACATTTTATTTTTTACACATCTCTTTGTCAGGCATATTCCACTAAGACTGTACAGTCAAATAACTGTGTTTTAAAGTCATTTGGAATTATTCATCTCTGTGTAGTTCTACCATTACCACCAAATGGATATGCATTTAGGTCCATTTACTTCACATTATTTTTTATTTTTAGGGATGTTATTGAAAATTTATTTTGATTTATGACTAAAATATCTACATTATTCCAAAGTCAAATCTGTAAAACAACATTTATACCCAAAAGTCTAACTCTATTCTTTCTCCCACAGATGTAACCACTTAAAAAAATTTTATGGCCGTCTTAATATAAGCAAATACGTATATATTTGTATGCCTCCTTTCTTAGGTAAAAAGTAGTATACAATGCACACATTTTTCTATTTTGTTTATTTTCATTGCAAACTATAACCCACAGATGGCTCCATAATGATATATAGAGACATTCTTCTTTCCTTGTTACAGCTGCAAAATATGCCATTGTGTGGACATACTAAGTAGTGGTTCTCAAAGTGTGACATCTGGGTCAGTAACATCACCACCCATCAGCTGGAGACTTGGTAAAATGCAAATCCTCAGGCTCCATCCCACACCTACTGAATTGGAAACTCTGGGGCTGGGGTCCAGCAATTTGTGTGTTAATAAGATCTCCACCTCACTACAAATAACTCAATTGTATATGGAATCTTAAAAAAAAAAAGGTTCTGAAGAACCTAGGTGCAGGACAGGAATAATGATGCAGACATAGAGAATGGACTTGAGGACGCGGGGAGGGGGAAGAGTAAGCTGGGACGAAGCGAGAGAGTGGCAGGGACATATATACACTACCAAATGTAAAATAGATAGCTAGTGGGAAGCAGCTGCATAGCAGAAGGAGATCAGCTCGGTGCTTTGTGACCACCTAGAGGGGTGGGATAGGGAGGGTGGGAGGGAGATGCAAGAGGGAGGAGATATGGGGATATATGTATGTGTATAGCTGATTCATTGTTGTAAAGCAGAAACTAACACACCATTGTAAAGCAATTATACTCCAATAAAGATGTTAAAAAAAAAAAAAAAGATCTCCAAGTGATGCTGATGCACCCAAAGTTTGAGACTCACTCAATCATAGTGAGTCTATGGTCACTTCCTAGGAGTCATATTCAATCAACCCTCTCTTGATGGACAGTAGGGTTGCTTTCAGTATTTTTCTATTTCAAATAACTTCATGATGGATTTCTTGTATATATATCTGTTCATAATGTTGCTAGTGTTATCTCTGAGATAGATTTCTAGATGTGGGATTCTTAGATAAAGGATAAGTTTCTTTAAATAAATTATATATAAATATATAATTTTGCTAGGTATTGCCGTGCGTGAGCGTTATTTCCTTAGGCCTTTCCAACAGACTACCTTGTTATGCTTTTAGATATTTACAGAATTATATCTCAGTGAGGTTTCATTTGCATTTTTCTTATGGTTAAGAATGGTTTGCATTTTTTTTCTTGGTTCTAGCCCATTTTTCTCTAGGCTTAATGGAGCTTTCGTTCTCCATTTTTAAAAGTTCTCTACATAACAGGACCGTTACATTTTGTGTGTGTGTGTGATATATGTTGTGATGATTTTCCTCCAGTTTTACTTTGTTTATAGTGTCTTTCAAGAAAAAGATTTTTAAAAATTATGTAATTAAATTTTCCTCAACTCATAGCCCAATTTCTCGGTCACCTTTCAGTTTTAGCCCATCCTAAATGTCTCTGAAAATCTTGTAGGGAGAGATATGGGTTTTTCAAGGATAACCCTTTGGCAAGAAATTTTAGCCACAGGAACCTGAGGAGAAAAATAAATAAACCGCTGGATAATGCAATTTAGTGCAATGTGCTTAGATGCTCAATATTCTCTGTATCTTCTTCATGATTGTTAACAGGTGTTCGATGGTGTTGGTTGGGAAAAAGTTCAAGCTGGGACCATTAAATTCTCTCTAGGCTGTGCTCTTATTCTCTTCTTGGCTTCTTAACAAGTTGGTGCATTAATGCAGCTTTTATGAAGCATTGATGCTTCACACTGTGCTTATTGTAAAGCAATTTGTGTAATAAAAATAGACTCCTGACACATTGGAAGCCTCTGGAAATGGGGAGAGTAGATTATATTCACTCCCCTGGTGGGAGCTAATTAAGAGAATTCAGTGAAAATTCTGTTACCAACCTAAATATTCTGTTTCGTCTCCTGACGTGTATCTAGAGGCGCATAGCAATCATGGCATGATTCGTTCGCACTCATTTGCTCTTCTATGACAATCCTCTAACCCAGCTTTCAAGAAGAGGTTCACAGTGTAGATGTCATAAGTTCGTTTTATAGAGATTGTGTGTATGAACTGAAAAGGGGGAGAAACTTTATTCTGGAAGTCAATTTCTAATTTCCTATTTGGGGGTACTTTTAGAAGTATGGATGACTGCAAACTCTTACCATCAACATTAATAATATCAGCTTATATTTGTTTTATGCTTTTTATGTTTGCAGAGCATTTTCACTTAATTGGTCTTGTTTGAGACTCACAATAACTGCACAGGATAGGTGGGTTTGACAATTCTGCACCCGATTCCATTGTGGTGGGTTTTATCCCCACGCTCACACTCAGACACCATCTGGGTGTCCTACAATTCAAGTCAATGCTGACAATACGTATCTGGAAATGGCAACAGATTCCACAGGTGGTTCGGGTCTCAGTCCCACAAGACCGCCTTCCAGTTTAGATGCCAATCACAGGTCCAGATTGGTATCTGTGCTTCTGACTGACTGGCTATAAATCAGAAGTTCCCATGACCCCTTCCTTGGGTTCAATTAGTTTGTTAGAGCTGCTCACAGAACTCAGGAAACTGGTTTACCCGTTAGATTACTGGTTTATTATGAAGGATATTAAAAAATATGGATCAATAGCCAGATGAAGAGGAACACAGGGCAAGGTCCCAGACGAAGGAGCTTCAATCCCCCCTGGAATTTGGGAGTTGGCACAGTAGCATGTGGAAATGTTCTGGTTCACCCACCTGGAGGCTCTCCAAACCCCTTCCTTTTGGGTTTTTAATGGAAGCTTCATTACATAGGCATGATTGATTAAATCACTGGCCATTGGTAATTAATTCAACCTCCAGCCCCTCACCTTTCCCCAGAAGTCAGGGGGTGAGACTGAAAATTCCATCACTTTATTCATGGCTGGTTCCCCTGACAACCAGCACCCCCAGCTTAGGGGATTTCCGAAAGTCACTTCATGAGCATAAACCCCCTTGTGGTTGAAAGGGGCTTGTTGTGAATAACAAGATTACCCTTTTCCCTTTAGGGCTCTGAAGTGTTTTCAGCAACTGAGGACAAGAGACCAAATATTATAACAAAAGATGCTCCCGTTGCTCTTACATGCTCAGGAAATTCCAAGGTTTTTGGAAGCTGTGAGCAGGAACCACCACTAAAGACCAAAGTATATATTTATTATAAATCACAATATCACATGCTTAGTATCCTTATTTCACGTAGGATGTAACTCAGGAATTTTAAATGACTTGCTCAGTGATACACAGCTAGTAAGTAGATATATTAGGGCTCATACTAAGATGTTCTAGCTGCAGCTTACAAGATTCTTTGTAGTTGGCCTCATCCCTTTTTTGAAGGAAGTGCAGTATGTCAGTTTAAAAAAGTATGATATTCTTTGACTGTCATAGATCTCCACACTATATTAAAGGGGAAAGAAAAGAGGCATATTCTATTTTACAGTAATATCCCATACAGATACTGTGTACACTTATAAAAGTTAGTTAGAAGAAACATGCACATTATCTGGACAACTCTTGCCCTACAGAGAGGAAACACAAGGCCTGTGATTAAATAATTTGTCTAAAGTCATGTCACACGATGTTGGCACAGCCGGATCTCCGTTGGTTGAGGGGACAGGAAAGTTGAATGCTGGAAGATGGCAGGTGGAGAGAGGTGCATTGCCTGAGTGACACAGCAGATTGGTGGTTCTAGATGAGAAGCATCAGGATTTTGATAGCTGAACAAAGACCACTAGAAAGGAAGTGGGAAGATATGTAGTTGTCATCTAGGAGGGCTTTTTATGGGTAGAAATGTTTTCTTTATTCAACACTTGTTGTACACTTACCTTGGGGTTCAGAGGCATCTCAGGGCTATAGGAAGGAAACTGGCCAGGACAAAGTGGGTTAGCCGAACACCAGGCACTAGGGTTATCGAAAGGTCCAGATTCCAATCTCTAGGGAGACATGAGAGCAATAACAGGATACAAAGCTCATTTCTGGGAACTTGGGCCCTTGAGACAGAGGAAGCTGTGACTCAGGGGTTATCATGGAATCTCAGTGGTCATCACTAGGACCCTGAATCCTGGTTTTCATAAGCATTGAAGGAGACTCAGGGAACACAGAAGTCAGGACATGAACTGCAGCCTCTCTTGTGCCTGGGATGCATGTGTATGACCTATTCTCCATGAATTAGATGACTGCAAGGGAGACTTCAGCTTGGAAATAAGCAATAGTAGGGAGTGGGTTCTGTGTGGCACTTCCGTGTTGCCAGTGTGGTAGCAGCAGCAGTTGAAGGGGTGAGTTTTTGATACCAAGTAGCAGCAGTTGAAGTGAAGTGGTTTAAGTGAAGTTGAGTTCCTGCTTTTAGTGCCTGATAGCAGCAGCAACAGCGGTGGTGGTTTTTCACTGGACCTATTCTTTGGGATGGCACTATTCTTTGGGATGGCACTATAGGCACTATTCCTGGAGGTGTAGCCTCAAATCTAATTCTTCAGCCCTTTTACTCCTCTAATAAATTCATTTTCTGTTTAAACTAATCAGAAGGGACTCTGTTTGCACTAAGAACCCTAACCTTTGCCTCTGGACTGTGTTGAATTGGGGTCTAAGAATAGGCTAAGGCTGGGGATTTGGAGATAAGAAAGCATAGGGAGACGGCACAGGCTGGAGAAGCAAGGCAATTTACAGTGAAAAACCGCACAAAATTAATTTCTGTACAGGTCTCCAATCCTGGAACTCAATTTTTAATATGTAATGTGGCCAGGGAAGTAATGAACATTTATAGAACAATTTTGTTCCTTGATTGAAATCATCTAAATACAAAGCATTGTGTACCCATATTTTGTATCAACACAAACATAACACTTTTGGTGAAAACACTGACGAAAATCTATATGAAGAAGTCCACATGAAGAAAATAGCGTCTTGGTTAACAATTAGTTTAAAGGTTAAACACTGGCTATTTTGCTTAAAGTTTCACACGAGCTGAACGCACTTCACATCATGAGAGATGCTATGTTATGCAATCCAAGGCATTTGCTTAATCATATCTTGAATTCATTATCGTAATTTGTACTGAAAGATTTTTATATGCTCAGCTCTGCAGAGTAAAAATGAATACAATTTTATTAGCTAATTTTCAAGGTGAGATAAAGTATTTGTGATATGCAAAGTGATCCTGGTATTAACAGTAGAGGCAAAAGAAGGCAGTATTAATGGCAACATTATTTGTTGATAATACTGTATTTCCTTGATCTGACTGCTTTGTTCATTCATTCATTTAATTCATGATTTAAAGCTGTGGCTCCACATTATCTGATACTTGTTGGACATAACCTGAGCACTCTGGCAGCATCTTGAATAATTGTCCACATGTCTGATAGTAAACTCATCTCTCCCATGAGTGAAATCTTCTCCTGATGTCTTAATTTCTGCTACTGTACCAGCATTCTCCCAGACATACAAGCTTGAGCTCTCAGTGTTTTATTTGACTTCTCGCTTGTTCTTTTCCAGTGAGTTTCTAAAGGCATTTAACCTCTGGGTCTTCATCTTTTGTATTTTTCACATCATAGCTTATAAGCACAAAATTCATATTTAAAAAGGAATCCAAACTTTCATTTTAGGTGAAAGACAGAAGATTTAGGAAATAGTAGGCAATTTATTATTGATAAAAATCACTACTAGAGCACTGGCTTTAAAGCAACGCAAACTAGCAAATTTGAGATGCAGAATAAAGCCTAGAATCTAAATCTAATTCTGAAAGCACCAAGAACATCAAAATCCAACTTAGTACTGAATATCAAAGAGGAAATTGTAGTGCTATAATTTTTTTACTCCTCCATTAAAGGAAAATTGATCTGAATTCGAAAACATGGTTTGATAAGTGGTCTACTTAAACAATGTCTAAATCCGTCTACCATATGTGTAGTATGTGTGTTCTATCAACAAAGATATGGTGATCCTTTTGTCTTTTTACACTGCAATTTAAATTTTATTCTTTAATTTTCTGAAATGCGTCAAATACCAATAGCCTCGGGCTGCTTATAAAATATTTACTTAAAAAAATTATTCAATAAAAAATCCAAACAGCAGCTGAGCTCATAAATAATTCAGCAAATGGCAAATTGACTTTTATTCATGTGCACAGGCCAGACCACAGCGCTGCTGCTGCCTTGAACCCGGAAGGCAAACGTAATGTGCGAGAATTCTGGCAGAGCAAGAGGAGGGAAGAAGCCAACACAAAATACAAATGGCCCCGACTCTTTCCCATAATATGTGCATTTGGAGCCAGAATGGGCGTCTGTCTTAGCTCAGTAGGATTTCCATAAAATGGCCCATGTCTCAACTGCTTATGTCTCTTAAACTTCTTTCAAGTAAACAGTGTTTTTAGAGTGGCAATATTTTGGTGTGGCAATGGATTTCTTTGGCCAATCAGTCTAGTGGACATGCTTCTACACTAAAGCTTTGGGTGGATTTTTTTATGGTACCTGGACCTGAATTCTTTTACTACTGGCTCTAGGCATGAAATTCAATTTCATTTACTAATTATGAATGCACAATGTCTATGAAGCTGTAATTCAGTGTTTGTGACTCTCCCCATCTATTCAATGCGGAGGAATGGGTTTTAATAGGCTGCCATTGCCAGAGGCGCTGATGGCAGCCTCTCCAGAAATGCAGCGTCCCTTTGGCTACTGCTTTCCTCCCCTTACGTACCAGAAGTGAAGGCCTCTAGTGGATTACCCTTTCGAGATGCGTAAAGGCCTGGGAAACACCATTAATTGTTGACTGTTTTATCGGTCTTTAGATATAGGTACACAATTATACTATGACCTAGCTGTTTTGTATTTCAACAAAGATTCTGTTTTTAACATTTTGTATCTAACTTTCAAATCTTTGATGATAGTGTTAGTTGTAAAAGTAAATGAAACCTTATTTATTTATTTATTATAAAGCTGAATAACTGAAACCTAACCTCTTAGTCTCTAATGGCCAGGTTTGTAATTACTCAGTCACGTATATGATTGATCACTGTCACATAAGAAATGGTAAGAAGATGCATATGTTGGCTATGGGAACCTCTAGAAATATACCTTGCTCTTCTTTTTAAAAGAAGTGTATGTTTAATAAAACTGAGACATTACAGAAGGCTACTTTATAACTGCTCCCTGTTTTTCCTTGTATTCTTTAATTTTGACTTTTGCTTTCCTGGGAAACAAGGTTATGATAAAAACAGCAGTTATAGCCTCTAGCTCAGAATTCATGTCATAGGTTAAAAGCATATCTATGGCTTTCATAAATAGTTAACATCCTATATATATTTTGTATATTATATTTTGTATATTAAACAGGCTTTAATATGAGAAAAAGGAGACTATTTTTACCTTCTTTTCATATCATTTAAACCATATTTCTCCCTTTCTGCACTGCCAGAGGGATGCCCCATCTCAAATGCTGAGTAATTCTACCTGATGAAAAATATTATTTTTATTTAACATTACTGTTGGGCCTTTTCACTAAAAGAATATAAGTGAGAAGGTTTGGTGTTTCTGTAGAACCAGGAATATACTTTCCCTTTGTCCTTTTTTTTTTTAACTTCTTTACTGGAGTATAATTACTTTACAATGGTGTGTTAGTTTCTGCTTTATAACAAAGTGAATCAGCTATACATATATATATATATATCTCCATATCTCCTCCTCTCTCTTGCATCTTCCTCCCACCCTCTCTATCCCACCCCTCTAGGTGGTCACAAAGCACCGAGCTGATCTCCCTCTGCTATGCAGCTGCTTCCCACTAGCTATCTATTTTACATTTGGTAGTATATATAATTGAGAGGCACTTTTTATTTCTTTTAAAAGCGAGGAACTACGGAACTCTAACCTCCTTGCTGTTCCACAATCATGCCAGGTTCTGTCCTGCCTGAAGCCCTTATACCAGAATCCACATGGACCACCCTGTTACTTCCTTCAGGTTTCTTTGCATAGTTTTTCTGCTCAGATAGGCCTTCTGGCCAAGTTATATGAAATAGCAGCCTTCCCCAACCCCATATTTTCTATTCTGCTGATTTTTTTTAATGTTTCATATACTTACCTAACATATTATGTTTCTCAGTTGTTTATTGTCTGTCTTCTCTCACCAGAATGTAAGACAGGAAGGGTGCCTGTTTTATTACTGCTATATATATCCATTGCCTGACATAAAATCTGGCATGTAGTAGAAGCTCAATAAATATTTATTTAATGAAGGAATGAATGGCTCAATCAGATATTTACTGAGCATTTCCTGTGTCAGATTCTCTGATCGATTTTAGGAACATAGCTGTGACTACAACAGACTTGTTCCCTGTCTTCGTGATGTCTAGGTGATGTCTGGTGGGTAAGAACAGCCATGCCTCCTCATCATCTTGTAAGTGCAGTGTAGATGTATTCCTACTAACTTTAATATTCAAATCTTAATAGCACCAAATGTCCAGAAAACTCAATCTTTTATAATCACCCTGCCCAATAGTCCTCTGAGACTTGATAATTAATGACAGTCACTTCTCATGATTTACAGCAATTATGTTCTATAGTCACCGTGAACCGTGAATGAGTGAGTAGTGAACCATTGCTCTTAGCGGAAATACAGGACTGAGTTCCTGCAAGCCTCAGATCACAACCTTTTTATCAACTGACCAATACACGACCTTGTTTTATGGGTGTTTCTGTGTACAGACACCTTATTTATAATACACTGTTCATTTGTTAACATTGAACTCATGGCAAACAGCACTATAGCTCATGCCTGAACAAAGGTTATCTCACATGTTTTTCTCTCTAAGGCACATGATAGCGCTCTTGTGTTAGGAGCAGGAAACAGCACTTCCAGCTGTGCTTGGGGGCCATTTTAAACAGTGAAATCTCCAACAAAAAGCACAAAAATGAGAAAAATAAGGCACTAAATAGACTACAAAAGGACACTTGTTTACAGCACGAGAGCCAAAACACAAAGGCAGAGCATCGCCTTGTTTGACCTGAGCTGGGGCCGTGCTCATGGGGTGACTCAAATTTTTCAGTGCTCAGCACCTGTTTGCAAATGACCACGAAAGTGCCACGAGTATTGAATTGGGGTTACACATAAAGGTTAGCAACTAGGTGGATTTGCAAATACAGAATCTGCGAATCATTAGCAACCACCGTATTTTAAAGTGTAAAGGAAAGGAAAAATCTAAGATAGATCTTAAGTATCTAGGCTGGATAGATGGTGGAGGAAGTAGCAATGGTAGTTCTGAAAGAAACTCACGGAAGAGATTAATGCTGATTGGCGCTCTGGTTGCTTCCCTTCTAGAATTACTAAAACTTCAGCAAGAATCAATACTTTTGTACCTTAATGAGACTACCGAGGCTAGAGAAGAGAAAGAAAACAACAAAATCAAAGCTATGTCTGCAAAGAGAAAGAAAGCCCAATGTTTAGGGACTTAATTTTGTCATCATTTAATTTTGTCAAGACAGCTGATAGCAATTTTTTGTTTGTTTGTTTATTCTTTTGGACCACACCATGCGGCTTGCGGGATCTTAGTTCCCTGACCAGGGATCGAACTAGTGCCTCCTGCAGTGGGATCTTGGATTCCTAATCAGGGAATTCCCCAGCAAGGTTTTCAGTTCAGTCAGTTCTGGCCCTCTGATTTGTTTCTTATTCTTTTTATTTCCTTACTATTTATTTCCATTTTGGTGGGGTTTCAGGAGTGCCCCACCTGAATGTGTCTGTGTTAAATCTGCCATGTTTTACCAATTCTCTTTTTTTTTTTGCGGTACGCGGGCCTCTCACTGTTGTGGCCTCTCCCGTTGCGGAGCACAGGCTCCGGACGCGCAGGCTCAGCGGCCATGGCTCACGGGCACAGCCGCTCCGCGGCATGTGGGATCCTCCCGGACCGGGGCACGAACCCGCGTCTACCTGCATCGGCAGGCGGACTCTCAACCACTTTACCACCAGGGAAGCCCTACCAGTTCTTAAAGACTGTACATTTTTTCTTTCTAGAAGTTCTGTTTAGTTCTTTATAAATTTCCATTTTTTTCATCTTAGGATGTTAGTTTTGCAGTATTTTGATAACATGATTCTGATGCTTTTAAACTTACTGATTTTATAGTCTTTTTCTGGTTGTTTTTCACCTCAAGTCCTCGGGCATGTGACCCATCTTAGTTTTGTGTCTTTTGGCACTCAGTAATGGACAGTTGTTTCTCTCTGTGCCTGGTTGTTTTCTTTGAGTTTTCTTTGAGTTGTGGGCTTGTGTGTTCTTTTATAATCACACGTGATGTGTGTTGTAGGGTTGTCCCTCCATAGTAGCTGTGTGTACTGCACATGCAGGGAAGCACGTCCATGGGACAATTTTTAATGTTAATTTCTTGGCATGGGAATTCCTTGACCACTTGTGTTGTGTGATTCCAGTCCTAGGCTTGTGCAAGGTATAGAACCAGGGGTTTGATTTCTCAATGATGTTTCACCCAGAGTGAATGGCTTGCTTGCTTGCTTCTTGCTTTTCTAGAATTCAGTTTCACTGAGGGGTAGTCCTTTGAGTTTCCTGGGGTTCTTTTAAGCATAGATTTCAGTTCCAACCCCACCTCACATAGGCCTGAAGGATTCATCTTCTATTGCTCCTCAAGATGTCAAAGCAAAGAGGGTAATAGAGTTTAGTAAACTCTCCCCAGAGTATCACAGTATCTGCTTCTGTAACTACTGCCCTATTTTTCAGTTTCTGCTTCCTTTCTGCACTTGGAACTTAACCCCCTTACCCCCCCCCTTTTTTTTTGGCAATCTGAGATATACACTTACTTTTCTTTCTTTTTTTTGCTTTTGTTTTCTAAATGTCTATAGAAGGAAATCGCCATGTCTTCTTGGTTTACCATCTTTCCACAATCCTATTTCTTTGTTTTCCTCAAAAATACTGGTACGAAGAAGAAAAAAGTGCAAATGCAGAGATAAAGAAGATGTCTTTTATGCAAAGAAACAAACTATTTTCTGAGAAAGATAGTTAATTTAAAGAGAAGTGTTCACTGTAAAACTATAAGGAATCAGAAGGAATAGATTTTAGGTAAGCAGACCAATTTAGGCAACATATTATTAAGTGTCTCAGTTTCAACTAGCGTGCTTTGAAACACAGGGAGAACAGTATTCATACTCTTATCTATCAGTGAATGAAGAGAATACTACCATTCTTGTTACTGTGTTAAATTAAGAAAAAAAAAATAGGGATGCATAAAATTTTAAGAGAGAAATAAGATAAGTGAAAGTGTTACCTTGAGTGTTCTGAAGAAATATTGCCAAGTTTCTGCCCTCCGTCTTCCTCAAATTAAAGAATAATATTTTCATCTTTTTATCTTGGCATTTTAACAATGTAAAGATAGTCTGCTTTGACATTCTGTGAACTTACAGGCATTCTAAAATCTTCTGAGAGAAAAAAAATTACTACGACCAATGAAAGTGTTACTTTCCAGAACAAGCAAGTACATTAATCAGAGATTTGGATTAGAAATGGTATATTAATTCTCTATTGCTACTGTAACATACTACCACAGACCTAGTGACTTCAAACAATATGAATTTATTATTTTACAGTTCTATAGGTTAGAAACTCGACATGAGTTTTTCTAGGCTAAAATCAGCAGGGCTGTGTTTAGTTTTTTGTTTTTCATTTTGAGTTTTTTTGGAGGCTCTAGGAGAGAATTCATTCCCTTGCTTTTTCCATTTTCTAGAGGTCACCCGCATTCCTTGTCTCAGGTCTCCCCACTTCCTCCATCCTCAAAGTGAATAACATTGAGCCTCTCTGATCATTTCCCCTAGTCACTATCTCCCTCTAACTCTCCTCTTCTGCCTCCCTTTTTCATCTTTAAGGACCCTTGTGCTTACATTGGGCCCACCTAGACAATAAGGTCAGTAGATAAGCAACCATAATTCCATCTGCAACGTTTATTCCCCTTTTCCTTGAAGCCTAATCTATTCATGGCTTCTGGGGATTAGGATGTAGATATCTCTGAGGGGGCCATTATTTTGCCTACCATACAGGGCAAGTTATGTTTTGGACATATCTCTGTGGTATATCCAAGCGGAATTTCTTGTATGTTGCAGTAAAGAAGAATGTGGAACTCAGTAAAAAAAAAAACCCCAAAATTATCTCTAAATAAAAGCTTCATCTTTCCTCAAAAAAAAGAAATTTATCTGGCAATACAGATTTAAGGACGTATCAATATATTTGTGATTGAAGCTGTGGATATGGAGGTGTTAATCATGGAAGGGTGAATAGACTGAGAAGAAACGGGAAAGGAAGGACGTAAGGGGAAGGTCATGGGGGGGAAAGTCGAGGATAGACTATAAGGGGAGGAAAAGAAATGAAAAAGTGGGGGCAATATACACACTTTGAGGGGCATACTGACATCAAAGGAATTCACTGATGGGTTTCATTTGATTAGAAAGCAATGGCTCAAGTCATTTGCTACCAGCGACAGTGGCAAGGATGTTCAGGAGACTGATGAAGACTTGAAGTGGTCACTGAAGGAAGGGGAGCTGACTAAAGGTTGACTAAAAGGATTGCTGAGTTGTTCCTGGGGCTTAGCTGAACTTATTCCAATACTATTCTGAGAGGTTGATGAAAACTAAAATTCTCCAGGAAAAAACAGATAATGCTTGATAATTAATTTTGGATTTAATCTATCTAGTCATCTCATGAACGGAGAAATGTGTATATTAGGGTTATTCATGAGTTTAGATCATAATTTTTAGCTTTTTTCGTCATATGAAAAAGCATTCTGAATTCTGAACAAGAAGCTAAAAGCCAAACTTTGGCACCTCATCCACGGACAATTCCTCTGTCTTTTACTATCTTTTATTACCTTGTCCCACTTATTATTATCTTTTTCTTCTTAAATTCTAATTTTTATTTTGAGGAAATAAAAAATGATACAGAAAAGTACAAAGAGGGCTTCCCTGGTGGCACAGTGGTTGAGAGTCCGCCTGCCGATGCAGGGGACACAGGTTCATGCCCTGGTCCGGGAAGATCCCACATGCCGTGGAGCGGCTGTGCCCGTGAGCCATGGCCTCTGAGCCTGCACGTCCGGAGCCTGTGCTCCACAACGGGAGAGGCCACAACAGTGAGAGGCCCGCGTACCGCAAAAAAAAAAAAAAAAAAAAAAAAAGTACAAAGAACTATGTAACAGTCACCCAGCTTTCCACCATCCAGAATTAACAATTGTGAACTTCTGGTCATATTTCTTCAGATATATTTTTTGACATCAGAACCAATATGTTACAGATCATGTTGAAATTGGTCTTTCCTGAACCATTTGCTGTACAGCAGAAATTAACACAGCATTGTAAATCAACTATACTTCAATTTTTAAAAAGTTAGAAGTGCAAGAAAATAAAGAAAAACAAAAGTACTAAAAAAAAAAAAAAAAGTCTTTCCCAGTGCTATATCCCACCCTCTCCCAACCAGCCTTGTCCCACTTATAATTTAACCTCAGTCTTGACTGTACTTCATGTCTCCAATTTCTTTGCTGATTTAATACTTTACCTTTTGGCTCTCACTTACAATCTCCCTCTTCCACCCGAAGTGTAGACCCTCTCTCCCGCGCTTCTGCCAACAGCAGTTAACCAGAAAGGCTGTGTCTGCTTCATCATGATGACTTCATTCCCTGTTAATCTCTTTCTTTTCTGAATTCCTGCATCCCTATGAGCTGCACCACCGCCTAAGGGAGCTCTTAACTGTGAATTAACTTGTGTCATTCTCTATAGCTTCTCATGTGTTAGTTTTCTCAGGGCTCCTATTCACTTGTTCAATTAATATTTTTATTGTCTTTTATGTGCCAGACAATATACCAAGGACTGGGTATAAAGTCATGTTGAAACCGGATGCGGTCCTTATTTCTACTTCCGAATCTCCCACATCACCGAAAGTAGTGCAGAGCCTGTATTTGACACCTAATAACACACGCTATTGATTATAATATGAAGCAAGATACATGTAAAGACTATACTTGATGTTGGTGTTGAAGTCTGGAGTGAGAATTCAGGGTTCCACTGCCCTACATACACTGTAGCATGTGCTTTTTCTGGAATATACATTGGTAGGATCCAGATGCTTTCCAGAGAACAAAGAGATGCTGAGTAGAAGACTGATCTTAGGTTTGGAATGTAAATGCTTCAGGTGATAACAGACGTTTGTCAGACTAATGAATGGTTAGGGAACCAAAATACGGGCTACAGAAGATTTTGAAATGACGGGTCACCGTACTCAGAGAGTACAGAAAGCAGCATTCTGGCTTTCCTGGAAACTGAAAGACACCCCAAGTCTGCAGCAATTTACAGTAAATTTGAAGGTATCTTGTTAAGCTGTCTTATAAGTGGAAATAATATCATTTACTTATAAGTGGGTCCTGGGACCCACTCAAGGTGAAATTATGCAGAGTCCGAAACTACTTGCTTAGAATTTGTTGTATAAAATGAGGGAAGGGGAGAATGGACCAATGGACCAACTGATTTACATTGGGGTCTTTGGGATCTCCTCCTCCCATGGCCAAAGGGTAGAAAAAGTCTGTTCTGAGATCAATAGGTCTTTTTTCTGCAGACAAAATAACTCTGTTACATGCACATGTGTGAGTGTGTGTGTGTGTTGCATATAATGGTGTAAGGAATGCTAACTCTGTGTTGGGTTGAGGGTTAACAAACAGGCAAGTAAGTAATCATGGGGTTGATAAGCTAAGATTAGATATGACTCTGGGATGAGAATTTTTATAATGAAATGAAAATGAAAAAGGGGAGAAAAAAATGAAAAAGAGAGAATGAGGGAGTTAAAAGAATAACATTATACAGTGGGTGGGAGTGGAGGTGGTGAGGCAGAGGAGGTCCAGGCAAAGGGTTTTGGAGTTAGAAGTGTTTTTAGTAGCGGCCTGTAGAGTTTGACCAGGGATTGGAAGTTTGGAGCAAGATGAGTTCAAGTGATGACTGGTGAAGAAGAAAGAGATTGTGGGTACAGGAGTATGTAGCAACAAGCCCAGGGCAGCAGGGACCTTCAGGAAGAGAAGTTTCATCTTGTATCTGAGGATGATCACATTGAGATAGCCAGAAAGAGACCAGGACTTCATTTGATACGCAGAAAACTCTGAGGAATTTATTAGCATTGTTTGTATTAGCACTGATTTTACTTCCTAGACAAGGAAGCTGATTCCTAAAGTGACACGTGGCTAGTAGATGGAAAACTCAGGAGTTGAGTCTCATTGGTAAATTAATTACTCTAGAGTTTCAGCTTCAAACATATAGCTCTTCTGCTCAGAAACCTTTGATAACTCCTCGTTGTTTAGTAAATCAAGTACAAACTCGCCAAATATAATAGGTAATGTTTATTGAGCATTTGCTATGTTCCAGGCACTGAACACAGCACATGAATTCTTTCTTTTAATCCTCAAAACTTTTCTATGGGGTATGCCCTTCTATTGTCCTCGTTTTACAGAGAAGGCAACTGAGGGCCAGGGTTACTAAATAAGTTACTCAAGGTCACATTACAAACAAGCGATGAGGCCAGGACTTGACCCAGGCACCTGATTTCAGAGCCTGTACATTATGTCGTTATCCCAACATAGTTGCCACTTTTTGGCAGTGAAGATCAGGCTCATAGTAGCCAAGGTGAACACGCCGTGTTCACAAATATATTTGGTGTCTCCCAAATGTCATCTGTGAATTTTTTCTCCCTACCCAAATCCCAAACTGCAAAATTCCACTTATTCTTAAAGACCTGTTCAAATTCTACCTCCTTCATGATGTCAATCTCCATCTTTCCAACTCGATGTGATCTTGTCCTCCATTGAATCTTAGGAAGCTTCAAATTTTTAAGCATTTGTTCACTTTATCTTTTGCTGATGGTTAGATCCCCTTCTTCTCTAAGACAGGGGCTCTTTTCTTAGTCATACATTGTGAAGTGCATTACATTGGATGGTTTAATAAAAAGATCCTGGAAAATTTGCAAAGGCTCCAGCTGTTAGACTCTATGCCCCTTGCCTATGTACATCTCCTTAATTTAGAGCTGATGACCCCTGAACAGAGTAGACATCCAGACCATAATCGTTTGGGCTCCTGGCCAATGTGAACAGGTGATTACTGGGTGATAAGTTTAATGTAAAATTGCCTGATCCCTTCCTGGCTTTAGCTACATGAGTCTAGTCTTAGTGGCCTAAAAATGGGAAGGTGACTCCCCAAACTAAATACTTTTCTTTTAATCAGGAAGGCTAAGCTAACTGTTTTCAAAACTCTTTCTAATCCTCCTAATTAAGTACAGGTTCTTCTTCCACTTTCTTTCTGGATTCTGCCCCTGCATGGCACATTGAGTGTTAACCTACAGGTTTTCCACTAACATAGCCAGGTTTTACGCTTCAGTTTACAGTTTACTAAAAACTTGATTGACAAATAATATTGACTGAAGTGGAAAGTTGAGGAGTTGTCTTAGTGATTCAGGCTGAAGCTAATTTTTACCAGAAATATCCAAATACTCAAAGCAATATATTGGGTTGGCCAAAAAGTTTGTTTGGGTTTTTTTCCGTACCGTCTTAAGGAAAAACCCAAACGAACTTTTTGGCCAATCCAATATGAACAGATTCTCATGCACTCCTTGGAGCTCAAACACAGAAAACTGAAGAGAAACAGAAAGAGGTTCTACTTATTTATTCATTCAGATAATATTGATAAAGTACCTACCATGTGGTGGGGACTGCACATCGAACCAGAAATCTATTGGGGAATATAAAAGTACAGAACCTGGCTCTCCTCTGTTTATATTATTCATTGTGTGCTGATTGGGAAACTTTGCTCACCCAAAGGGTGGACCAGCTGGAAACCTGCTTTCGAGGAGGGTTTAGGTTCATTCTATAGATATGTAAGGGTCACTGAGGGAAAATAGGGCTGTTTGAGAGCAGATCCCTCTCCCTGTGACGGGTAGCAGACGCTGTCCTCACAAATGACCGTATGCTTCCTGCGCAGCACTCCTCAGTGACATAACACTGGACTGACCGGACCACTAGTGTATCTTAGTATAGATCTGCTTATGTTTCCTTGCCGCTTTTTCTTGTTAAGGGAATGACTCAACTATGACTTCAATCCTCCACTGGAACATGCAGCTAAGCTTTCTAATCTGTGAAATTCACACTCATCCATTGTTTTTCTCTTTCATTTACACCAATTCACAGATTATTATCTCCCCTAAAGTTAAGAATCTTGAAGGAGTTCATTACTATGTTTAAAATAAGATAACGTAAACACCTATTCTGAAGTTTTGGGTCAACAGTTAAAAAGATTAAACACTTTTCATGTCAGAGCTACACTTTCACTCCGTTGTCAGTAGGTGGCAGCACATTAGTTTCTACTCGCTGTTGAGGGAGAAAAAGGGGAAATAGAGTTTTCAACAAACCGTATTTTGGAAAGATAGCCCTGACTAGAACAAAGGCAAATAATTTCCATACATAATCCTCATTATTTCATAAATGTATTCCCTTAATTCTATATATTATTTTGTATTTGTGATGCCTTTAATTTTTTTTAAAAAATTTTTTGGCCGTGAGCACCGCGGGGCTTCTGGGATCTTAATTCCCCAACCAGGGATCGAACCCTTGAGCCCTGCAGTGGAAGTGTGGAGCCCTAACCGCTGGACCGCCAGGGAAGTCCCTAAATTGTATTCACATTATCACTGACATGACGCACAATTATATGTGTCAAATCAGCTTTATTTAGGTTTTGAGAAATGTAGCCTTTTGTGATTAAAGAGCCTAGTTAAAAGATGAAAACCCTGAGTAACGTGAACTCATTTTTTCTGAGCCATGTTGGACATTACGGACTAGGGGACTAGGGTGAAATTGTCTTCCCTATGTCAGTTTTTAGGATTGTTGTATCTCCTCAGGGTGAAACAGATGGGAATAAAAATCACTAATCTATTGTTTAGCTATTTGGACCTTATCCCTCTCCAAGGATTTTGATCTGTGCCAGTACTTTTAGAGGAAGGGGGCATATTTGATCTTTAGAAAAACTTAAAATAATTCTGAAGGCATGTAAACCACTTAGCTTTTAAAGCCTAAAAGTTTTTAAAGCTTCAAAAAATATGTAAGGACAAAATAATCAGTTCAATTCAACAAACACTTATTGAGTGCTTGTGTGAGGAATGACTCAGTTTTGTGTCCTTTACTACTTACACAGAATACGCTTCACTTCTGACACTTCTGGTCACCGTGTGTGTGTGTGTGTGTGTGTGTGTGTGTGTTTCCCCACAACAAGCAACCTCTGTGACATCAGCTGGATGTCCTACAATTTAACTCAATTCTAACGCTATCTACCTGGAGATAGTGTCAGATCTCGCAGGTTAAGGGCTCTGTCCAACAAGACTTCTCTCACCCTGATTCAGATGCCAGTTGTAAGTAGTAGGTCTCCAGGTTGGTGACCTATAACTTCTGTCTGACTTGATTACAAATCAGAGGTTCCTACAAACCCCTGCTCAGGATTAATTAATTTGCTACAGCAGCTCGCAGAACTCAGGAAACACTTCCATTTACTAGTTCCAGATGAAGAGATACATAGGGTGAGGTCTGGGAGGGTCCTGAGCTCTGTCCCCATGGAGCTGGGGTGCATCACCCTCCTGGTGTATTTGCCAACCTGGAAGCTCTCTGAACCCCATACTATTGGGGTATTATGGAGGCTTCCTCACATAGGCATGATTATTAACTCTATTTCCAGCCCCTCTTCCCTCTCTGCGAGATGGGGGGGAGGCGGAGCTGAAAATTCCAAGCTTCTGCTCATGGCTTGGTCTTTCTGGTGACCAGCCCCCATCCAGGAGCCATCCAGGAGCCCACCCAGAGTCACCACATTAGAAATAAAGATACTCTTAGAGCTCATGTCACTCACTTAGGAATTTACAAGGGTTTGAGGATCCCTGTGTCAGGAACCGGGGGCAGAGACCAATATATATTATATATTTTCTATAATCTCACAGTGCTCCTTTATTTAATTATCCAGACAAACAGTTTTTGACCTTTCAAAGGTGTTATGCTGGGTGCTATAGAAATACCTAATGAGTGTGACATACTTTCTGCCCCCAGGTAATCATTCTAAGACAGAGGATAAGATGTATACAAACAAATGTACTGTAAGGCACATGGGTGTGTGCAATAAGCATTCATTAAATGAATGAATTGTCATAAATAGTTGTTAAAATGTGCTTTGGGGCTTCAAAGGGGGAAACTGGGTCTACGGGTTAGGGAAAGGTACATGGAAGGCACAGTTTGTGCTGTGGCTTTGGAGGAAAGATGCAATTGAGGGGTCAGGTACGTGGCACTCTAGGTGAATGGGACACGAGGGAGGAAGGCACTTTGGGAAATGACAAGTGGTCCAGTTTGGCTGGAGGGTAGTTCAGGCATCAGTCTTCCACTTAAACAACCAGTAAGGCACACAGTGGGACATCATAACCCCCTGGCAGCGCATTTGCTAAGTAGAGAGTTAGGGCGTAGACTCATACTGCTAGAGCATTAGCAGGGCCCTCCAGGGTGGCCTTTGGCATTTACAGCCCAGTCCCTTGTGAGATGTGGACAAACCCCTTATTCTTCCTTGGTGACAATTTTTCTTTCTTTTCTAGAACAATGACTTTTTAAAGATGATATATACTTAATTAAAAATTCAAACAGCTCTGAAAAAATATGAATAAGGAAAAATATACCCCGAATTTCATCACCTAGAAAATAATCATTGTTAACATTGGGTATCACTTCAGACCTCTTTCTTTGCATATATACAGATGGAGGTGTGACTGGCTCGGAATAATTTTGCAAAAATGGGACCATACTGTACATGCTAATTTTATATTGAAGTACTAAATTTAGTTCTGCTTGAACTTAAAAAGAAGAAAAATATATTGTGATTAAAAATGAAGGAGTTGCGGAATCTTAGGTAAATGTTTCTTGAATTTTAGTTGCTTTTTATAAAATAGGTGACGTATTCACATGGTACCAATTTCAAAAGCAACATGTTCGTGAAAAGCCAGTACACCATCTCTTATCTAGCCAGTGTCCTTGCCCAGAGGTAATCGTGTTTCTAGAGAGTCTCTGGTCCAATTTCTGGTCCTCCTTTCTAGAGAGTTCAGTGTTTAAAAAAATTTCTTTATCACAGAGATATTGGTCCTTAAGATTAAGAAACAAAAAGATTATAAACCATTATAAAAAGCCTGAAAATTTTGGAGCTATTATGTTTTTATAATGATATGCCTTAATTTTTTTGTAACAGCATCTAGGGCTGAGTACTATGCTGGAACTTTGCATGGATTATTTCATCTGATACCGACCACAACATTATCATCCTCATCTTACTGGTATGGGAACTGAGGCAGGTTAAATAATTTATGTGAGGACAAAAATGAGAATTGACAGAGCCAGGTGCAAATTCAAGTGGTCTGACTCCTGAACTACCCGCTACATACACCGCCTCCTTTAAATGCTCTACATAATACCGGTGCTTTCCTCCAGCATGTCCACTCCTTGTATAGCTGGATTTCATCTCTGGTAGTTTTTCCCAAGAAGGGTTGTATCTGCTAAGGTGTTTCATGTTTGAGACTATGTACATGTGCCTTTATTGTCAAACAACAAAACTGTCTGGATATTCTTAAGTCACCCTTTTTTTCCCCTCAGAACTTTACAGACAAAGCCCCATTCTCTTCTGGCATTGATGCTGTGGAGGAGTCTAAGCCAGTCCAATCTTGTTCTCCCATGTAGGTGACTTGTTTTTTGTAACTTGATTCCTGTAACTCTTCCTTTTAATCCCCAAAGGGAATTAACTCAGCCAGCCTATGTATCTGTCTTAATTATTCTATACAGTTTTTCCTGGAACATAAACTGCCTATTTCATATCCAAAATGACTTCTTCATTAATTGCAGGGAAATTTTCTTTTCAAAATAATTTTTTTGTTTGATTTTTTGTTTCTCTACTCCAGAGACACAAATTATCCTTGTGTAAGATCATCACTATCTCTCTTTCACATCTGTTTCTTCCTCCCTAATTGTCAAATCCTTTATCCTTTTATCTGAATGTGCAATTACTATACTAAGTCTTCCCTCTCTGTCAGTATTGCAATTCCATTTTCAGCCTATTTGATCTTTGATCTTTCTCATTTATTAGTTTTCTCTTGGTGTTGTTTTTGTCCTCAAGTTATAGTCTCAGCTGCTTCCCTTTTCACCTCTGTTGTTTTATCATTTTGTCTTTAAGATCTTATTATGTGTTTCTACAGTGTAAACACTGGCAGTGAATTTTTTCTAATTTTTAAGTCGTATATTCTTTTAGACTGGGTCCTTCACCTGTCTTTTGTGTGCTTGTTCTTATCTGCCCTCCCTCCCCCCCTTTTTTTTTTCAGCTGTACACGGGCCTCTCACTGTTGTGGCCTCTCCCGTTGCGGAGCACAGGCTCTGGACGCGGAGGCTCAGTGGCCATGGCTCACAGGCCTAGCCGCTCCGTGGCATGTGGGATCTTCCCGGACCGGGGCACGAACCCGCGTCCCCTGCATCGGCAGGCGGACTCTCAACCACTGCGCCACCAGGGAAGCCCTGCCCTCCTCTTAATTTTTTTTTGCTCTAGTATATTTGCATGATCATTGTACTACTTATTTTCCTCCTGCTCATGCTTAGTTGGGAAAACATTTGCCAGGACCTTCTACTTACTTTGAGATATTATGGGTAAATTCTTCTTGATTCTCTTCCCATATGACCTAAATTGTCCCTCTAAGTTGCAGATGAGGACCAGGGTGCTGTATTTAATTCTCCCATTGCCTGAGGTGTGTGAATGGGGGAGAGGATGAGGCTAGACATCAGCTGGGGATACATGCAGCCTTTGAGGAAAAATCAATGCATACTTGTTGAATCTCTCTCTCTCTCTCTCTCTCTATCTCACACACACACACACACACACACACACACACACACACACACACACCAAGGATATACTTTAATTCCCAGAGATGGTAAAATCTACATTTATATTTAAAAAGAAAAACATTGTCTTCACTACAATGAAACCTGCACAGCTGCTTCTGGGAACAAAGATGTTTCTTTCATTATTATACTGGAGGCAGTATAACGTGGTACTTGAGAGCACAGCGCCCTATGTTCAAATCTTAGCTCTGCCACTTAACTGGCTGTGTAACTATGAATGAAGTGCTTCTATTTCTAAGTCTCAGCTTCCAGATTGGGGATGATAATAGAACCTACCCATGTAACTGTTGTGAGTAGTAAAAGGATTTGTACATAGGAAGCCTTTAGCACAACGCCTGGTATACAGTGAGCACTCAATAAATGACGGCTACTATTATTATATTATCCAGACGAGCAGTAGTTTCCTTTTGTTCATCCTCTTGCTTTTGGAGTTCGATCAGAAACCTTCATGAGTGAGGTCGATTAAAGAGCTATCTACCTTCTGATAGCACTAAAGAAAGACTAAAAGGAAAACTAAAAGGAAAAATGTGGATCACATGTACATTGATGGTGGGAATGCAAATAATACAGTCACTCTGGAAAGCAGTTTGGAAGTTTCTCAAAAAACAAGCCATGCAATTACTGTTCAACGTAGCAATTGCACTCTTGGGCATTTACCCCAGAAAAATGAACACTGATGTTTACACAGAAACTTGTACACAAATGTTCATAGCAATTTTATTTGTAATAGCTAAAAACTGGAATCAACCCAGATGCCCTTTAACAGATACCTGGTTAAACAAATTGAGGCATGTGCGTATCATGGAATACCTCTAAGCAATAAAAAGGATTCAACTTGATACGTGCAACAACTTGGATGAATCTCCAGGGAATTACGCTGAGCCAAAAAACGCCAAACCCAAAAGGTTACACGCTGTGCCATCCACTTACGTAACATTTATGAGAGCAGACATTTACAAATGGAGAACAGGTCAGTGATTGCAAGGTCATAGGGATTGCGGTCTGAGGGAAGGAAGGTAGATGTGATTATAAAAGGACAGCACGAGGGATCCTTGTGTTGGAACTATTCACTATCTTGACTGTGATGATGGATATAAAAATCCATATAGGTGATCGTGTAGCACTTAACACACACACACATGCAAACACAAACGAATACGAATAAAACTGGGTCAATCTAACCTGAATAAGAAAGTTGGATGGTATCAACGTCAATATATTGGTTGGGATGTTATTTTTAAAGTTTTGCAAAATGTTACCATTGATGGAAACTGTACAATCAAGGATTTCTCTGTATTATTTCTTACAACTGCATGTGAAACTACAATTTTCTCAATAAAAATTTCAAATAAAAAATGAGTGAGAGAAAGCTTGCCCCAATCTCCCCGTGCCATCCCTGCACACACACAGAAAGTAAATGTCTTTATTTTTGGAGCGTCATCAGATTCTCAGGCAGAGAATTCTTCTGTCATCTCTGCATAGAAAGGTAAGAAGTGACAGTGATATTATTTTCTTTGGCCCTAACTGCTCCCCATCCACCCCAGTGGATGCGGGCACTGGCAAGGGGAGTTCTGCCAGCTGAAGGAGGGTGCAGGAAAAGAGCCTCTAAATGGTTTTGAGCCAAGGAGTGATGCAATGTGTTTAGAGCCATGTCACAGAAAGAACAACCCTGGGCGAATTGAGTTAAATAGGGAAAAAGATATTGAGTCAAGAAATGTGAGATAAACTAGGAGCCTGGGATGCCACTTCATGGTGTAATTGTGGGGGTGCTAAACAATTGTCTCGGTTCAATAGCCAACCCTTCTGGTTTTGGTGTTTGAAATTTACATGTTAGTCAACACTTATATTAAGGTTTGGAATATTCCATATGCAATGCATTTATGTTATCCGAGATGCTGATACATCTCATTTTCAGCATCAGTTAGTCTAGCTCAAGTATGTCCAGCTTTAAGACTGGGGGATAAAGGGATGGATAAACCATAATGAAGTTTGGGGGTAGAAGTGAGGCTCAGGAAATGACAGAAATGCATTCAGCTGCCCACGAAGGGGCACACTAGTGTGTGGTCTTAGGCCATCTAGGAAGCCACTTGAGGGCACTAGAGGATCGGGAGAACTTGAGAGCTGATTTGTACAGTTTTACACTTTCTTCGCATATGTTATTTTATTAAATCTTACAACCTCCTGTAAGCTAAGTGTTGTTATCACTGTTTTAAAGGGAAAAAAGCTGAGGCTCAGATAATTTAAGTAATTTGTCCAAGAGCACATAGTCAGAGGGTGGCAGAGCCAGGATGTGATTGGAGAGCCTCTGAACACCAATCCAGGGCTTTCCCACTGCACTACACCATCTCCTCTTGGGCGCCTAGTGTTTGCCAGAATCTTATACTTAATGAAAAAGTTTATCTCATGGATGAATCGGTGCAAATCCTACACATTTTATAAACAGGCAAAGGTGAAAAACCAAATCCACCTCTAGTGACCGTTCAGTATCTCTGATCTCCTCGGCTAAATTTCTGGAAAGAATTACCTCCGTATTTGGTCACAATTTCCTCACTTTCATTCACTCTTCAACTCACTTCCATTGGGCTTAATCCCCACCAACCGGTGGAAGTGCTGGTGCTTGGGCCACCAAGGACCTTCCACTGGTGATGTGAATTTTACTTGAACTTTCAGCAGCTTTCAACAAGGTAGCCAGTATTTCTCAATGATGGCTGCATATTAGAATCACCCAGGGAGCATTCAAAAACATGGTGTAATTGGTCAGGTGTGTTTGTGCCTATCTGTACCCAAGTGGAGATTGAAACATGGTTGAATATTTGTATCTGGAGCTCAGAAAGGAATCAGTTGTGAGCATTGTTAAAAACAAGACAACGGGTCCCAGATGGGGTTGCTTTTGCTAAGCCCCACATCACCAAGCTGAGATTTCACTTAATTACAATTTTGGCTCTCCCAGAAATGGAATCTTAAACCAGTCAATCAGGAATGATCTGATCAGCACCAGTGAAGTAATCTGCCCAGTCTGCTAGACTAGATGCTGCCCAATTTGTGAACCATTGCATAAAGCCAATAAGATCTTTAAAATTGACTCCGTTGAATTTTGTTTTTTAACAGCTTATAGATTGTATATAAGGCCATGGGTGGATGAAATTGTTGATGGAGAGAAGAGAGAGAGAGCGAGGAGGGAACACAGACAAATCCTGTAGGGCTCTATCATGTAGAGATCAATAGAGAAGGTAGAACCAGCAAAAGAAACGGTGAAAAGAAGTATCCAGCGAAGTTGAAGGAAACAGAACACGGCGGCACAGAGACCAAGAGAAGAGGAAATCAAGGAGGAGGAAACTGTCTTTGTAGTGGTTCTCAGCCTGTCTGAACATTAGAATTAACTGGGGAGCTTAAAAAAAATACTGATGCCTGTTCCTTCTGTTTGAAATCTCTTTGCCTCTGCACACCTTCCTCACTTACCTCTTGGTTAAAACTCTCAGTCCTTAAAACTCTCAGTCCTTAAAGTTTGCCTTAAAGGTCTGACCCCAATATAAGAATAGTCCTCCTGTCTACTCTCTCGTAGTATCTGTACTTTCTCTTCTCAGCACTAAATAGGATGTGTGATAATAAATTTATTTATGTGATATGTGTCTAAAGACAGTTTTTCTACCAGACTGCATCCTCTCTATGAAGGAGCAGGGACCATGTTATTTCGTTCGTCTGTCTGTTCTCAGGGCCTTGCAGGTATCAGGCATGTACGAGGTGCTTAATAAATACTTGTTGAGTTAATGCTTAGCAAACAAGTTTATTTGACTTTTACCAGGCCATCTATATTATCAGAAAATTTTAGTCACACTAGAAAGAATTTTAATCCGGAAATCTGCTTTAATAGTTTAAAAGTTTTTAAACTGTTTGATATGTTTCAGGGTTCTTTCTTTGTTTCTTTTTGAGAAAAGTTGGCTGACATCTTTATTGCTTTGGGGGTTGGGAAGTGGTCTCAGGAGCTCTCAGTGGGGCGGGTCCTCTCCTCTCCCCCATCACTGGCTTCTGGCTGCAAAGATGGTGCCCATTCTGCAGACGGCGGCCATGGCAGATGGAGAGCGGTACTCGTGCTGCCAAGCCCTTTCCAGATTCTTGGGCAGCAATACCATAGAAGTGAATATCACTTCCACAAGATTCTTAGGCAAGCAAAGCTTTTTATTAAAAGAGATAGCTTGCGCACAAGGAAGAAATCAGGAAAAAAAAAGTGCCCGCTCTCCAAGTAGAAGGGGCAAGTTGCTTTTATAACAAAAGGGAGAGTTTGTCTCATGATCACTGATATTTCCAGAAATTGTCAAACTTCTTTGTTCATCAGCAGGTGGTCCATGGTGGCTACCAGAAATAGGGAGTGCTTCTGTGGGGGGAAGCAAATGCATGAGAATTTTCTGCAAGAAACACAGGAACAGATAAGGTTAAAATTGATAGTTGAGCTTCTTGTCTTGTGACAATTAGGTATACTTGTTAGTGTAACAGAAATAAAGTTAATCTTTGATTCCCGCCAGCCTGTTGCCATCTCCCCCTTGTTCTTTAGCTTGCAAGGCCTGTTTGCCCAAGGCTGTTCCCTGATCCTTTTCCAAAATGGCAATACTCTTGTCTTCCTGTCTCACTTGTTCTCGTGGATCATGTGCCAGATGCTGCTGAGAATGGCTGGCATGTTCTTGTTGATAGTGGTCTCCCTGGAGGAGGTGTCCAGCTTTCACTGCTGGATCTCAGCTACATGACCAACACCAACACCCTTGCCTTCGGCTGCTGGCTGGTGGTGTCAGCCCGTTACAGCGAAAGGAGTTAATGTCCTTCTGACTATTAGGTTCTGTGCTGTACATCGCTACCTCTCTTGATCTGAACACTGAAGTGGTTCCCCATAACCATCTATTGCAGGCGTGTGGATATCGAGGCATCTCCTGCAATGACCAGAGACAGAAAGAGCAGGGATTTTTCGTAGAGAAGAAGAAAAAGTGTGTTTACAGTTGGCATTCCATTGTGCGTAATTGGGGGGATAGAGAATTTGCAGAAAAGAGTGGACATATTCCACTTATTTGCATAAGTGGTACACATTTCTCTCTCTTTTTCATCAGACAGTTTATAGGAATTATTGGATGTGATACTTTTACCTGCTTAGTAGCTATTATTAAGGTTCTGGGGCTTCACAGAGAACTCTATTTAATATTTGTAATAAACTGTAATGGAAAAGAATCTGAAAAAGAATATATATATCTGAATCACTTTGCTGTTCACCGTAAACTAATACAAAATTGTAAATCAACTATACGTCAGTTAAAAAATTAAGAGTCTGGGGCTTTGAAACTTGAGTCTCTGGAAGCTAAGGGAAGTCACCTTGCTGACATGTCCACAAGGAACGCTGCCCTTAAAGGAATCAAGAGCAGCCAGCCCTCTGTCAGTCCAAAGGCATCTTTCCTCAAATGATAACTTAGAATAACTATCTAGAGAAGCCTAATATCTGGCCTCATGAAAGGAAAAACAAGATTGGAAATCTAACAATTGTTGGTTTGATAAAAAGCAAAAGCTCTGGTTTGGACCAAATAGAAACCCAGTCCTACTGGAAACTCGGAAATCCCCACTCCTCGTCACTGTACATGCATTAAACCACTGGCGGGCTTCCCTGGTGGCGCAGTGGTTGAGAGTCCGCCAACCGATGCAGGGGACGCAGGTTCGTGCCCCAGTCCGGGAGGATCCCACATGCTGCGAAGCGGCTGGGCCTGTGAGCCACGGCCGCTGAGCCTACGCGTCCGGAGCCTGTGCTCTGCAACGGGAGAGGCCACAACAGTGAGAGGCCCGCACCGCGGGGGGAAAAAAAAAAAAAAAAAAAACCACTGGCAAAATGATAGCCTTTATAAATCAATATTGATGGGGAAACAGTAAAATGTTGCAAAAAGTGCCTACGTCACTTGTCCAAATTGTCTGAAGTACAACCCAGGGAAGCCTGTCTGTACTGCTCCCAGACATTTTAAACTATCTACTGGACTACTTGAAATCTGACAAATGGATTTCAGACAACTTCCTCCATCTAATGGATATAAATATGTTTTAGTCGTGGTCTGTATGTTTTCACACTGGACTGGAGTCTTCCCTTGCAGACAGGCCTCTTCTGTGGCAAAAGTCCTTTTGGAAAGATTATCTCTACCTGGGGAGCTCCAACTTGAACCTCATGGTGATCGAGAAACCTATCTTACTGGTCAGGTATTTTGAGAAGACTGATCTGTTTGGCTGGTTTTACAGCACCTTCACTGCACTTATTACTTTCAGTCCTCTGGCTTAATTGAACACGCTAACACTATTATTAAGACTCAGTTGGCACAATTTGTAGAGGCCCTCCAAAACCATGGCCAAAAGCATTGGTATTGGTCGTTCTAAATCTCAGATCCACCACTTCTGTAACTCGTAAACTCTCACCCTTTGAGACAGTCACAGAATATGCAATGCACTTGACTCCTGCCTCTTTTTTTTTTTTTTTTTTTCCTGTGAGTAGTAAAAGGATTTGTACATGGAGAGAACCTGTGTGGGACCAGCCAACACAGCTGCCAGGTCATTTCCTGCTACGCGGGGACTAGTTCTGTCCCTCATTAACAAAAAGGATCTCTAAGTGATGTGTGCAGTCACATCACTTATGAAGAAGACAGCCGTTCCTTTCATGAAGTAAGTCCATTTTGTACTCCAGTAGTTACACCGATTACATGACATTTTTAGAGAACAAAATTCCATAAATCCACAAATTGCAGCTTTGATTACCACAGTAATCAGTCTGGTTCATCCTGTCCAAAGCATTTCACAGATAAATATTCTCCCACTGTGGAACAGTGGGAGTGTGTTTGCCCGGAGGTCTGTGATTACATATTTGCAAGGAAATTGACCAGATTATCTTCCTTCTCTCTTTCCCAGGGGCATTTTCTCAACAAAGGGAGACAATGTTACAGGCCTGTTGCTGCTCACGTTTCCAGGGCGGCAGAGCCAGTAAACGTCAGCAGTAGCTTTCACATCCAGCTCTGTCTCACTTGCAAGTCCATTCTTTCCAATACACTGTATTCTCCCCAAACTTCAGGAGGGCCTAGCTAGGGGATTCCACAAGTGTTAATACCTCTTAATACGTCTTGACTTTTAATTTTAGTGAACATTGCCATCAACATCTCTCAAACTGCTGTGAATAGTCCTTCACGGGGTTGTTTCTGCTGCTACGACTGAGAGCCAAACAGTCTGGTTTGTAGAGGAAAGAGGAGAGAAGGCAAAAAAAAAAAAAACCCAATATGGGAAAGAAAAGAAGGATGGTTCAACTAAAGAACTGCGTGTTGAAGTGGGTGATTCTTCTTTAACAGCTAGCTGGATAATGCGTATTGTAGTCACTTATTAGTTCCAATAGATGATAAAGTAGTTTGTTTATAAAAGTGGCACAGTAATCCCTGGAGTTTAATTTTCGGGAAATAACAGAAGGTCAGTGTACTTTATAGACAGTGGTATGCAATAGCCTGTGAGTTCCAGCTTGTGAGAGCCCACTGTGAGCCTCTCTTCTCCACATTTAGGCAGGGATGTCACTGATATTGGCGGCTTGAAATAGGCCATGATAGCAGTATGCACACCACAGAAATGATCAAAACCAGGACTTTTTCTTCCCGGGAAGCTGGTTGGTGAATGTTTACCAGCACATCAGTATTTGTAGATAGGCATTCCAGGCTTTCCCATTGCTGTATTCGGCATTAATCTGATGCCAGAATTAGAAAGTCAAATGAAGAATCAAAATATCAATTACAATAGACAATTAGAATGTAAATGTATTGAATTTTCTAGGAGGGGCAATAAATAACATCCTTTTCTTCCCCTCCTGAGTCTGGAATCAAGGGTAAGATAAAAGATCAGTATCTCAACTACATTGTTAACTAACTTGATTAGGGATCACAGAATAGCTCTGTGGCCAAGTGGGCTTCCTAATTCCTTGCCCCTGAACTGAGTTCACCCACCCCATTGCTGGCAGGGCTGGACCATACCAGGCTTTGAATCTCTCTCCAAGGGGCAGACCACTTTCTGCATGTTGGAGCAGAGAATGTGCTTGTCTTAAGGTCAGCCCAATCGGAGTGACGGAGAGACTGAGAGAAAAAGGCAAAGAGATGGAGGCTGCACCCTGCACATTCAGTTCCTGCTTCCTAGGTATCCCAGCCACCCTAATTGGGTAGGTCACTTCTCTTCCCTTGGGCAGGGATGGTGACAGAAAAGGGGGAGGGAGGGAGGAAGCTCCTACTTTATGGGCCAAGGTAGGAACTTGGTTGTGGAAAAGAAAGGTTTGCCCTGCAATACGTTTTATTTGAATCCCCTTTCTTATCACTTACTAAAATGAGACATTGTTCATAAGCACCAGATATTTTGTTCTGTATTGCTGCTGAATTGAACAGTTGAGGTGAAAGTGTGGGGACGTTTTCAAACCTTTTTATGGGAAATGGTGGTGGTGTATTTCACCTACAGAGGCACCTAAAATATATGCTAGGCAGTTTTGATTTCTTTCTCTCCTTTTTAAAAACCTGCTAACAAAGAATCTGACTCACAACTACTAATGTTAAAATATCAAACCCCTTTGAACATTTTCATCAAGCAACCAGTTAATTCATTGAAAAAGAGAGAAACAGACCAAACATTTATTTAAATGACTTATTGTTTAGCTGAATTGACTAGCTGGCTTAAAAGAATTGACATCAGTTCTGTCTGGGTTGTTGATCCAGCTGCCTTGCAGAATAGACAGCCTCTCTTTCTTTGTCAACTCACAGCATAATAAAATTTTGTCTATATTTCCAGTTTCATGTGGAAATGTTTAAAAGAATGCACAATCCAAATATTTTCAAATAATTGTATGTATGATACAATATCCCTTGTATGGAGCGTTGTATTTTCTTTTGGGGGCCTAAGATAATTTTAGGCTTTTGTGTGTCTCCTGGCTTTCCCTTCAGGTCCAATCAGGTCAAATACCAAATGGAAGACATTTATATTGGACGCGTCTAACAAATATGTCCTTCAAAGAATGACCCTTATCTAAGCAGCACGCACTCTTTGAAAGGCTGACTTTGGGGATCTCTAGCTCATGTCAAAATCCAGTCTAGGTTGGTGGTGACTTGTCTGTGGACATCTGCAGACTATTTTCTCATGCACAGGAAATGAGGTGATCCTTTCTCAGCGCCATGGGGCCTCAGAGCTGGTACCCAGTGGCACCATTGTTGACAAGCCCAGCAGAAGGCCAGGGACAGGGTAGACATCGCTACACTCTATCTCTGTGCCCGGGTAAGGAAACACTGGCACACCATTGTGAGGAAGCTTGTTGTCCTGCGCATGTGGCCCCAGATGAACAGAACCAGGGCACCTCGGCTCTGGTGTGAACTGCCTGTCCTGCTCACAGACTCAAGCCCACACATCAGTTAGAAAAATGAATGCATTTTGTCTTTCGTTTGTTTGATGGACTTCATTTTAGGGACTGTCTCATTCCCCTAGTCCCACTGGAAAAGTATCGTATTGATTATAATTTTGACATAGATTAATATTACTATTGTTGTTATTTTGCTACAACTGTCCTGTTATAGAAAAGAATTACTGCTTACTGGGAATATAGGCTGTTTACTGGGAATAGTAGACTCCGGTTTGCATAGAACTTGCATTAAATTTGCATGTTGTTCATTTACAGTAAAAAATCATAGATGCCTCTTCACACCCGAAATGTTCCTTCCTCTCCGGAGACCTTGAACACCTCTTTCTTTTTTCTCTTTTATCTTTCTTTAATCCTTTGTTTGCCTCATTTAATATTTTTTTAAATCTTTATTGGAGTATAATTGCTTTACATTGTTGTGTTAGTTTCTGCTGTATAACAAAGTGAATCAACTATAAGTATATATATATCCCCATATCCCCTCCCTCTTGTGTCTCCCTCCCACCCTCCCTATCCCACCCCTCTAGATGGTCACAAAGCACCGAGCTGATCTCCCTGTGCTATGAGGCTGCTTCTGAACACCTCTTTTTAAAAACTTAATCTTCCTGAGACTTCCCTGGTGGTGCAGTGGATAAGACTCCTTGCTCCCAATGCAGAGGGCCCAGGTTCGATCCCTGGTCAGGGAACTAGATCCCACATGCATGACGCAACTAAGAGCTCACATGCCACAACTAAGGACCTTGCGAGCCGCAACGAAGACCCGGTACAACCAAATACATAAATTAATATTAAAAAAAAACCAAACTTGATCTTCATTAGTTTCTCTATCTTCTTCATTTCAAATTAAAAAAAAAATTTGCAAGAAGGGCCCTGATTATATGTATAGAACAGTGACATTTCACAGATGATACACAGATGAGCAGACTATTGAAACCCTACATTTTGGTGAGGTTGTGTTTGGAGTTCCAGCTGATAGTGTCATCTTTTATTGCATGCTTATTAAGTAAGATACATTGTCTTTTTATTAAGGAATTCTTAAATGATGATTACTATTGAAGACAGATTGTTGACAGTTATTTAAATAACTGAGACCCTTTTGTTACTTTATAGACCCATGGCATTGTTTTGAATTCTCCTTTGTCAGTTTTTCACAAATATTTTATGGACACCTGCCATGTGCCCAGGACCATGCTGGGTACTGGGATATAAGGTCGTACTGGTGACCAAGAGACTTGGCTTAGCCTCCTCCCTTATTGCAGTTCACAGTCGAGATGTTGAGACAGATAAGTGAAGGAGGAGCTATAAAACTGAACTGTAAGGGTAATAATTAGAGGTAGAGTAACCCCCTCAATAGACTGAGGCTTGGCTACATTAAAATGTGAAAGAAAGTAACAGTTCTTTCCTTAAGAACCTACCCTCACCACCCAAAAGAGTGTACACTACCAAATGGAAGGTAGATAGCTAGTGGGAAGCAGCCGCATAGCACAGGGAGATCAGCTCGGTGCTTTGTGACCACCTAGAGGGGTGGGATAGGGAGGGTGGGAGGGAGGGAGACGCAAGAGGGAAGAGATATGGGGATATATGTATATGTATAGCTGATTCACTTTGTTATAAAGCAGAAACTAACACACCATTGTAAAGCAATTATACTCTAATAAAGAAGTAAAAAAAAAAAAGATACAAGGAAATAAAAATTTTAAATAAAAATTACTCAAAATCCCCCCCCCCCAAAAAAAAATAGAACTCAGGCCTAGCAGACATACTGATTCGCAATTTTCACTTTTACAATCTCCCCAGTGTACTTGTGTACCCATGAATAGTTGAAAGGTACATTTCTACCTCGACATGTCTTTTCAGTCTGAGAAATACACACATTTTATCCAATTTGATATAAATAAAACACTCAAAAATGCAAAAAAAAAAAATGAGTGGAGAAGAGCTTGGAAGTGTGTTTAAAATTTAATGTAGACATGTTCGAGCATATTTGGTGTGAGATTGTGTGCCACATTTGAAATGTGTCAAGGGACAGGAAAGAAGCCATACTGTGAGAAGGTGGACTCTGGTATGCTGAGACAAACTTAGCAAAAGCACTGACCGAGGGATGGAGGGAAGTTATTCCTCCGTATGTGCTCTGGCCTTGGCCTCTGGACTCATCCTATCTTTTCCAGCATCCTGGATCTCTGTGTGTGAATAAAAATTCCTCCTGTTTGGAAGTTCAAGCAACCTTCTATGGTGGGAGTCTCTAAATGATCTACAACAGAGAATAAAGTGCATCTTCTTTACTTTACAAGAGATTGCAGAGATGTCAGAGCATGGTGAAGATGGCTATCTTCAGAAGATGGCTATTGAGGTAGTCAATGCAATGAGCAGTAATCTGCGTCTCGGTAGGCACCGTGCAGAGCTTGGAGTGGCTGAGACCAGCGGTGCTCCTTGGCCTGGATTGTCAGTAGCCAACAGACGTAGCAATAGCGAAAATATACATTTTCTGTGGTATCTCTCTAAGTAGTTTTGCACCTTTGAACATTTTCGAAGTTCTCTCAAAAATATTGCATGAAATGATGTCAGAGACCAGTGCAACTGGTGACACAGACTGATTCTTAAGTGCAGGCAAAACCCTCCTTGGGAACTCCTATGTGCTCCCAAATGACCTCACAGCGGTTTCTTTATGAACTGGGGGGGGGGGGGGGGAGCTTAGCACAATCAAGATGTGACATGAATATTAATAAAACTTCTATTCCAAAATTGGGAAGAAATTCTTCAAGCCTGAATCAAATCCTTGTTTTTGTTACCTTTCTTTTCCAGTCCCATTCTTGCTCTGTGGTATATGTGCCTCTATCCTCCGATGAATTCCATCCCTTTGGCAGTTTTAAAACAAGGTGTCAAATTATTTGGCCCACTTTCCATTAAGAGGCAGCATCTACATTCCCTCCTGAATCTAGGGAGATGTGCGAGTCCTCAACCGATAGGATAGGGTGTAAATGTGTCTAAATGGTGTTGTGTGACTTTTTTTTTTTTTTTTTTTTTAAACATCTTTATTGGGGTATAATTGCTTTACAATGGTGTGTTAGTTTCTGCTTTATAACAAAGTGAATCAGCTATACATATACATATGTGTGACTTTTTAGGCTAAGGCCTCTTGTGCCTCTTGGAGGCCTGAGTGCCGTATAAGAAATCCCACTGCCTGGGACCACCATCCGGAAAGGCAGCACACTGGTGCTCTGGTGGACGGTCCCAGTTGAATCCAGCCTTCCAGACATCCCTGCCAAGGTGCCAGACATGTGAATGAACCATCTTGTATCCTCCAAATCCACCATCTTCCAGCTAACCACTGAGTGACCTCCATTAACACCGCGAGAAACAGATGAATTACCCAAGAGCCCTCCAAAATACTGCTTTTGCCTCTTACCTCAATTATTATGGCTCACATAATTGAAAAATCTCATTTTTAATTAAAAGTTTTCAATTAGGAACTTTGTAAGTGGAGAAAGCCTCTCTTTTAGATCTGTTCAAACCCACAAAATCATGATATAACAACGGTTGCTGGTTTGAGCCACCATTTTGAGGGGGGTACTTCATCACACAGCAATACATAAGTGGAACAATTTCCTTAGGAGCTGCTTTCTGGGGAATCTGTTGTGCTCTGAAATTGTGTGTTCTTGTTTTTAAAATTCAGAATCGCATTTTGTACAAGTTTGAATATAAAGGGTTAACTGATGTCAAAATAGTCTCCATACTGTATCTCAGTTACCTTATGGCTCAGGTTTGCCTTTATGGGCTGCTCTGAGGGCCTCATCACCAAGAAGGAATGATGTCTGCGTTCTGAGTACCCAACGCCCAAGCAGTGAGTGAATTTCTGGAGTCCAGCTGTTTGTTGGTCGGGAACTGTCTATATTGAAAGCAACACTCGCTCTGGGAATGAACTCAGCTCCGCAGGCCCGTGCTGTCTGCAAACTGAGTGGGCGTGGCTCCAGAAAGGGTGGCAGGGCGGGCTTCGACAGCCCTGTTTTCTGCGGCGCTCTCACCTGCGCACTGCGCTCTGCGCCGCAGCCTCACCCAGCGGCTCTCAGATGCTCAGTAACACTTTGTATTTCTTCCACGGTGCTTGCTGCATTCTGCCTTGAATTTTTATTTCTACATATTTATTTTCCTCTATTTTACTGAATCGTGAGCTTCTTGAGAGCAGGGGTTATGCTGCATTAATTTTACTGAATCGTGAGCTTCTTGAGAGCAGGGGTTGTGCTGCATTAATTTCCTATCATTGGACGGTGCATGCTGCCTTGCAAGACAGATAAATATTTGTGACTTAATGGAGAGTTCTTCCTTTAAACGACTTTAGCAGCCAACGGATGACGTCCTGGCCTTAAATTGCCAGCCTGCGGAACTTCTTCCTTTCTCTTCATGAATTTAGAATCACAGAATATCAGAGCTGGCTGGGAACTTAGGGATCATTTATAGATGGAGGAGTGGGAACAGGGGCTGCCTAGTGAGTGTGAGAGCTGGGACTGGAGCCCAGGTGTCCTGACTCCGCGCCCTAACTGCTTCCACCCAACTAAACAGCCTCGTGTCATTCATTTACCCGTTATCTCCATCCTGGCAATGGTGATAAGATACCTTAAGCAGCTGCTCCACAGCTCTCTCTCTAGCCAGTTTTGCATCTTTGACCATTGTTAAAGTCCCTCAGTTTTGCTTTCCCACCCCATCTCAATTATTGTGGTTACACCATTTTAATAACTCATTTTCAAATATTAGTTTTCAAGTACAAACTTGATAGGGGGTGTGTTTCCCTCAAAAAAGTTTTCCTAATGCGCTCAGACCCACGTTAAATGCATTCTTTGATTCAGTAGGTATTCACATCTTTATCATTAGTACTGCAACAGACTGCTGTGCGGTCTTTTTCCTATTTATCATGCTATTATTAATTTCTTTTTAAGATACTCAAAATCATCATTTGGTTTTATTTCTTTTCTTTTTAAAAAATATTTATTTATTTGGCTGTGCCGGTCTTAGTTGGGGCATAAGGGATCTTTTAGTTGCGGCATGCATGTGGGATCTAGTTCCGTAACCAGGGATCAAACCCAGGCCCCTAGCATTGGGAGTGTGGAGTCTTAACCACTGGACCACCAGTGAAGTCCCTGCTTTTATTTCTTTTTTATTTTATTTATTTATTTATTTTTTTGCGGTACGCGGGCCTCTCACTGTTGCGGCCTCTCCCGTTGCGGAGCACAGGCTCCGGACGCGCAGGCTCAGCGGCCATGGCTCACGGACCTAGCCGCTCCGCGGCATGTGGGATCTTCCCGGACCGGGGCACGAACCCGTGTCCCCTGCATCGGCAGGCGGACTCTCAACCACTGCGCCACCAGGGAAGCCCCCTGCTTTTACTTCTTACTCGAAATATTTACTGTTGTTTTGGGTGTGCTTTCCATTCATTCATTCATTTATTCAGTAAATACTTCTTGGGGCCCCTTCATGCACTGTCCTAGGAACTTGGGATAGAGCACTGAATGGGACGGGTATGGTCCTTGTCTTCACAGAGACTACACTTTAGCTTTGTTTTGGCTGTCCTGGTTATGCCTTTCCCTCTGTCCATCCTGAAATTCCCTGGATGGGCAAAAAAGAATCATAGTGTTTCATCCCATCACATTCTGTCTTACATCCCAGGACTTCTCTCCTCTACCCCACCCATTCCCAACACCTGGGGCTCTGTCACTCACATGCGGTGCTTGTTCAAACGTCTTTGCCTTTCCCAAACAAACTCTGGAATGTCCTCACCACTCCCCTTCATCAGAAAAACACCCCTTCCTCTTTCAAGGTCTAGACCAGATGTTCTCCCCTCGTGAAGTTTTCCACTCCTCAGCTACACTAGCCACCTTTCAATGGCTCAGTAGCCCCCAGATTCTTATAATAAATATGCAAAATCAGTCTACAGTATACACGAATGCAATTCAAATTAGAATACTAAGGTGTTACTAAAAAAAAACTCAGAAGAGATTTTTATTTTTTAAAAATAATATATGCACATGTTAAAAATTCAGTTGTATAAAGTTCCAAATTACTTCCTTCTATAGAGGAAACTATGGTTACAAGTGTGTTGTAATCTCTTCCAGAGACATACGCTATGCATGACTGAGTAGGAATCAAGAATTCTGTGGATAGAATTATTTTAGGTTCATTTGAAAAAATATGTAGAAAGAAAACTATGTATAAGGATAGTAAAAGATGATGTAGGGGAGAAAAAGTTTTCCTCAACCCTCTTAAGGTCCTTGGCTGGGTCTGAAAATTAAATTGACAAAGACAGATTAACAAGAGAAACGCATGCGAATTATTTAATACAAGTTTCACGTGACACAGGAGTCTTCATAAGGAAATGAAGACCAGAAGAAAAACAATTCAATCTGAGTATTTTAATACTGGGTTTGATGAAGTGTGGACAGTCGTAGAGAAATATAATAGGGCAAGGGGTATGAGGTACATATAGTAAACCGGGGAAACTTAGCAAGGCCTGTGTGTTCGGAGCCTTCTCAAGGTCCTTTTTTCTTGTTTCTGAGATAAAGGATGCTCCTTTCTTCCAGGTTTAGGGAGGGCGCCTCTCACATGAGGGTTTTATGATTGTTTCAGGGGAGAAGGACAGGGTGGGGGGTGTTTAGAGTGACATTCTTGTTTCTGCTGTTTTCTCAGACTTCTTCAGCTTGAAATATTCAATATGCCAAGGTGTCATATTTTGTGGTAGTGTGTCCTGAACTCCATCAATGACTGCCTTACCAGTTGTTACAATAATCACAGCTAATACTTACCGACCACTTACTTTGCGCTAGGTACTGCTCTGAACTCTTTACATGCGTTAGCCATTTAATCCTCATAACAGCCCCATGAGTTAGGTACTATTATTATCCTCTTTTATAGATGAAAATACTGAAGTACCTTGCCCAAGATCACAAAGTTGGTGGAGTTTGATCTAAATCCAGACCTTTAATTTCAAGAGCCCCTTCCCCACTGAAGACAGATATTTTTACCTCTCCCAGACCCAGCTCAAGAGTTACCCCATTATGAAGCTTTTTTCACTCACTCCCCAGGTAGACTTTCTTTGTACCCCTATGTTTGTTACTCTTCCTGTAGCATCTATAAGAGTTAACTGTGTTATATGTTTACTTGTCTGTCTGCCCTTTGCTAGAAAACAAACGTTATAAGGAGAGAGACTATGTTTCATGTACTTACTTAGTATCTTCTGTGCTCCGCCCAGAGTCAGGGCTTAATAGCTGCTTGTTGAGTGGAGAGGCTAAGTCTTTGAAGGAAAAACTCACCTTGCCTGGTTTAGTTCACGAGCCTATTTATGGTGCTGTTCAAAAATATCGTTGTTCCAGTCAGCAACCTTTAAAAAAACTTGATGATTAAGGAAATTATAAACCCTCTCCTGCTCAGTCTCAGTGGGGGAAAAAAAATTCTTAGGATGATTATATTTAAATTAGCCTTGAGAGGTTAAGTCCTCATATCAAGTATTTCCCCTGGTAATAAAAATAGATTTTTTCCCCCCTACTCTGCATTCACTCTTCTGCCCACCAAATACACACGAACATCGCTGACAGACCCAAAGACAGCAGTTGGGAAGAGGTATGTCATACTCACCTTTCAATGTCTACTTCTGTTTTGATTTCCCCAAGGGAAAGTATTGTTTTAAAAAAAAATTGCTATAAAGGTAATATCTTGTCATTGTAAAAAAATACATCCAATGAAGAGATTTATAAAGAATAAAGTGAAAATCACCTGGAAACTTATTATCTAGTAATTTTACAGTTAGCATTTTAACAATGTATATTTTTTCAGACTTTTTTCTGTGCCCATGCCCCCCCCCCCAAAAAAAATATATATATATATTTTTTTGCGGTACGCGGACCTCTCACTGTTGTGGCCTCTCCCGTTGTGGAGCACAGGCTCCGGACGTGCAGGCTCAGCGGCCATGGCTCACAGGCCCAGCTGCTCCGCGGCATGTGGGATCTTCCCAGACCAGGGCACGAACCCGTGTCCCCTGCATCGGCAGGCAGACTCTCAACCACTACGCCACCAGGGAAGCCCCCCAAAAATATATTTTACAAAAAAAGATCATATTAATCATACTACTTTATGCCCTGACTTTTCCGCCTAAAATAAATCTGGTCATTTTCCATATTAATAAATATTTAATTTTATGGTATTCCTTTTCTGGATGTATCATGAGTTATGGATTGACCCAATTTCCTATTGATGGACATTTTAAGTTGCTTCTAATTTTTCACTGGTATAAAAACGTGTCTCGGGATTGCTATCTTGGATTCTGCACGTCTGATTATTTTCCTAGGATAAATTCCTAGTTGTGGAATTGTTAGGCCAGAAGATATATGCGTTTTAAAGTTTTGGAAACATAGTGCCAAATTTTTTTTCCAGAAAACACTTTCCAACTTCTACTCTGGTTGACACTGTAGACAAGTGCCTGTTTTGCCACATTTATGGGCAGCATCGGTCATTGTCGTTAATTTGCGTTTCTTTGATCATTAGGGAGGTCAAATATTTCCTCATTGTTTTTCTTGGAACTTCGATTACAGCAGTTTGTGTGTATGTGTGTGTGTTAAAGAAGTGTTTAATTTTTAATATGTTCAATCTATGATTTTTTTGAAGCATTCTCTTTGGGGTCACATTTAGAAAGGTGTCTTTCATGACTAAGATAATACATTCATGCACCTATGTTTTCTATTATACCTTTTATCATTTTGTTTTTTTTTTTTTTTTGCGGTACGCGGGCCTCTCACTGTCGTGGCCTCTCCCGTTGCGGAGCACAGGCTCCGGACGCGCAGGCCCAGCCGCTCCGCGGCACGTGGGATCCTCCCGAACCGGGTCACGAACCCGCGTCCCCTGCATCGGCAGGCGGACTCCCAGCCACTGCGCCACCAGGGAAGCCCCTATCATTTTGTTTTTTAATATTTAAATCTTTCATCTGCCTGCCGATTATTTTTGCATAAGGTATGAAATAGAGTTCTAGCTTAATTTCCCCCTATTTTTAATTGATTATCTTACTTCCTTTTGAAAATAATTTACCTTTCTTCTGTTTAACTAAATAGTAAAAGCAAATACTTGAATAGTGATGTGTACAACACGTACTGTTCCACTTGCTTTATGTATATGAACTCATTTAAATTTTGGCAAATACTTGAAGAGTGACTTGTACAACACGTACTGTTCCACTTGCTTTATGTATATGAACTCATTTAAATTTTATCACCACACTATGAAACAGGTACTATTATTATCCCCAATTTATTAATAAGAAAATTGAAGAGAGGAAAGCTAAGTAACTTGCCCAAGGTCACATGGCAAATCACTGCTGGAGCCAAACTGGAATCCAGGGAGTTCGGGTCCAGAATCCACTCTCCTAAGCCCTATACTGCCTCAGCGAAACTCCTCAAGGTCCTGTTCTAACCTGCTTACCCCCTACACCTTCTCTATTCACCCCGGTGAGACGTGCTTTCCTTCCTTTTACTTGAAACCTGTGTACTCACATTGCTTAAATTCCTGGTTGGCAGGAAGACTGTGTGTGTACATGGCCGTCTTCAGTAACAAATGCCAATTTCGTTGGTGGCAGGGACGGGAATTAAGAATGTTTACTCCAGATGCAGTGCTTTGCTCATAGACGCATGGAGTCTTCCTTTCTCTATCATTAGTTTCCGTTTTAATTTAAAAATAATATATGAATATAGTAAGCATTTATATAGCAGAAGAGTGAACACTGAGATATGTCTGTTCCTACAATCTCCTTCCAGATTCATTTACTGGAAATTTTCTATTTATATATAGGTATATATGTATATTTTGTTTTACATATATAGAAGTATCCTAAGTATCTCTTCTACACCTTTTTTAATACTCATGTATCTTGAACCTAGGTCCATATGAATACATATAGATCTAGCTCATTCTTTTTAATGACTTTATTGTATTCCATTGCAAGTATGGGCCATAATTTACTTAACCAGTCCCCTATGGGTGGGCATTTAAACTGTTTCCCACCTTTTGCTTTTACAATGATGAAATGAACATACTTGTACATTTGTCTTTAAGGACATATGGGAGAATATATGTAAAATAAAATTATAGCAGAGGAATTGTTCAAGGTGTATATGCATCACAAATTTTGATATATAATGCTAATTGAACCATAGATTTCTAAAAGTTAGATAATATTTTAGAAATTACATAACTGACTTTAAAGAGTTATTGAATACTGAATGACTTTTGAAGAGAGAGCAATCTAAACTGGTGAAGACAAAAATAATACTAATAAGTATGGAAAAAGGCTTTCAAATTGATTTGATATTTACTCTGAATAAGATAAGCGTGGATTAAAATTAATAAAATGTAAAGTGGTAGCCAAAGTCAAAGAGCAGTGATACGCTCATACACTGGTTGAAAAACAGCATTCGAGGGTTCAAATCAGGGCATTGGAAACCAGACTTCCCGTGTTGGAATCCATGGTACGCCGCTTCCTAGTTGTGTGACTTTGGGCAAATTCACTTAACTACTCTGGGCCTCAGCTTCCTCATCTTCAAAAATGGGGGAAGTTATAGCGCCTACTTCATAGGATTGTAATGAGAATGGAAGAATACATATGAAACACTTAGAGCAAGGCTGGTACTCTGTAAGTGCTCAGTAACTGTTAGGCACTAGGTTAAGTGTCATTAAAATAATAGTGGTAGGGCTTCCCTGGTGGCGCAGTGGTTGAGAGTCCGCCTGCCGATGCAGGGCACACGGGTTCGTGCCCCGGTCCGGGAAGATCCGACACATCGCGGACCGGCTAGGCCCGTGAGCCATGGCCGCTGAGCCTGCGCGTCCGGAGCCTGTGCTCCGCAACGGGAGAGGCCACAACAGCGACAGGCCCGCGTACCGCAAAAAAAAAAAAAAAAAATAGTGGTAAAGGAGAAAAGAGTGTCAAATGAGCTGATTGGTATCATATTCACAGACTAGAGAACTGAAATGCAAGACTGAGACAGGGAATAGATATAAAATCATGTTTAACTACCATATGTAAAATAGGTAGTGGGAAGCAGCCGCATAGCACAGGGAGATCAGCTCAGTGCTTTGTGACCACCTAGAGGGGTGGGATAGGGACAGTGGGAGGGAGATGCAAGAGGGAGCGGATATGGGGTTATATGTATACATACAGATGATTCATTTTGTTATACAGCAGAAACTGAGACAACATTGTAAGCAATTATACTCGAATAAAGATGTTAAAAAATAAATAAATAAAAGTGTGTTTATCTGTGGTGTTCATTTGACATAGCTGGAGAATCTTTGCCTTTGTTTTCCAGGAAACACAATTGTTCTTGGCTCCACTTTAGAGGATGCACATGGCTCAGTGCAGGATGAGACTGACTTTGGCAACTGAATGGAACACTGGAGTGTTCAGTTTTAAGGCTGATTTATAAAAAAACAGTGTCAATTAAGCCATTGATTAAAACATCCTCTTACAACAATATAAGAAAATGATTGTTTAGAGTGTTGGACGTGATTTTTGACTCTTGAATCAACTGCTCTGTTCCATTCATGAGAATAGCAGGGATTTTAACAAACATTGCATAGTGTTTTTCATTTTTAAAGAACTTAAAGTTCGCATAATTTTATATACTGTTGAGTAAAACTATTAAACAGATATATTTGATTCACATGTGTATACTTATAAATGCCATGCTATTATTGGTCTCTTGAATTTCTATAATAATGATAACAATAAATTCTGTACACTTGTATAGTGTTTAAAAATATTTTACAAATTTTTCAATTTTTGAGGACTGGTCCCATTTTTTTTTTTTTTCATCATGTGACCTGATTAACCTCTACTCTTGAAAAAAAAAGTAAGAAACTGGGACATCAGGGCTTCCCTGGTGGAGCAGTGGTTAAGAATCCACCTGCCAATGCAGGGGACATGGGTTTGAGCCCTGGGCCGGGAAGATCCCACAGGCCGCTGATCAGCTAAGCCCTTGTGCCACAGCTACTGAGCCTGCTCTCTGGAGCCCACGAGCCACAGCTACTGAGTCCGCGAGCCACAGCTACTGAAGCCCGTGAGCCTGGACCCCGTGCTCCGCAGCAAGAGAAGCCACTGCAATGAGAAGTCCATGCTCCGCAAGAAAGAGAGGCCACTGCAGCGAGAGGCCCGCGCACTGCAGCGAAGAGTGGTCCCCGCTCGCTGCAACTGGAGAAGGCCCGCGCGCAGCAGCAAAGACCCAGCACAGCCAAAATAAAATAAAAATAAAAAAATAAATAAAACAAAGAAATTGGGACATTCAGCTTCTTTAATATTAGGTTAAAGAAAAAAAGTATTTTTCTATTGTGGAGAAAATGCATAGTCAGGAAAGCATATACAATTAATCCTTGTTGAAATGTTAATTTTATAATAACATTAGCTATAAAAGAAATCATGTGAGAGTCTGATACCATTAAAATCAGTTGATTTCTGTAGAACACAAATGACATGGATGCCTTGTGGTGGGGGGGAGGAATACAACTATTTCTAACTTGATAACAAAATGCTATTTCTGCATTATTTTTACCTGTAAAACCTCTCAGGAAGAGACAAATTACTTTTCTACCAGCTAAAACAAAACAAAACGAAACCTTGTAATTTAATTCTTTCATTGCACAAGCTGTAGGATTCCAGATGGTGATGCTGTTTTCATGAAAGAAAACATTCTATAAATCTGTTTTATTTTTTTTAGAGGTAAATTATTATTATTGCTCTTTTATTTGCAAATTGAGATGTTAAAGCAACAATACCATATGGATAAGATTTCTTTAATTAATTAATTAATTTCTTTGATTAATCAGCAATGTGCTTAGCAAAAAAAAAATAGCAGTATATTTATTTATTTATGGTGGGTAGTAACCTAAAAATGTGCGTCATCATTCTTTGTATCTGAAAAGCAAAATGTCCAAAAAATGCCTTTATCTTTGCAAACCACAGTGCTGTATTTATGAAGATATAAAAACCTGTAGAAAAGGTGCAAAATTTAAGGTGGTTAAAATGGCAACACTACTCAAATTCAAACAGGGAAGCAGACTGTTAAAACCACAAAATATATAACTCCCAGCAGCACTGCTTTTGCTTTAGATAACGCTTTGTCGTAGTTTGCTGTCTTTCTCAGTTTAGCCTCCTCGGTATGAAAGTCATAAAGAGAGAAAAGTAAATGCTTACATATTTTTGTTTTCAAAAGTCACTTCCCAAGAGATGAAAATGTCTTTCTTTCTCTAAAGTTTTTTATATGAAATAATGTCTAAATATCTGTATGTGGTTCTCTGAATACCTGTGGTTACTTAGGGGAAAACAATCACCACATACTTACTTAAATTAGATAAAAGCCAGTGTTTCTTGCAAAAGTCTACAGCAGTTCTGTGAATCTGGGCAGAAAATTGTTTCTGGTGTGGAAATTGTCCCTGGCAGAAGCCCATATTAAAATGATAGAATTAATCTTTCACTGTATGAAAATCAGTCATTCCCTGTCAGGAAATTTGATACCCAATGTCCCTCCCCTCAGTCAAAATGATCTGAAAGTTTTTGAACTATCTTCATTTTTTTTAAAGGAGTAGACACAATGATGTACTCAGAAAGGAATCCAAAGACTTGGAATCTAAAATCTCATCAGCTACTAACTTTGACCTTGGGCAAGATGACTCACTTGTCTAAGCTGTTCCTTATAAATAGATGAAAGGGTTGGACTAGAATATAGATGACCTCTAAGGCCACTTCTAAATCTATAACTATGATTTTAAATCAAAGACATTAATAAAGATATAAATATATATTATATACATTATATGTTAACATGAATATAAATATATATATCAAATATATATATAAAATAAGCAAAAATCTATTATCTCACATAAGAAGCAAGGGGATAGGGTGATTACAGGGTGCTTCATTTAGCAGTCAATGGCATTTTCAAGGACGTAGATTTTTTTCTCTTTTTGCTCTGTCATCTTTACTGTCTTGGCGTTCTCCTTAGGCTTGTCTCCTCATGGTTGCAGGACAACTGCTGTAATTCTAGGTGTTACATATAGACATGACCTCATCAGATAGAAGAAGAAGAGCCATTTCTACTCGGTGGGTCTTTTGTTACTTGTAAGGAAAATCTTTCCTTGAAGCACTACTATTCCCACCCCAACGGACCTGCTTTCATGTATCATGTATTATTAGCTAGAATTACATGTCATATGCTCATGTTTAAACCATGACTGGCTTAGATCAATGAAAATTCACCTCCTGGAGGTAGAAAAGACTCATATCTCAATGAAATTGGGGTTCTACTAGCAGGAACGAATGGGAGAAAGAAATGACAGTTGGGTAGGCTACCAACAGGGCCAGCCACGCTGCTAAATAGTGATTTTCTGCGGTCACCATGCCCATACGCTAGGATCAGAAATATATTGCATAATAATAATACAAATAAGTCCAACCTCCCCACCCCCCAATTTGGCTTAAATTGCCAACACGATGCACCATTACTCCAAATATTTTAGAGCATAATTCCTACAAACGGATATTCTCCTACAGAACTACAATATATTCTTCAAAATCAAGAAATTAACACTGGTACGTTACTTTTACGTAATTCGCAGAAACTTTTGTTTCTAAGAATTAGAACTAAGTTTACCTATCGTTACCGTAACATCCTTTATAGGATCCAGTTCAAGACTGTGTGTTACATTTAGCTGTGGACTTCAATCCAGAACAGTATTCCTCAGTCTTTCCTTGACTCTCATGACCTTGAAACTTTTGAAGGTTATGGGCCAATTATTTTGTTGAGTATTTCTCGGTTTGGCTTTGTCTGATGTTTCCTCATGATTACATTCAGGTAATGCATTTCTAGCAGAAGTGTCACAGAAATGATGCTGTAAAAATATGTATTATTTATATTATATATTAAATATATATTTATATTATAAACATACATATAATATATTACATGTATTATATGTTTATACACTTAGAGGAAGCCTTGATTGTAGACAATCAATCCATAAAGTTTTAATATAATTTTGTACCTAAAGTTTTTTTTTTTTTTAATTTAAATAAAGCTGTTGCTCTTGAATTGTGCCCATATTCATGATATATATTCTATCCCTTTTTGGTCAGAATTTATGAGCTTCATAAGAGACAAAACTGATTAGTAAGAAAAGAATAAAGTATATTTGGTCGTCTTCTTTGAGCAGATTGTGACATACCTTGTTCAAAAGGGAAGGACCTAGTTAAAATGGTAAAAATTGAAGGTATGTTGAGAAGTAATATATCTAAGTTCTAGAATTTGAAGTACAGTCAATAGGATAGCAGGCCCATGGATAGATTTACCATTCAAGATGATTTTGCCATCAACAATATTGTGAAGGAGTAATGCATCCTCTGTTTACACAGCATTGTCATAATTCTTCTAAATCAATCACTACAACGCAAGTTCATAACCAATATCTTATGACTTTTTGAAAAGAAGTTAAATTTTGGATTATCTGATTTTCTTTTTCATATACTTGTACAAATTAGATTGCAGATCAAGCAACTACAACTAAGTCCCTTTGGTAGACTGTAGCAATATGCTTTTATGAAAAAATGAATATAGACTAAGTATTTATTTGCCATTGATATGTACTGTTATACTCATGAAATAATGAAGCTGATAAAATGATATAAACCAAGATATATCTGTTTTACTTTTGAGCTATTTGAGCTATTATAGGATGATAAAACAATCATTAAGCAATAATGGAAAATTATTACCTGGCAAAAAAAATATAAGTAATGTATCTATATGGAGGGTTTTTTTTTTCCAGGAAGTACTTTGCATACAGTAGATTCTCAGTAAATATTTGTTGAATAACATTGAATTTTAGGGTAGAGCACAAGGAAAAACATTTGGTGAGCATCAAATCAAAAGAAACAGGAGTAGAATTATTGTGGCAGAAGACCAAGGAATTACCAGCCAGATGGAAGGAATAGATAGTGCTTTCTCACTGTGGGTTACAAAACCAAAATGAAGGCATGATATTACGGAATTGAAGAGAATAGGGTGTACTTTTTTTTTCTAAATCAATTAATTAATTAATTAACTAACTAATTTTTGGCTTCATTGGGCCTTCATTGCTGTGCGCGGGCCTTCTCTAGTTGTGGCGAGCGGGGGCTACTCTTTGTTGTGGTGCGCGGGCTTCTCATTACAGTGGCTTCTCTTGTGGAGCACTGGCTCTAGGCGCACGGGCTTCAGTAGCTGTGGCACATGGACTCAGTAGTTGTGGCTCGCGGGCTCTAGAGCACAGGCTCAGTAGTTGTGGTGCACAGGCTTAGTTGCTCCACAGCATGTGGGATCTTCCCCGACCAGGGATTGAACCCATGGCCCCTGCATTGGCAGGCAGATTCCTAACAACTGCGCCACCAGGATGTACTTTTTACTTCCTTTGCTCACCAGTTTTGTCTCTTGGGAGGCTCCGAAGGCTATCCTGGCTTGAATTTTGACCAGCAAAAAATGAACCTATTTGTTAAGGTGATATAGCAGGAACCTTGTGAAAAAGGAGTTACATCATCTCAAAGTTCCAATTACCAAAAAAGTGATTGTGGGGCATAGATAAAATACACATGAGGCTTGAGAAAAAGAGATTTCAAGAGTTCAGAGAAAAAAATTTATCATCTGAGATACGTTAAAAATAAGGCAGAATCCTGACAATGTGAAATGTTCCTCAGGAATGTCCAATCTTGAGTTTTATAGAAGGGTGTCAAACTGGTCATATATGGGAACATCAAGGCCAAGAATCTGGCAGTAAAAAACCTACAAAGGGACAGGCTCCTGGTTAGCAGCAGAGTTCTAGAGGGAAAGAAGAGAAAAAACACCACACTTACCTCTCAGAGTCCAAGGAAAGTTTTGCTTTGGAGTACAGAATGATTTGTTCATTCCATGTGTACACAGAAGGAAAGCTAATTTTCTTTGAAGATCAATACATTACAGAAGAAATTTTAATCACTTAGAAGACTGACTGGTCTGTAGCAAAGAATCAATAAGACTTGGGTTATAGAATTATAACTGAGCTTGTCCCCCAAATCCCAAGGTATTATGACTTTTGTAGTGAGACACTGCATTAAAGAATCACTACAATTAGGTTTAGTCCACGGGTCACTACATAACTTTCTTTCACAGCTTCCAAATCTTTTCCAACCAGAGCTGGAAGAAAGCAGATGTGCCACGGCTGAATGGCATCACATGACCCTACCCTACCAAGACCTAACTGGCACCCTCCTCAACTCCCAAGCTGTTTGTGTGACAACACTTAGAATATAAACCCTAGTGGATCATAGGTCTAAATGTAAAAGCCAAAATTATAAAACTTTTAGAAGGAAAGAGGAGTAAATCTTCATGACTTTGGGTTAAGTGATGATTTCTTAGATACAATATCAAAAGTACAAGTGATAAAAGAGAAAATTGTTGTTTGTCTATTTTATATGTAGTAGTGTGTATGTGTTAATCCCAAACTCCTAATTCATCTCTTCACCCCCTGCCCCTGCTATCCACTTTGGTAACCATAAGTTTGTTTTCTGTATCTGTGAGTCCGTTTCTGTTTTGTAAATAAGTTCATTTGCATCATTTTTTAGATTCCACATATAAGCGATATCACATGATATTTGTCTTTGAGTTACTTCACTTAGTACGATAATCTCTAGGTCCATCCATGTTGCTACAAATGGCATTATTTCATTCCTTTTATGCTGAGTAATAGTCCATTGTATAGATATACCACTCCTTTATCCATTCATCTGTCGATGGACATTTAGGTTGCTTCCATGTTTTGGCTATTGTAAATAGTGCTGCTGTGAACATAAGGGTGCATGTATCTTTTCGAATTAGAGCTTTCTCCAACTATATGCTCAGGAGTGGGATTGCAGGATCACATGGCAACTCTATTTTTAGTTTTTTAAGGAACCTCCATACTGATTTCCACGGCAGCTGCACCAATTCACATTCTCACCGACAGTGTTGGAAAGTTCGTTTTTCTCCACACCCTCTCCAGCATCCAGCATTTGTTATTTGTAGACGTTTTAATGATGGCCATTCTGACCTGTGTCTTCTTTTGGGGTTTATTTTTCCTTATTTGAAAGTACATTCTTCACTAATTTTTTCCCAAGATGATTCATGTTTGATAAATTTTTTGAGTCCTTACATTTACAAAAATGTCTTTGCTTTCACACTTGAGTTATAGTTTGGCTAGGTTAAAATTTCAGGGTCAAATTTTTTCCTCAGAACTTTGAAGATGTTGTTCCAATTTCTTCTTGATTTCAGTATGATTGATGAGGTGTGTTGTTAATATGATCACTGTTTTGTAGATCATCTGTGTTTTAGGCTCTAGAAGCCTTTAGATTTCCCTCTTTATTCTTTTCATTCTGAAATTTCACAAGGATGGATCTAGATGTAAATTCTGTTTTTCATTTGTGCTACTTGGAACCTGGTGGATACCAACATGAATATCTTCTTTCTCTGAGAAACTTTGTTTTGCTAATTCCTCATTTATCTCCTCTTTCACATTCTCTCTGTTCTCTCTTTCCAGAACCCCTATCAAATGGCTCTGGGAATCGCAGAGTCAGTCCTTGTTTCTTAATTTTGCTTTCATATTCTCTTTGTCCTTTCACACTATGTTTTTCTTTGTTCTTTTGTTTTGTTTTGTTTTCTGTTTTTTGTGTTTTCTTTGCTTTGGCTGTGTTGGGTCTTTGTTGCTCTGTGTGGGCTTTCTCTAGTTGTGGTGCGTGGGCTTCCCATTGTGGTGGAGCACAGGCTCTAGGTGCACGGGCTTCAGTAGTTGTGGCACACGGGCTCAGTAGTTGCACACATGGGCCCTAGGGCACAGGCTCAGTAGTTGTGGCGCATGGGCTTGGTTGCTCTGTGGCATGTGGGATCTTCCCGGACCAGGGATTAAACCTGTGTCCCCTGCACTGGCAGGCAGATTCTTAACCACAGTGCCACCAGGGAAGTCCCTCCCACTATGTTTTGAGAGAATTCGTCAGCTTGGTATTTCAAAATGCTGTTCATATGTGTCTCTTCTACTATTTAGCTCCCAAATTGACCTTTTAATTTTGATGATCAAATTTTTAATTTCTACAATATTCAGTTAATGCTTTAGTTATAATAGCTTACATCTTTCCAGAGATATTTTTATGTGTATTCTAAAAACTTGTAAGCTCTTACAACTCTGTTCAAGATATTTTATTTTTTGAATTTGGTCTTTGTTTCAAGGTGTTAGTTTTCCCCAAATGTTTGCAGAGTCTTAGTTGTTTCATCTTTTGAGAATCAGTAAGTTTGTCTGTTCTGTTCAAACACTGTCTCTGTGGGAGTGGCAAGATGTTCAGGGATGCAGGTTGGTACTGGTCATTGGGTTTTTTCCTCATGTAGATTCTCTAACCCTTAGAGGGCACTCTTCTTGGTTTCTTGGCCTGCTTCTCCAGGCCCAAGGCACAGCTTCACTGATTTAGCTTGTGGGTTAATACCACTGTTTTTCTATACCTCCCTGTATCTTTCAGAGTCTTACTGGCTTGTCCACTGTCTCCTTCCTGCTCTTCGCTTAACCTCCCTAGAGAAGGGGAGAATTGGATGGGAGGTCTCTGCTATTCTCAGGTTGTATTCTTTGTTTTCAGTTTTTTTCTTTTTAACCATGTTTTAGGAACTTGGGGAATTACAAATCTCGAGGAATAAAAAGAAAGAATGTTTAACCAAACTGTTGAGATTCTTTCCTCTGACTCTCTACAGTTACTTCTTTAGCCTCAAGTGCTACTTAAGACACAGGATAGGAAGTTAAGAAAACTGATATCTGACTTCCAGTTCTGCCACATTTCTTGGTGTTGCGACCCATTTTTGAACCTCAGTTTCTTCATCAATAAGTTAAGGATAGTAAGAATATCTGCAGCATGTGTTCTGTGTGATAAAATATATCAGGAAAGTGAACATACATTGTGAGCATCAAAGAGCTACTCAAAATCCATTATTCATCACATTAAATGATGCCTCCTCAGACCCTAGGTGTGTACGGAGGAGGGTAGTAGGAAATAGGAGAACATAAGGTAGAGGAAGAGGAGACTGACACGAGCTCTTGCCCGGACTTCTGTTTTATAATCACTGCTTTCAATTCCTTAGAATTCCTAGCACCAAGATTTTCTGTGTGTCAAATTCAGAAGCACTGCTTCCCTTATGGTATAAAGCCTAGCCAAAAGAATCACTGAGAAGATTACTGTGTAACTAGAGTGGATAACTGGTTATGGAAGAGAGGGCATAAGGCATGGCTGTTGATACTCAGATAAGATTATAAAATTACATTAACTTTTTCCTAGGACTTCATCAAAGTGACAGTTTTTTGTTTTTGTTTGTGGTACACGGGCCTGTCACTGTTGTGGCCTCTCCCGTTGCGGAGCACAGGCTCCGGATGCGCAGGCTCAGCGACCATGGCTCACGGGCCTAACCGCTCGGCGGCATGTGGGATCTTCCCGGACCTGGGCACGAACCCGTGTCCCCCGCATCGGCAGGCGGACTCTCAACCACTGCGCCACCAGGGAGGCCCAAAATGACAGTTTTATATGTATCTTGTCCTCAGTGTAAAAGAACTTGGAGTTATCTAAAGTTTCAATCTGAAAATATCTTCTATAAAGAGAGAGGTTTTTGGGTTTTTTTTCCTCAATGATACAAAATGGGTAGAAACATGAACACTTCAAAGGCTCTGAAATCCATGTGGGCTGGAGTCCCAGTCAGAGTCCCCAACGGGGTCTTGCTCCTTCGAGGAGTCTCATGCTCTTCCTTTCTCTAGGGAATACATTTTCCCAGCCAGTTCAGCCCAAGATGTGCTGCGTTACAGGTGCTCACGTTGAGGCTTAGTGTTAAGAGTTCCAATGAGTATCGAAAATACTACAACGCAATGGATAGAGAGATTTCCTTCCAGAGCACTTTCAGGTAGGTTATAATGGGCGACCTCAGCTACGATTGGAAGTCTGTAGTTTACTTCTTGATTAAAATAATTTTTTGCCAAAATGTTTTCTTCACGAGTGCCAAATTGTCTGGCCGAATCAACATGGTGCCACCTGCCTATGCATTGCTTACGTGGGTGATCATTGTTTTTTAGAGAGGAGAGAATGTGTGTTTCCCCCCATTTTTATTCTTCAGGGATTATTCTGTCATACAGGATTCAGCGTGATTTACCCAGCACTCACTCACTCTTCTTAGGTTCAAATAAAGGATGAGTTTGGGTTAAGGTTTCCCATATTTTAAAATGGAGGCACCTAGTGATGGTCCAGATTGGGGGAGGGAGTAGATTTAATAGACCGGGAGAGACTAGACACCATCTGGGGCCATTTTCAGCTAGATTGTTATGGACCCAAAGCCGGCAGCGGTTCTCATACTGTTGGACATCCCAGCAGTGGTTCCCAGAATGTGAATTTCATGAACAAGTCCAATTAAAACTAAAAGAAGTAAGGAAATACAAAGAAGACCAAAAATCTTAGAACAAAGGTCAGTCCTTTAAATGGAATAATTTCAAATATATGAAAAACTCACTATAGTATCCTTAATTTTCTCAGTTTTTTCCCTGACCAATGAAAATTAGATCCTGGGTCAACATATACGTAGATGTTTGGGAACCAACTACCCCTAGTGCTGCAAATCGACTTCAAATCCTTAAAGAGCACCTACCATGTGGGAACAAAAGGTGAAAAAAGCCCTCCATTGTAAACATACTTGTGTAACTAATTATTCAGATCACTTCACCAATAATGTCTTACTTGAATTCTTTTTATTTTTTAACTTTTAAATTTTTTATTGAAGTATAGTTGATTTACAATGTTGTGTTACTTTCAGGTGTACAGGAAAGTAATTCAGTTACACACACACAAACACACACACACATACACACACACACACATATTTCAGATTCTTTCCCATTATATGTTATCACAAGATAGTGAATATAGTTCCCTGTGCTATACAGTAAACCCTTGGTGTCTAGCTATTTTATATATAGTTGTGTGTATCTGTTAATCCCAAGCTCCTAATTTATCCCACCCTCCCCCTTCCCCCTGGGTAACCATAAATTTGTTTTCTATGTCTGTGAGTTTATTTCTGTTTTGTAAATAAGTTCATTTGTATCTCTTTTTAGATTCCACATATAAGTGATATCATATGGTATTTGTCTTTCTGTGTATGACTTACTTCACTTAGTATGATAATCTCCAGGTCCATCCATGTTGCTGCAAATGGCATTATTTCATTCTTTTTATGACTAAATAATATTCTTTTAAATAAAGGATGTCTTTGTGCAGATATAATCACTCATAAAGTGATTTTTGGCTATTGTTTCAATCATAAGTCTGAATGACCCTGAGGTGAATAAACGGGTAAACATTTCAGCATCGAGTGTTTTCTTATTTAAACTGATGATTTTAAACCTCTGTTTGCTGAAAAGGCAAGAAAGATGAAGTATGAAGAAGAGTACACGTACACCTAGCTGAACCTGTTTCTTTGCTGTTACGTATGTGTAACTAAGAAGCAAGAACTCAGATAAATGAATTGCAGTCTTTAGGGCATGCTCCGGAAAAGCCAAAACGGCATTTCTCTTTTGTCAGGACTGGAAATACACAAATAGATTGCCCAATTAAGGAAAGTTTGACTGAAGGTGAGGAAGATTTCCAGCTCAACAAGTTTAATAGGCTACATGGGAGCAGGGCAGAGGCTGGGTGGGGGGCAAGGGACTGCTTCATTCTAGGTATTATTGGGTAGCTGCCGAAGACAGTTAATAAAATAAAATAGCTCAGGCGTCTAATGCCATGAGGTACCAGACTGACGTGATGCTGATGGGCTCACAGTTTTAGTTACAGCAAACTAATTACCATACGCCTAACTTCTACTTATATATAAGGGGCCATTTGCGCAGCATCTAGTACTTTCCATATTATCTCACCCTGGAATCTGCAAAGTAATGGAGGTGACATATTATTACAGAAAAAGATTGAATCTGACGATGATCTCAGACACTGAAGGAACCAGCTGTCCCACAGCACACGTGATCTTTCATGCTTCTTGGGAACTGGTGTTCTTATACTTCCACTGCCGTTAGTTTTTCCTGGTGAGCTTTTGCCCCGCTGGCCCTACTTATGTGGCGCAGCAGCCCACAAATCTGCCGTCCTAGCATAACGCTCCATGCCCTCTGCCAGGGGTCTCTGCTACCAGCACACTTTCCTGGTGAGAATCTACCCTGCTTCGCCTCTTGACTGTATCAGTCTCTGCCAATTGCTCTTGTGAAAAGAACTCCTCTCTAAAGCACGCAGTTTGTTTGGCTTTTACACAATGGTCTAGTCACAAACTCTCTGTGACAGCTCCACCTTGAGTATCCCCTTTGGGAATTCAGAAGAGCTATGGTTACATTTGGACTCTCTTTAACTACAACATTCTTTTGGTTTTTACACTCAAACCTGGTATAAACAGTGATTCTGTACTTGCTGAGTAGAGTTTTCTTGTCCGTTTCTGTTGTCAGCTCAGAGGAAACATGGGATATGGGCCCACAAGTAAGATCATCATCATGATAATGGATAACCTGTATTCCAGACTTACTGTGCTAAGCGATTTATAATGTGGTGCCCCATTTATTCCTCCATAACCACTCTATGGGGTGACTATTATTATTCCCATGTTATGGTCAAGAAAACTGAGACTGAGAAAGATTATACTTTCTCCTAGACAAGCCATTTGTCCTTGGGTCATGTGGGAGAATCCTGGAAGAGAGGACCAGGCATTATATGTGCGCGCACACACACACACCGTAGTCTAGCTTTGCTCGCAATCAGACATGGCATCAGTGCTTGTAAGGGCGTCTTTGCTCTGCTTAGGGCACCAAAGTCTCTCCAAGAGACAGCTTTTTCTTGATGCCTCACCTGGTGGTGGGCGGCACTAATGAGCAGTTTTGCTCAGGCCCATTCACCACAGGAAAGGAACTTTGCCTCTATCCCAACCACCTAAGGACCACTCTCCAAAAGGGAGGCCAAGGCGGTTCCCTAAAAGGCAGGGCATGCTGGATGCCTCTTTGGACAGGATGGAAGACATATTTCCCGTCTTATTCTCCTTTTATGTGGAGGTTTGATCTAAGGTTTTGCTTACAGGCGGTGCCGTAGCACTGGTGTGTAGGTGAAACTTCCTTAAGAGGACAGCCTCCTTTGTCAGTAAATGCTTCCCTTCACCCACTTGACATATAAGATGGACCCTCCTTACCAAATTCCTCTGTAGTAAATGGTGTTGTGAGGTTCTAGTCTAGATTTAATACATTTCCAAAGTAGTCACTCCCCCACCCAAATTCAGGAAAACTGGACAAGTAGCCATTTTTACAATACTATTTTGAGAACTCAAAACTAAAAATCGAAAACAGAATAAATAGAAATTCCAAAATGACAAACATTTCAGCATGCCTTTCTAAAATGATGTTAAAGAGAGCTCTTCCTTCTAAAAGCAAATGAGTTCTGAAGACACAGGTGCGTTGAAATTTTCCTGGCCTTTCTAAAATGATGTTAAAGAGAGCTCTTCCTTCTAAAAGCAAATGAGTTCTGAAGACACAGGTGCGTTGAAATTTTCCTGTTCTCCGGAAGGGTTTTGGAATTCTGCTTGATTGTCAGAGGTAGCTGGGATATTGTTTAGAAAGTGAGATAATCCACTACCAAAAAAGGGTCTGTATAGAATTATCTCAGTGTCTGCTGAATTCTCGTTAGCTTCAATGATAAGAGAGATGAACTGGGCAAAAAGAGCTTCCTTCGAAGACCCCTTCCTTGACAGCTGAATCACTTTATTTTAGAGAGGAGCTGGAATGATAGGAATTCTATTACCTAAATTCCCTCTACTGAACCTCTCTTTAAGACATATTCTGGAAAATATTAAGATTATCTAATTATTTGTTAAAATCAAATTTAGTTATAGCTTTTGGAGGAACTTCCTTATGATATGACCTTATACCTGTTTACTGCTTAGTCAGTGGGTTGCAAGGTGTGAACAGAAAATCAGAATGGAGACAGTATCGCTAAGAGAGCCCCCTAAAGTGGAGCCTGCAGGCCACTGAGGACATGTGACTTATGCACATCTCAGTACAAATGGAATCTGACATTTTGACCACTTATTGTCTTAATGCAGACATCCAGAACATCTACGTAGTGGTCCAGAAACTCAAGATACATATCAGACCCTTACCCTAAAATAACTCATGACAGTCTATCCGTTAAGGACAAATATTCCCTTTCTTGTGACAAAAAATGACCTCCATGGCTTTTTTCTTTAGAAGCCCCTGACTCTTTCTCTTCAGAATACTCTTTCAGTTTTACCTGAATCAGTGTCTCCCAAACTGCAGTTATTAAGACCCAAATAAACTCTTTTCTTATTTGCCGCCTTTATGTTTCTTGGTCAACATTAAATAGTGTCAGACAAATGGGATACAGAGTGACCTACACCATCCCCGCCAGCACCATCACAGATTCAAATAAGGTACCTACAAGAGTCCGTTGTACTCTATTTTCCCCCGGGTGGTCCCAGGTCATGGTGGTGAGTCCTGCTGTACCAAAAACTCCTGTCTTGGTAGAGGTTCTAGTTCATTGGAGTGCCTCTATTGCAAGCTTCTGTTCTGGTGAGTAATTACTCTTAGAATAATGGGAGGTTTACTCTTTAAGGGTAAGGTTACAGAGCAGCATCCTCCTGGAACTTCTGATGGTTTTATGTACAAGAACTATGGGCCCTCCTCCCGCAAATATTTGTCTTGCTGGGCTATGATTACCTGGAATGATTTACAGTTAAATTGGCGACTTGGGGCTCCTTTGAAATTCCAAAATTAGTCTATTTGTGTAGTCAATTAGCAAAAGGTTAAAACAAGAATGGGAAGTATATGTCAATTGGTATTTTGAGGCCTCCAAACATAATAATTAATCCACTATTGCTTCCTTAGAGAAACTAACTTACAAGTATCTCAAAGGATTTCCAAACTGGAAGAATCCTCTGAGGCTTCTGAGAGCTCTCTCTCTCTCCAGCCCCCTCTCCTTCTCCTCCATCTTTCTCTGAACCTCCTTTTTATAAAATGCAGATTGAGGGCTTCCCTGGTGGCGCAGTGGTTGAGAGTCCACCTGCCGATGCAGGGAACGCGGGTTCGTGCACCGGTCCCCGAAGATCCCACATGCCGCGGAGCGGCGGGGCCCGTGAGTCACGGCCGCTGAGCCTGCGCGTCGGAGCCTGTGCTCCACAACGGGAGGGGCCACAGCAGTGAGAGCCCCGCGTACTGCAAAAAAAAAAAAAAAAAAAAAAAAAAATGGAGATTGAGTTCCTGCAGAAGGCCAGCCATGCTGCCTCCACCTCTCACCCCCCGTAATGACAGCATCTTCTAAAACCACGTGTGATGTAGTTGGATGGGTGGATTAGCCTATGATGGCATTGAAGTTATAGCTCACAAATCTTTGCAAAACTGGAAACACAGCCCTACAGGCAGTTCAAATTCCACCCATTCCTTTTCATCGATCCCCAGACCTCCCTTATTTATTTCAAAACTATTGTAACCTCTCTGGGAACTCTTATCTAGACCATCTTCAATTTCTAAGACTGAAAAAAAAAAAAGGAGGAGAAGAAGCCTTTTTAAACGCAAAATGCTAAAAGGACTCTCTTGCCCAAACAGCTTCCTTAAATTTCTTGTCAAGGGCCAATACAGATCTTAAAAGTCTTCTCCAAAAATAGTAAAAGACTTTCGCTACCTGAGTGAGTAGACTTAATTTATTCCAATTGTTATTATAAGCTGATAAGTTTTATATTATACCTGATTGATGACGAAAGTTTTAAAATGAAAACTATGAGATCTTTATGCCTACCTGTATGCATGTATATCTATGTATGTACATTATAGATATGGTATTTTTAACCTCTGGATGGCATTGCCAAAATTAATTTGTGAAAGAGCTTTATTTAATTGGCTTAAAAAAGCAAGTGCCTATATAAAACTCTCAGAAATGTAATAGGAACTAACCCAAATGAATTTCAGATTCATGTCATCTGGGAAAATATTTGGTGTTAAAGCCAGTTTAAGTTTGTTGGTTTAATTAACACAAATATGTCTTCAGAATTATCAACATTAAGTATAATACTTTTATTGTACCTAGGTTTACTAAAAGTCAAATAAGTTTACATTATCTGTAATAAAATTTGTCTGCAAGAAAAATAACTTGGTATGATGAATTATCATAGGCAAATTAAATGTAAATGTGATAAGAGTTTTAGGTGAACTCTTTAACAATAATTATGTTTTATCGTATGTCTACTTAAAAATAGTTTCCCCAAATCTTTTTGGTAACTTGAAACTTCAGAGTTTTGTTAAGTTAAATGATGGGAATTCTTTGAATGTCTAGGTCATTTCCAAATAAGATAAAATACTGAAATATTAATTGCTAAACAAGTCTAAGGTTACCTAATTTTGACCTCTTATTACAGAAAGACTGTGCCTGGGTCTATTAGTTAATATGTATACCTTGTGTGTTATTGAAAGATTGTATTATGAAGTAGCATATGGTTCTAAAAATTATAAAATGCATTTGTAAATTCGCCAAGCCTCCAAATGTTAATACAGTTCACAATTGTTTACTCCTTTATTTTCACTAAAAAATTAAGATTTCAAAGAATTAAGAATCCAAATTAATATATGTAATTAAAACTACTAGAATTAAATTTCCTTCCATGCAAGGAAATTTTTTTAAAGGTATAAGGAATGGAAATGCATTTTGTTAAGGGAAAAGAAAGTGAATTTGTCCCAAAGCTGGTAGTTTCTAAATGGGAAAGAAAACAAGGGACAAATAAAATGGCCATAGAAGTTGTAAAAGGTTTGTTAAAAAAAAAAAAAGGAATCTTTAGAAAGGAATTTTATGTGTGGTCAGAACTTGCTAAAATTGGAATAAATTTAATTAAGCAAATGAGTTTTAAAATCGAAAGTAAGCTGGTACAAAATTTAAATTTGGTTTTTCTCTCTGTTTTTTTTCTATTGGCCTGCTTTTGATAATAAAAGATTATGAAAGGTTTTGTTTGTTTGTTTTGTCTTTTGTTTTGTTTTGTTTGCCTTCAAGTAATCCACCTTAAAAAAAAAAAAAGAAACAACAGAGGTTTTATGTCTTGTCAAGTTAATCTCTTATATTCTATGTTCTTTATCAGGTCTTTGAATACTTAAGTAAACCTTGTCCTCTGGATATTAAAAGAGCTAAGATTTCCTCAGAACTGTATTTTGCACTTTCTGTATTTGCCTATGAGGTCTTTAATTGTTATTGGTTAAAAGGATTACTAAGCATTGTTTCACAGTGATCTATGATCCTATTTGCCCAAGTGTTTAAAAAACTTTTGATATTTTTGACAAACGTCCCCAAATCAAATTCTAAATGAAGTCTTTTTGACTTAGAACTAACTTTGAAATGTGAGATGTTTCAGCGGGCTCTTGAAATATCTCAAAGATTGCCCTCTCAGAGGCACGGACATATATACACTACCAAACGTAAGGTAGATAGCTAGTGCGAAGCAGCCGCATAGCACAGCAAGATCAGCTCGGTGCTTTGTGACCACCTAGAGGGCTGGGATAGGGAGGGGGTGGGAGGGAGGGAGACGCAAGAGGGAAGAGATATGGGAGCATATGTATATGTATAACTGATTCACTTTGTTATAAAGCAGAAACTAACACATCATTGTGAAGCAATTATACCCCAATAAAGATGTTAAAAAAAAAAAAAGATTGCTCTCTCTTTATGGAAAGGGAGATTTTAAGCTAATTAGGCTTATTTGATATGTTAAATTACATGAGAAGCATTGTCAAATAAGAAATAATACTAAGCCTTCTTTATGTTGTGTCTGTAAAGGTATATAAGTGTTTCAGAAACTATGTGAAATTCCTAAAAGTCTGATGTGTCCTGGTATAATATCAGTCATAATTCTAGTTATTATTTTTAAATGTTGTATGCCATAGAAATAATCAAATTTTCTTGTTAATTGCATTGTAACCAGATCTTTAACCATGCCATTTTAGGTCTTTTAGCATTTGTAGGCAGTTGTTGTTTTACTCTGATGTTTTTGCAAAAATGCTTCATCTTCAAGGAAATTCGTAGAAAGGATTTTTTGACAAATACAGGTTTCTGACAACTTTTGGATCATACCACTGAAATGGGTAAAAAATTATAGATGCCTAATGGAAAAACTAATGGCTTCATAAAACTGCTAACAAAAGGTCAATGTCAAGAACTAATTATAATGACTTTGTTTTAAACATTGCTGGCTCTTTTATGTTTTGCTTTTCCAGATTTAAGGAAATTTTTCTCTCAAACTATCTATGATTTGCAGCGATTTGATAAAGTATACCTTTGTAAATGAAGATGAAACATTTATCTCTTTCTCCCTACCTGATCCCTCCAGAATTCAGAAACTCTTAGTAAGTATTCTTCTTTTCATGGCAATGTAGTTATTTGCATAAGTTCAATAGGAATCCATTCTCCGTATAATAGGACGTGATTAGAAACGTTGGCTATATTACCAAGGCTTTGACTTTGAGTATACATAAACTCAGATATGATCATGCAAGATTGACTTTATGGAGCCAATAAAGCCCCTTGGAAAAGCAGCCTGGTACCTTGCCTGCAAGATTCCCAGCATCCTAACCAGGTGAATAAGGATGCTCATTTCCTGGCAGGTACAGGAACCTCAAGATATTTGGAGTACCTCAAGAAGAGGGTAATTCATCCAAGTCTATAGGTATTGCAGACAAAGTCTGATGGAAAGTACTTGGACTGGCTTTCCTGGCCTCAAGAGACTATTAAAAATTCAAGCTAAGATTCTTTAAGAAAAGTTCCAACAAAGCAGATTTAAAAGAGCCTATAAGATCAATCGCTGTTCTTATTACACTTATGTAAATAATCAGGCCAAGTTTATTGAAAACAAACTTATTTTGGAAGCAAATAAGTCTTAATTTGACTACTTTCGGTAGAAATTAGGGTTGGTTTTGAGAGAAAACTTATGTTTCAGTAATATACATTTGTGGGTGTTAGATTTTAGGGCTGTTAATTGTCTTTGAGATTTTGGTATTTACCTGTAAACTGAACCAGGTCCTAAATCCTTCTAGTTTCCTCCAATATGTGGCTATGACTCTCCATACTAATGTTTCCAGTTTTCCTCCTTAGAATCATTGAGAACTAAAATTGCCCTTTTCCTGAAGCCATGCAAGCTAAAATTGGACAACTTGATAAAAACCTCAGAGAAATCACTGTAACTGCTCATGTATAGACAATCTTCATGACTGTTGCTGTATGAGAAATTCAGAGAGTTTACCTAAATACCCGATGACATCATCAGAGACATTTCAAACTGCAAAAGATGCTTTGAACCTGACATTTAGAAATCTTTTTCAGTTGGCTCCCCTCTGGACTTGGTGCCTTATGGAGATCTGGATTGCAACTAATTATACTAATCATAATTCTAACTTGTTCACTCTTTGTTGTTTTTAAAATGTTGATACTTTGTATTTCTTGTTGTTGTACTAAGATGCCTTCCACAGGAATAATGATAGCTCAATGTCTGGAGATGATTAACCACTCCTATAAGATTCCTCCTAATGAAGAATCATGAACTTCTCCTATTTTGAATGCTGTCTAAGACTCACTTCCTAGATGGCTCCTTGTTGTTCAAATGTGGCCATAAAGTCTCTAACAGCATACCTCTCACACAACCACCTTTTTCTGTCCTCCGTGGGATATGACTCTCTGGGAATGAGACTTCTCAGTGCTGGGAAGTAGATGCCGATGCCAAATAACCAAATGGTTGATCATCAATGCTTTCTAAAGAAAGATCTTAATCAAAAGGGGGAAATGTGAAAGGAAAATAAAAATGGAGTCAGTATTGCTAAGAGAGCTCCCTAATATGTGGCTGGGAGACCACTGAGGACATGTGACTTATGCATATCTTAGCCTGGGTGGAACCTGATTTTGAACACTTATTGTCTTAACATAGGCATCCAAAACAATGTTCCAAAAACTCAAGATACTTATCAGACCCTTACCCTAAATAACTCATAATAGCCTATCCCTTAAAGAGAAATATTTCCTTTCTGTGTCAGAGTACAGCCTCATGGCTCTTAGCTTTATAAGCCCCACACTCTTACTCTTCCCTAGAATATGCTTTAGGTTTTATCCAAATCTGTGCCTCCCAAATTGCAATTCTTAAGATCCCCAATAAACTGTTTTATTTGTAGCCTTCTGTGTTTGTTGGTCGACAGAGGGAAGCATGGCCAAGGACTGCAGTTCATTAATGCATTGTTCCATTAAATAATGGGTGATGTTATAGATAATAGTCTGCCTAATATGGTTTGGTCTCGAGTTAATTGATATTGAGTCATATTTTAGCTTTAAGTTCTGCTGTGTCCCTATATTGGTGTGAAACTGTCCATTATCTCCAGAGGCGATCCTTAAATTTGAAGGAATTATTGGTCTGGAGTTGGAAGCAGGCAGGTTAAAAGTTCAGCAAAGGCTTAACCAGGAGAAAAGGACAATTTGTATGCCTGGTTAGGACATGGATTGGTGATTCTTATACCATACCTAAAAGTAAGTGAAGTAGAATAAAATGGGTCACAGAAATTGTTGAACCAAGGAAATCCCATCCATGACTTCTTAATCAGTCCTGAATATGTATTATTTTCAGAAAAAAAATCTTCCTTTTATGTTTCTAAAGAGTGAAATTTAAAGGATGAGACACAGAATAAAAGGTGAAGTAGTACAGACAAATTAAACTAGGGCAAAGTAAGTCCCTTCACCTATGGTAGCGGTTTTCAAACTTTAGTATGCATCAGAATTCTCTAGGGAGCTTAGTGAGTATGCAGACTCCTGACCATACACATGGCTTAATAGATCTTGGGAGGACTCAGAAATTTACATTTTTAAAAGACACCCAACTATTCTCATTCAGGTAGTCCAGAGATCATACTTTGAAAGACAATTAAGCCATACAAGGAGAGACTAATGTTGGCAGATGCTAATACAGCATCTCTTCAGATAGTGAAACTTCATAGTGGTTGGGCAGACAAGCCTGAACAGAGAAACTTTGGAACCCATTTTTGGGCTGGGGCTTGCATATTGTTTCATTCCTTCTGGGTTATAAAAACTACACTCAGGAAAAGGTAGGGAGCAACAACAACACTCTACATACACACACACATCTATGGTTTCTAGACTTATTGATATCTTCTACAAATGTATTCTGAGATGCTTATTTCATCATTAGTAAAGCCTTTCTTTAGTCATGTCCATGAATAAACCTTTGACCTTTCTTACTTTCTTCCCATCCAGATTGCGTAGAACACTCCAAACTCCAACCAGCCCTGACAAAGGACCTTCAGTTGAGCCTTACACTGCTCCAAGATTGAGTGAAGCTGCTGGCTTTTTTGCCCTTTCTCTACACCTACCTCTCTGCTTTGACAAGACTCCCCTATCCAGGTGCTTCGAGGTAGACTCCACCTATAATCTCTGACCTGGCCCATTTCATGACCCCATTTTTTTGAGATTAGCAGGGTGCAAACAGATTTAGATTCCTACCTCAAGCCAGCAGAATTTAATATTTAAATCACCTTCCATTCATTCAATAACATTTGAGTGCTACTCGATATTTGAGCGCCTACTATGTACCAGGCATTGTTCTAAGCACTTGGGATACATCAGTGAACACACTTGAAAGATCCCTGACCTTGCAAAGCTTATATTCCAGCAGGGGAGACAGTCAACAAACAATAAACATTATTAAGGCAGTAATTGCTATGAGAAAATGAAAAAGTAGAGCAAGGGATGTGTGTGTGTGTGTGTGTGTGTGTGTGTGTGTGTGTGTGTGTGTGAAGTTGCGGTATTACACAGAATGGTCAGGGTAAGGCTTATTAAGAAAGTGAGAACTGTGCAAGGATTGAAAGGATGGGAGTGAGTTAGCCAGAGGATATTTGTGGGAAGAGCTACAAAGAGCAAAGACCCTATGACAGAGGTGTGACTTGCAGGCTCAAAGAGCAGTCAGGAAGCCAGTGTAACTGGAACAGATTGAACAAACAATATAATAGAAGGAGATAAAATAAGAGGTAATAATGGAGAAAGTCAGCAATAACTTCAACATTTTTGTCTGATCTACTAGGAGATGGGAGTTGATATCAACTGAGGGAGAGAGGGCGGGCTGTGGATGGAACAAGTTTAGGGAATAAGGGGAAATCAAGCAGTTTGTTTTGTAAATGCCAGACATCCAAGTAGAGATGTTGGGTAGACACTTGAGTAGATGAGCTTGGAATTCAAGAGAGATATAAAATATGGGAATCATCAACATATAGATTTTATTTAAAGACATGGGACTGCTTGAGGTTATCAAGATGTAAATGAAGAAGAGGTTCAAACTCTGATCCCTGGGGTACTCCAAAATTAAGAGGATAAGTTAAGAGAAGCAAACAGCAAAAGAAACTGAGAAGAAGCAATGAGAGAGGTAGTATGAAAACTATGAGAACGTGTTATGCTGGAGAGTATTAGGGAGAAGGAGACAAGTCAGGCTGCTGACAGGTTAAGGTCTGAGGTTTGACCATTGGGATTAATATTGGTGACCCTGACAAAAGCAATTTTGGTGGAGTAATGGAGGTAAAGCCTGACTGAAGCAGGTTCAAGTGGAATAAAAGGAAAGTAACTGGGGACAGTAAATATAGACAATTATTTCTAAGAATCTTGATACAAATGGAAAGGAAAAGAGGCAGTTGCTAATGAGGAGTTAAGAGAGGTGTTTAGTTTTGTTTAAATTTTTATTGGAATATAGTTGATTTACAGTGTTGTGTTAGCTTCTATCCACTCCTATTTTTTTAAGATTCTTTTCCCATATAGGCCATTACAGAGTATCGAGTAGAGTTCCGTGTGCCATACAGCAGGTTCTTATTAGTTATCTATTTTATATATAGTAGTGTATATAAGTCAGTCTCAATCTCCCAATTTATCCCTCCCACCCCTTACCCCCTGGTGACCATAAGTTTGTTTTCTACATTCATGACTCTACTTCTGTTTTGTAATTTGTACCTTTTTTTTAAGATTCCATATAAAAGCAACATCATATGATATTTGTCTTTCTGTGTCTGACTTACTTCACTCAGTATGACAATCTTTATATCCATCCATATTGCTGCAAATGACATTATTTCATTCCTTTTTATGGCTGAGTAGTACTCCATTGTATATATGGACCACATCTTCTTTATCCATTCCTCTGTTGATGGACATTTAGGTTGCTTCCATGTCCTGGCTACTGTAAATATTGCTGCAATGAACAATGGGGTGCATGTATCTTTTCTTTTTTTAAAACATTTTTTATTTTATTTTTTTTATTTTTGGCTGCCTTGGGTCTTTGTTGCTGTGCACGGGGCTTTCTCTGGTTGCGGCGAGCAGGGGCTACTCCTCATTGCGGTGTGCGGGCTTCTCGTTGCAGTGGCTTCTCTTGTTGTGGAGCATGGGCTCTAGGCATGCAGACTTAGTAGTTGTGGCACACAAGCTCTAGAGTGGAGGCTCAGTAGTTGTGGCACAGGGGCTTAGTTGTTCGGCGGCATGTGGGATCTTCCTGGGCCAGGGCTCAAACCTGTGTCCCCTGCATTGGCAGGCAAATTCTCAACCATTGCGCCACCAGGGAAGCCCTGCATGTATCTTTTCAAAGGATGTTTTTCTTTGGGTATATGCCCAGGAATGGGATTGCTGGGTCATATGGTAGTTCTATTTTTAGTTCTTTTAAGGAATCTCCATAAGAGAGGTGTTTTTATGGCTGATTTTGAAATGGTAGAGATATAAACATGCCTGTATGACTATGAGAATGACCCAACAAAGAGAAAGAGGATCAATACTACGGGAGAGACAAAGGAAAACTGCTAGAGCAATGTCCTTGATTAGATGAGAGAGTGGAGGTCCCGTCCACAAGTACAGAGACTGGCTTTGTAGAGAGTACAGATGGTTCACCTACGGTAACAGGCAGGAAAGCTGAGCATATGGGAGATGAGGCTGATTGGTGGGTACATGAGATGGTGTGATGAAGTTTAGGGAAGTTCTCTTCTGATGCTTCAATTTTCTCAGTGAAGCAGGAAATAAAGTCATCTCTTGAGATTAGAGAGGAGGATGAGGTTTTGGGCTTTCAGAAGAGAAAATGTGTGAAAAAGTTGTTTGAGAGTGGGAGAATGAGTGAACTTGTTATAAATGGTATGCTCATCTGTGGCCAGTAGGGGCCCAGTTGTGGTTCCTGGTCATAAATTTAACGTGCAATTTGTCAAGAGCGTGTGGTTTTTCTCCAGTCGTATTGAGCTACATATACAGGTGCAGGCACAGAGTAGATTTTCAGTTGGATTTAACCTAGGGAGAAAAGTGAACTGACTCTCAAGAGGAGTTGATTGAAGACAGTTTAACGGAGGGACAGTCTTCCAAGGTGTGGGCAACTTTAAGAGAACCAACAAGGATAATGAGGCATCCTAGGGTTATAGCAGCAGCAGGGAGCCATTGCTTCCCCAAGGCTGAAAGGGCAAGAGGAGGCGTGGTCATCAGAACCCCGTGAGTGGTACGGCTGCAGGAAAAGAGCTTGTCAATCTGGAACTGTGGCCTTAGAGAAACTCAGCCAATGCTGAGCTGCAGACTGACAGGAAGGGAGCAGGGAATTAATACCCCTACCTCTCTTTCTCCTGCCCTCCACTCTCTTGCCAGTGCCTCTCATTGCTAACTGGTAGCTAAAGGGTAAGGAAGCCATGCTGAAGCATCTATAAAGGGCAGCTCTTAGTGCACAGAGCAGAGGGAAGAAGGATGGAGAGTAGATCAGAGAAGGATATGCGGCCAGACCAGAGTTGTGCTTTTGCTAGATGAGTACACTGAAGTAAGAAAGAGCAAGTAAGTCAAACCAATACACAAGAGAGTCATTATAATTGTTGCCTGTGGGACTTACATGGGTAAAGAAGGGAGAGAGGACATGAAGGGCATGAGGGACAGTGAGAATACAAAGCAATCGCCATCTGGTGAGGGTGAAAGATACCTGCCACTCAGGTAACAGAAGGAGTGATGATAGGAGGTAAAGGTAGGAGGCGGTGGTCAAATAGTGGGATGCATGGAATTGAGATTATGGAGGAGTTGCAGTTATTGATAATGACAAGGTCTAGCTATTATGATGTGAGTGAGTGGCTGGGGTAGGGTGAAAAACAAAATCATTGAAGGTGGGGAGGTCAAGTGACTAAGAGGCCAGATCCCCTGGGCTCAGGAGCTCTTCCCAGACCACCACTTAGTGTTATCGCTAAGCTGGGCCTCCTGTTGCTCCGCCCACTTGAGCCTCAATTGATGGCACTGGCTTATGTCTCATCCTGGTTCCTAAGTTCCAGTCAGTACCCTGGTTACTACTCTGGTCCCCTCTAGAACTAGAGATCAGTTTATAATAGTGACAAAAACTATAAAATTCTTAGGAATAAATTTTAAAAGGAAGGTATAAAACCTATACGAAGTGACTGTCAAATCTTTCTGAAAGATGTAAAATGGAATCTACATAAATTGAGAGATAGTTTTGTTTTGGATGGGAGAAAGACTCAGTATTTTAAAGTCTATTATTCCCAAATAAATAAGGTGAAGTTACTGCCATTCCAACCTGACTTCCAGCAGGAAAAACCTGGGAAAATTTATTTTAGAATCAAGATACAAGATTAAATATCTGAAAGTAACTAAAATTTTTGAAAGAACGGTTGAGGGCGGCTTGCCTTACCAATTATGAAAGCATGAAATGACTGTGACTATAGTGGTTAGCACTATGTTGTGTAACTGAAATTTGCTGAGAGTAGAATTTAACTGTTCACCCTCACATGCACAAAAGGATAAATATGTGAGGTGATGGGGTGTTCATTAACCAGATGGGAGGAATCCTTCCACAATGTATATATGTGTCAACTCATCACGATATTACACTTTAACTATCTTATGATTTTATTTGTCTATTATACCTCAGTAAAGTTGAAAAAAGAAAATGCAGTAAGTAAATTGAAAACATTTTGAAGACAAAAAATAACAATAAAAACATAAGACAACTGTAATTCAGATGGTTTTAGCACAGGACTAGAAAAACTGACAGGAAGAATAGAAAGCCCAGAAACAGATCAAGATCTACTTGAGAACTTAATAAATAAATGGACAAAGAATGGTTTGTATAATAAATGGTGCTGACTTAATTATCCATTCATCTTTAAGAAAAGTTGTACCCCTACCTCCCACATACACACAAATATACTTCACATGGATTGAAGACCTTAAATATTATAAATAAAATAATAAACACATTCAATGAAATTTAAGAAGATATTTTTATTACTTGGTACCAAGAGAGAATTTCTTTATAAAGACTAGAAATACAGAAAAACCTAAAACCATACAGTAAAAAGAACTATATTTGACTGTCTGAAAGCAGAAAATAAAAGGCTTCAGTATATCCCAAAGTCCCAAAACAAACATGAGAGACTGGGAAAAAGTAAATATTTTATAACACACGTAATAAAACGTTCTTTTGTCCTTTTTACACAAACTGATTTTGAAAAAATCCTATTTAACAAGGAATAAAGAATATGAACAGGTATTTTATAGGAAAGGAAATGGAAAAAATGATCAATTTTATTAATAGTTTAGAAATTTAATAGTTTAATTTAATAAATAAATAAAATTTATTTATTTTTAATTTATTTAATAGTTTAATTTTATTAATAGTTTAGAAATTTAAAATAAAAACAAGATCCCATTTCTTGATTACCATTTGGCAAAACTTTAAAAGAGTCCCAGTATCCAGTTCTGGTAAAGATGCAGAAAAGGGGCAGATATATATTATTTGTGGGTGCATGGATTATTACCAATAATTTAGAAAGTAATTTGGTAATTTCTGTTAAAATTAAATAAAATTAAATATAAAATTAAAATTAAAAAAAAATTAAAATAAAATTAAATAACCATAGACCTTTTGGCACATATTAAGTAACATGTCTGAGTTTGCAAAGCCAATACATTTGAATCTAGACCATCTGATTTTAAAATTCCTGCCACCATGGTATAAGCACCATACTGAAAGTTATATTTCTGATGTTCAGTATTAGTCCAGTAGTCTAAAGACAAGTCAGCCCTACGCCTATACAGATCTGTATGAGCATAAGGAAAAAAGGTTTTAATTGTGGCTGCCTCAGGGAGTGGGATTATAAGAGAAGATTATTAACCACTTCTTCATACATCTCTACCATGTTTGACTTGTGAGGAGGGGCTTATAATTTTTAAAATACTTATAAAGAAAAATATTTTAAATTAAGTTAAAAAAATTTGTAAAGGGGGAGGAAAACAAATCTGGGAACATGATATTGAACGCTGCATCTGATTATTACAGTTTAAGGAAGAAAATGACTTAATGTAAACACATTCATTTATTCATTCACTCATTCAACACATATTTATTGAACACCTACCCTGTTCCAATTGCTGGGGATACAGCAGTGAACAAAATGGACATAGACCCTCACCTCATGGAATTACATTCCAGATAGGGATAGACAGATCATAAACAAATAAACAAGCAAAGTAAAGCATTTCAGTTGGAGACAAGAGTTCTACCAACAAAATCAAAGTAAGATAAGGGATATAGGGAGTGAGCCTATGAGTGTTAGGTGAGTTGCTATTTTTTTTAATAGAATGGTCAGAGAATGTCTGAGGGATAAGGTGACACTTCAGAAGAGACCTGAAGGCAAAGAGGATAACTGCCATGTGGATAACTATGGGAAGAGTGCAATAACAGAAGGAACAGCAAGTGCAAAGGCCCTGAGGTCAGAACATGCTTGATATGTTTAAGGAACAAGAAGGCCAGATTGGGGTGAAGGTGGAGGGACAAAAAGATCATGAGAAGATCATGTAGAGAAGGACTTTAGCTTTTTCTGAGAGTAATATGGGAAGCCATTGGAGGATTCTGAACAGTGACAATGATAGGATTTATGAACCTATGACTTGAAGAATATTTAGTTGGCCATTTCAGTTTGAAGGTAGTACAGTATTTGCCATTCACTCCGCGTAACACACGGAAACACCGCAGTGTGTCCCCTGAGAGCATTATTTGAAAAGAGGACGTGGCCTGGAGAGTTTCCAGAGAAGTCTGAGCGGGCAACTGAGTGGAATTTTTGAGAGTGCTTGGAAATCCTGTCCTCATTTGCTTGGACCCTGCTGACAAAATGTGCTTTTCCGTGCGGTTTGTTTTGTGGCTACCCTATTCAAAGAAAAGAAACCTTGGAAAATCGATAAGGACATTTTATTCCAGGAGTATTGTGTTTTGATTTTGAGTGAGGGGAAAATGTCCCCAGGATTTAGCTAGGGCCTGATGCCCCTCCCACACAAAGAACAAAAAACAAAACAAGACCCCCAGGACTGTGATTTGTCAGGAAGCTCTAGAAGCTCAGATCATTTATTTTACACAGTGTGGCCTGAGGCAAACTTAGTGTTGAAGGTTGAGCTCCCCAGAAGCAAATTCTGAGACAGAATTTGTGTAAAAGTGCTTTATTAAGAAGTGTTCCTATGAAGAACCCTCAGGGGGTCAGGGAGTGGGCCTGGGAAGGGAAGGAGCCAGGCAAGGAATTGTGCAGGATCAGATCACGAGTGTCTGAAGGAAAACTGCACACCTCTACGCCACGCATCTCATCCCGCAAGCTTACCAAGCTGTTATACGTCACCCCTGTCAGTCACTGGTCACGTGCTGTGTGAAGTGGAGCAATGATAAATTCTTAGGCATATGGATCACAGAGTGGGCTCCACCGAAAATCTCTAAGAGACAAGATCCGGGAGTAAGGACATTGTTTGCCAAAGGGGTCTTCGAAAACTACGAATGAAAAGTAGATTTCACACTTTCCTTCGTGCTCTTCCAAACCATCACGCTTTTCAACAGGAAAATACACCTTTACTACAAACATAAACTTCCATGTTTGAAAAGTGCTTCCCCAGGTAAGCAGGTAAGCTGCTTCCCCAGGTGGATAAGACTGCTTCTAAACAACTTAGAAGAGCCATCTTTTCAACAAGTAGGGACAGTACATACTACTTCCTCTGATGCCCAATTTCCAAGCCTTAAGCCAGTCGTACAGACCTAGGTTTTTTTTTTTTTTTTAATTGGAGTATAGTTGCTTTACAGTATTGTGCTAATCTATACTGTACAGCAAAGTGAATCAGCTATATGTATACATATATCCCCTCTTTTTGGATTTCCTTCTCATTTAGGTCACCACAGAGCACTGAGTAGAGTTCCCTGTGCTATACAGTAGGTTCTCATTAGTTATCTATTTTATATGTAGTATCAATAATGTATATATGTCAATCCCAATCTCCCAATTCATCCCATCCCCCCCTTCCCCCTTGGTATCCACTCATTTGTTCTCTATGTCTGTGTCTCTATTTCTTCTTTGTAAATAAGATCGTCTATACCAGTTTTTTCAGATTCCACATATATGCGTTAATATACGATATTTGTTTTTCTTTTTGACTTACTTCACTCTGTATGACAGTCTCTAGGTCCATCCATGTCTCTACAAATGACCTAATTTTGTTCCTTTCTATGGCTGAGTAATATTCCATTGTATATATGTACTATATCTTCTTTATCCATTCCTCTGTTGATGGACATTTAGGTTGCTTCCATGACCTGGCTATTGTAAATGAACTTTGGGGTGCATGTATCTTTTTAAATTATGGTTTTCTCAGGGTATATGGCCGGTAGTGGGATTGCTGGGTCATATGGTAGTTCTATTTTTAGTTTTTTAAGGAATCTCCACACTGTTCTCCAGAGTGGCTGCATCAATTTACATTCTCACCAACAATGCACGAGGGTTCCCTTTTCTCCACACCCTCTCCAGCATTTATTGTTTGAAGATATTTTGATGATGGCCATTCTGAACAGAGTGAGGTGATACCTCATTGTAGTTTTGATTTGCATTTCTCTAATAATTAGTGATGTTGAGCATCTTTCCATGTGTTTGTTGGCCATCTGTATGTCTCTGGAGAAATGTCTATTTAGGTCTTCTGCCCATTTTTTGATTGGGTTGTTTGCTTTTTTAATATTGAGCTGTATGGGCTATTTGTATATTTTGTAGATTAATCCTTTGTCAGTTGCTTCATTGGCAAATATTTTCTCCCATTCTGAGGGTTGTCTTTTCATCTTGTTTATGGTTTCCTTTGCTGTGCAAAAGCTTTTAAGTTTAATTAGGTCCCATTTGTTTATTTTTGTTTTTATTCTCATTACTCTGGGAGGTGGGTCAAAAAAAGATATTGCTGCAATTTATATCAAAGAGTGTTCTGCCTATGTTTTCCTCTAAGAGTTTTATGGTGTCTGGCTTTACATTTAGGTCTTTAATCCATTTTGAGTTTATTTTTGTCATACAGACCTAGTGTGTTTCCAACTGCCTAAGGAAAAAGGTACCAGCTAGTGGTCAGGGACCCATCCTGCTCTCAGATGTGTTTTGTTTGCTCTGCATAATATGTTTAAAAATTGGACTTGTAGTATTTGTCTGCAAAAAAAAAAAGCATCAAAAATTTTGCCCACAAAAAAGTATCAAAAATTAATTTGTGTCCAGAGTGTTCATATTATGAATAAGAGGCTGAGAATCAAAGATAAAAAATTATCTTTGCTTAGGGGAACAGCGAATATGGCAACATAAAATATCAAAAAAGTGATAGGAATTTCACATCCTAGAATTTTCTTAATAAAAATAATAAGCTGAAGGTAATACACAGCCAATCTGAACTAAGTTAGTAAAACCAGTTTAAAGGGCATTTTGAGGAATTGGTTTTTTATCAGCATTTAAAAAGGAATGATAGAATAAGTTTGCTAAATTAAATACACAGCTTTTGAGGTTATATTTCTACTGGGAAGAAATCATTTGCATCTCTAACAGACAAAAATCTATAAATTAACATTAAATGTGTGATATTTAAAAATTATAATTTGTAATATTTACATATTGTATATAAATATTACATATTTCATATGTAATTATGCAATTATCAATACATATTACAAATTACATATATAAATATATAATTACACATTACATTTAACTATTACAATATGTAATTATGTATGTTGTAATATTACAACTTACAGATTTATCACAAAATCTGGGACTTTAGTCAGTAGTACACAGCATATCAAACAGAAGTACTTCCTCTAGATGATTAAATAATCCATGGGTGGCACTGCTAAATAATGTCCCAGTTCAATATTGTGTCTTCTCCCTGTCTTATTTCTAAGTTTTGGATAATTTTTAAAATATCTCTGGCTGTGCCACTAGAGATTATGATGGAATTGGCCTGAAGAAATACTCTGGCATGTTTCTTTTTTAAAGCTGTCTTAAATTCATAAAATATATAAAACCGACCCATCACCATTTTGGAACTAGCTGTGAAGAACCAAGCTGTCGTTGAACAAGAATCTACCAGTTAGGGCTTCCCTGGTGGCGCAGTGGTTGAGAGTCCGCCTGCCGATGCAGGGGACACGGGTTCGTTCCCCGGTCCGGGAAGATCCCACATGCCGCGGAGCGGCTGGGCCCGTGAGCCATGGCCGCTGAGCCTGCGCGTCCAGAGCCTGTGCTCTGCAACGGGAGAGGCCACAACAGTGAGAGGCCCGCGTAAAGAAAAAAAAAAAAAAAAAAAAAAAAAAAAAAAAAAAAAGAATCTACCAGTTAAAATGTTCTGATGCATAAGATGGAGAAATGTCTCTAATTTCTATCTGTGATTGAAGCTGGGCTAACTGGGAGCCTGAATATGGAAAATAGGGATTGGGGCTGGGTTTACTTGGGGGGTTGGTGTTGACATAAGGACTGTTCAAGAGTTCATTAAGAAAAGAGAAGAGATGAAGAAACAGCCCAAAGGACAGAAGAAACAGTAAAAAAAGAGAGACAGGGATATGAATTGAGATGAAGAGACATGATGAGAATCTGGCAGTATGTTGTTCATTTATTTCTGTTACTTCTTGTGGGTTAGAAAAGTTCACAGGCATGGAATCGACGGGCAAAAGTGAAGAGCATTTACAATATTAATAGATATTGCCAAAAAAATTGCAACAGTTTATACTCTCACCAGCTGCATATGAAACTGGCTGTTTCTTACATCCTTACCAGAACTATAATAGCAACAGTTTTAATCATTTCTGATATGAAAGTAAAATTTTAAAAGGTATATAAATGTTCTACATTAGATTTATTTACTTATGAGTTAGATGATTAGATTGAACATCGTTTCAAGTGTTTATTTCTCTTTCTTGCAGCTCCTTTTTACATTTTTGTGGCCCATTTTTCTGTTGGGATTTAAATATTTTTCTTAGTGATTTTTAAAAGCTTTTGACTAGTTAAGGAGATGAGCTCTATGCTATGTAGCCAAGGACTGGGTAGGCAGAACTTTAAGATGCTTCTAGATGCTTCTTTGTGAATACAGTTTAGTAACTTTCGAACAAGAAAGTCAGTGGAATGGCCTCTATAAAGTTCTAAGTAGGAGTCAAACAGACAGGCATTTCCTCAAGGGAAGACTGTACCAGAAACATTTTTGTGGTTTAATGTGACTGTCCAAAGCCAAACATCGCTTGGGGTATTGAAACAATGACTGTTGGAAAGAGTCAGGCAAATTTGCAGAGGCACCACAAAGATAGTATTAATTCTCCTACCCAATACATTCTGTTTTGAGTTTTACTACTTTTAGAACCTCTCCCATTGATTCCCCAAAGGGAAACTCACCATGAGGGACATCCGGAGTGAAGACCTGGCATCAATATCAGGTTTCAGTGCCCATGGGTGGGGGAAGGGGTGAGCGTTGGCTCTGATACAGTGTGCAGCTATAATTGGAGCCCTGCCTAAGCCAGACAGCCTGGAGGGCGTGAGTTGGGAACAAGCTTGTGGCAAACAGCTCTACCTTGCTTGGGTTCCCAAGGTGGCAGTCTCCATAGCACTGTGTGGATTAGTTGCCCTTCCTCCATGGTGGCTTCAGCCCTGGTGGAGTTGTGGACCTGTGAGGGCACCGCTGTTAACAGTAGACACAGATTAACAAACTGTTCAGAGCCAGTGTTCAACAGTGACACCGTGTGGTAGCAACAGAAGCTGCACTGCAGTGGGAAGGAAGCCTGCTATGAACTGATTAAATTCACCAGTAAGTTTCTCTTTTGCCTGGAGTTTGGAAGCAAGCACTTCTGGAGCCAAATGCCTCGAGGGTTCTTGGACAATTTGGAGGGGAGGGAGTATCAAGAAAGAGACATGGGGCAACCTGGTAATATGACCAAGGGAATACTTTGAATAATTTCGACCTCAAATTTGAGAGTCAGGTCATACCAGTTGCAACCCATGTGTAGCAAATGTTAGTTTTGTCTCTCATTTGGACTTTTGGGTTTTTTGCCCTTTGGCACTTTTGTAAGTCATAGGGAGTTGCACAATTTTATAGATCAATTACTTCCTTTGTGACTTCTGTATTTTTGTACGAAGAAAGGCCTTCCCCTCTCTAAGATATTATATATATGAGATACAGATATACAGACAGTGATAGGAAAACTGTGAAAGGCTTTGAAATAGGTAAAAATGATTACTGGGTGCCCTTTCAGTGGAATACTACACAGCTCTTCAAGGTTACCTGGAAGGATACCTATGATAGAGTGGAAACCATTAGTTACCTAGTAAATGAACCACAGCCTTTCCATCTCATTATCAAATAGCCTCTTCTATTTCTCCTTGAAACTTGCCTGAGGCCCTGTTATAAGCTACAGGCCCAAATCTGGCTCTTTAGCAAAGACACACAGGCCCAGCGATTCGTGGAAAAGGAGTGTGCCAAGTGCATTAAACTATTAAACACTTCAAAGAATAGACTCCTGGGTACGAGCTTCTGAGCTGACATTACTTAGACAACTTTCAAGCTGTACCTGTGGAATGAGTGTGGATTTACACGACCGCTTTTAGTCCAGAAGCAGACAACTTTATGAAAGCAGAGCATTAACCCAAGATCCAGCAGAGCAAAATTACAAGGAATGGAAGGAGATGATGAGGGCAATCTTACTGTGGTTGTGTTGAGGCTGTTTTAATACTCTTATTTTCTGGATATATAAGGAGGCCATTTCTCTTTCTTCTTAAGCCGTCTTTAATCTACAACTCAGTGGACTCTGCTTTTGTAAAGTGAAGGTAAACTCATTCAGCTTCCCTCTGCCTCCAAATTAAAAAGCTCTGAGTTCCTTTACTTTTTCACAGCAATAGAGTTATTTGCATAGTTTCCTTTCTACCAGTATATAGTTGGAAAAATTGTGTATCAATTCCTTGTAATATCATGTTTGTGAATGATACTCATTTAATCAAACACCTCTAAGGAACAAAGGTTGATTTTACTTATAAAGCCAATGCCTACAAAACCATCCCAGGAACGCTGGCCTAGTACCATCCTTAGAGATGGTAAGAAAGGGCACTTCCTGGAAGGGCAGGATCCTTAGCAAATTTGGGGGGAACTCAAATGGAGAGGAATTCATCCAAATTTCTAGACAGCACAGGTGAAATACGGTGGGGTTTCTTGGGCTTGCTTTCCTAGCCTTGAGCTGGCAAATAACAGAGACTTTTAAAAGTGCAATTCTGTGCTCCAATTAGCTGTTCAATATTGCATGTCTCCGGATTTGCCAAGCAAACCCAAGAAAGCCTGTGTGGTTAATTAACACCTGCTGCACCTATGCAAATTATCAGGCCAAACCTAATGAGGCCAGCCTTTTGTTTTTAATAACCAAGAATAACCTTTGAGACTTTTATGGTCAAAAAGCAGAAAGTTATTAGGAAAATTGGAAAGCATTTGAAAATTTGAAAGGAGCAAAAAAAATTATTGGGTTTACTACCTATGTAATACTAGTCGTCCCTTCTGAGTTATCTGATTCTAAATGAATATTGCTTTCTTTTTTTTTTTTGCCTTTGAGCTATTTTATAACCCGGTAAATTGTAGAAAACTGATAGAGACAGAAATGATTATTGCCCAGAGAAGCAAATGAATTCTGTCTGATGGAGATGTAATTGATTTCCCTCTGTGGAGAAGGCCAGTTTTTCATCTATTAGTTAAATTCATTTCAGCATCCCTGATTGCTCATATATGTGTGTGTTCTTTGAATTCTCCTTTGAACCATTTTAAAACATCTTAATTGTTCCTTTATTAATAACGAACTAGGGCTTCCCTGGTGGCGCAGTGGTTAAGAACCCACCTGCCAATGCAGGGGACACGGGTTCGAGCCCTGGTCCGGGAAGATCCCACATGCCGCGAAGCAACTAAGCCCGTGCGCCACAACTACTGAGCCTGCGTTCTACAGCCCGTGAGCCACAACTACTGAAGCCCGTGCGCCTAGAGCCTGTGCTGTGCAACAAGACAAGCCACCGCAATGAGAAGCCCATGCACTGCAATGAAGAGTAGCCCCGTCTCACCGCAACTAGAGAAAGCCCGCGCGCAGCAACTAAGACCCAATGCAGACAAAAAAATAAATAAATTTAAAACAAAACAAAAAATAATGAACTAGATAAATATTTTGACACACTTTGTATGAGTCGTATTTCTACATTTGTAAAAAAATAGACATATTTACCTGTGTGTTTTAAAGTCTTTAATATATATGAGCTTTTTTTAGATATAAGGGGCAATACAAGGATATAGCTTTATCATCTTCAAAAAGCTAGTCATCTTTCCACCATTTATTGAGTAACCCGTATTTTCCTCATTAATTTGAAAGGCCACTTTTCTCATGTTATTTGTGTTCTCTATTATGATCTATTTATTTCAGTATAAATCTGTTTTAAGTGTTACTGCTTTATAATACATTTTGATAATTTGGCAGGTTATTATGATGTTGCAGTAACCCTACCAAAGAACAGAGTGTCCTGCCAATTTCGATTAGTCTAAAATTTAAACTAATGAAAGATAAAGCATTGGCATACCAAAAATTGGCTCCGTTATTTGGGCCTCATCAACCCCTTCCAGACTGGGCTAACCCGACAGAACCGAATTATAAATCTAGAAGGTAAGCGAGCAGGTTTTCTGAGTTGCAAAGTAATCAGTAAGTCCATAGTTTATTCCATTTTGGTGGGGTAGAATAACACAGACCCAGACAATTATGTGTAAAATAGGGCAGAAGAGAACAGTATTAGCAGACACGCATGGAACTGCAGTGGAAGCCAGAACCATCAAAACCACAGCAGGACCAGACCTTCTGATTTATAACAAAACCTGCTCATATTCTCAAGCCTTTTGCACGTATGCACTTTTACAACTGCTTGGGTTGGAAAGTGATGACGACACACACCATTTGTCCCTGGGTTTTTTTTTTTTTTTTTGGCGTTACGCGGGCCCCTCACTGCTGTGGCCCCTCCCACCGCAGAGCACAGTCTCCGGACGCGCAGGCTCAGCGGCCATAGCTCACGGGCCCAGCCGCTCCGCGGTATGTGGGATCTTCCCGGACCGGGGCACGAACCCGTGTCCCCTGCATCGGCAGGCGGACTCTCAACCACTGCGCCACCAGGGAAGCCCGTCCCTGGGGTTTTGATGAATTAAGAAATAGAAACAGGAGGCACATAAGGATAAAAGTATCAGCCTTCTTGCTAAAGAAGTCAGATCGGTGTCCACAGCTTGGACTCCTAGGCCCCAAATTTCCACCATGAGATCCACACGGGCACCAAGGTGGCCCTGCAGAACGGGCTGTCTCCTGGGCAGCCCAGGGAGAGTCGAGAGCAGCCTCACAGCCAGTCATACCATGAAGGCCCAGGTCGTTCATGCACTAACCCTGTCCACAGAGGAATTTGGATACCAGACTATGGTCATCCTGCCATCTTGGTCTGATAAAACTTTCCTAAGATCATGGGGAGGAGCCAGTGATGGACATGGAAATGAGGCTGCAGGAGATTTCCCTTCAATAGTTCCTGGAGAAACGGAAGTGTCGATAGGATTTCCTGTTTTATGGGTGGTTGCAGTGTGGGTAGAGGAAGACTAGAGTCCCTCCCACAAGATGGCACAGAAACTGATATTCATAAAGATGAACCTGAGTTTAAGAAGAAAATATTACGCTCAGCCTACTCTGATAACGAAGGATGGAAAAGATGTAATGTGCTTCAGATCAGATAGATTTCTGTCGGAAGTAATTTTTAAAGTTTGGGCACCTGAATATAATCTTCCATGAACTCTCGGTGTCCCAGAACACTGACAAACGTGTCAAATCCGTCTCCAACAATCCCAAATAGTGCGTAAGTACCTAAATACCTCCCTCTTTAGTACTGCACCCCAGAAGAATGAAGACAAAAATTCATAAATACTTTTATTCCACATTTTTAATGTTTAAAAACTATGTTAACAGAGCAGTTATAGAACAGAACTTCTTACATGTCTTTATTTACACCACATCCTGGGGGGGGGGGGAAATATGTGTTTGATCAACCATGAATGGCAAAGTTTTGTGACTTGTGACTCACTTAAATCATCCATCTGAAATTCATTTACAAGGTTTTTACATTAATAAAACAGTGGTGTGCTACACGCACTGGACTTAGATGAAGTCTAAAATACACTGAACTCTAGTGAGCGGATTACATACCAACGATCAAGATTCAAGTGTTTTGGGAAAAAGTGACTTAACACAGTCTACGTTGGCGTTGACACTGAAAAGAAAAGGCAATCATGCAAGACTTGCAAAAGCTTGATAAAATAATAGGTTTTTTTTCTTTCTTTCATATTTGTGCTCATAGCTAATATTCAGGTCTTTCCCCCCTTTCAGAGATCCCAAAGTTTGGGAAATGCAGCAATTCAATTTTGAAAAAAAAAAAAACCCCAAAACCGTTCTCCTCCCTAACTTCTGTTTTCATAAATGCTGTGTAGTGTTAACGGTGAAACAGCATTATGAAGAAACAACTCGTTACTTTGGGTACATCTATTTCTATATGGCAATAATTTGGGTCTAAAATGTTCCTTATTTGTATCTCAGAGGACTAGCTTTGAAATAACTGATCATAACACCAGTATAAGAAATCAACGAAACTATTTCTCAGACATTTCTCTCTCTAAACAATTAAGTAAGACTTGTAGGTTCCAAGTTTACATTGACAGAACTATGTTACCTGGGAGAGAATGTAAATTTTTCTAATTCCCAAACAAAACCGCTAATATCTATGAAAACATTCTTGATATGCAGACACTAGTGACTTCTATTTCAATGTGGATCAACAACTGCAAAAATATACAGCCTCCTATTTATTTACAATATATTTACATACAAATGAAGTATTTCTTACAATAAGCCTCAACTGCATAGATTCTTCCTTTTAAAAGCACAAATTCAAGCCTGCATGCACATGGGCCCAGTTTCACAGTCCTTCCTCCAAGAAAATCCTAAAGAAGATCTGAGCCTTGTGAATTTTACATGTTTTTCAAGAACTTTCCCTTTAAGATTTAGTGGTATTTTTCAGTTGTCAGCCACGCCATCCCCAATTTGTACCTGAAAGCCTTAGATAACTATAAATAATTCACCGTGTGTATTTTAGAGGCAGTGTATTCTGCTAAAAGATTCTCAGATCTGCCATCTCTAAGGAAACATTCATTAACATCGTTAAATGATGCAGTCTCAATCGTCTTTATTTTGAAAGGGGCTAGAAGTTTACTGTGAACTGGAACGGAGGAATTAAACATTCTTAAAGTTTACACCCTTTCTAAGCCTCGTGCCACTTACACTGATAAAGAGGGGAACTGATTGATGGCTTTTGCACTAAGGCATAAAATCATGGATCTGATCATTTCACTGACCTCTGCCCCACGCCCACCCCAACAAAACGTGCTGTCCAGCACTCTGAGCCGCTGAAACCGAGCTGAGCGCTAATCTTTTCGGAGCGGTTCGTAGCCCCTCTCGCAGTGCGGCACTTTCGGCAGAGAATTCACTTTAAAGGGAGGACGGGCTTGATCGCCATACACTGAATCCAAACATTCTGGAGAACTTACTCCTGACACGAATTCCGTATTTCCTCTGAGGTTGCATTTACAAACGGTATATCATTTAATGTCTTTCAAAAAAGAAAAAAAAAAAAACAAACCACCCAAAGCCCAAACACCTCACTTTTATTTCTTCACAGCTGCCGTAACTGTAACCTTACGGTGTGTCAGGCTCCGCGAGCCCCGCTTACAAAGGTGCACCTGTACCAGCATTTCCAGTGGGAAGGGGGCTGAGACGAGGCCCCTTCCTCCCCTCCCTAAGTCCTGCTTCCCACTTCTTGTCCGTGAGTCCTAGGAACCACCCTCAGAGAATTATGGGCAGGACTAATGAAGAGGAAAAGGAGAGACAAACTGGCTCCCCGGCAGGGCTTTTTACAACATGCTTTGCTGGGCCTCCACCCTGAGAGTTTCTGATTTTACTGGGTCTGGGGTGGGGCCTGAGAATGTGCATTCCAATGAGTTCCCAGGTGATGCTGATGCTTCTGGTCTGGGGATTCCCCACTTTGAGAACCACTGGCTTGGAGGCTTGACGCCAACTCCAGAAAGAAGCCAATTCTGGGGTAACTGTCTGAGGTGTCCTCTGAAATACCGTGACACCTTACCACAGCCCTTTGTCCACCCCAAGCCCCACGGCCATGACCCACGGATGCCTGTCTCAACAGGGTCTGCAAATGTAAAAAAGGAAAAGTGGGTAGAGAGCTTTTTTACCCCCATTTGATTACTGGGCAGTTAAACCATGGTTTACTAGCACTAAACCCATTAAAAGTGCTGTGTGCTGGCTTCTATGACTGGCATGTGGGAGAAGATATGCCGTGGCATCCTTTTTGGTAGCGGGAGGGAAGGAGACGAACTCCAGGAGTAAGAGGTCCTACAAATAGAAACAGGCAGGCCACGCCTGAGACCCCAGAGAAAAGAAAGGGTAGCAGCGGAGAACGTCCCTGGCGGTTTACGGCCCACAGGAGGACCCTTCATCCTCCGTAACCCTCCTCCTACCACGAGGTCTCTGGTGGCCCTGAACTTGGTCCCCCTCCTTTGCTGGAGACCTACCTTCAGGCCACTCTGGGCACCTCTAATTGGTGGTGTGTGACTGGAGTGGGCAATCCAGATTCCAGTAACAACGAGTGAGGGATTCTTGGCAAATACCCCCTAGAAACAATATTATATTTAGTGTGTAGGTTCTTTAGCAATCTTGTTATATTATCCTATTTCAGCTAAACTATGGGCTTAGATCGTTTTCTCTAGCTGGTCTGGGGGGGGCCTAGCCATCATGTATAACCTGGTTTCTAAAGGAAAACGCATTCCAGGTTGCAAACAACTGACAGTTTTACAACTGGTCTGCTTACAAACTGGGGGCTGCCCGTGGTTAACAAGACTGGACTTCTTTCCTGTATATACTTTGCAACCCCACTTCCAGTAAGTAACATGAAGGAAACTAGGGATTTACAGTGTGCTGTGTTATTATAACCAGAGAACAGTTCATGATCCAAAGTACGAAGCTGGCACTGTTCACTAGCGCTGAGATCCTATCTACCAAAGGAAAACGTGCTGCTCCCAAAGGCTAAGGTATACTATTCGTTAGTCTACTCATTTAGCAGAAAAGCTTCTACAGCACTTGACTGTGTTATTTAAATTCTACCTAACATCTGTGGTACACGTATTTTTGGCTACCGGTTCACTGTTCTGAATAAGAAGAATAAGGGCAGGTACACTTTACAGCTAATCCCACACAAATGATGTAATTAGTCCATGATATTTGACAAATTACAGTAGGGTCTACTATATTCAGTCAACAATAAACTTAGATAAACATTACAAAGAAGGTTTAAAAAACCTGTAGTATCACAGACATTCACAGCAATGTGCCTCCTCTAAATAAGTATATTTTAAATAATAATAAAAATCCCTTGTCCTGACACGTAAAATCCAGACATCCAAAAATATCACTACACATTCCAAGAGCTAATGATTACCTTCTAAATGGACTCTGTGGGCATAAAATGAATTGTTATAAATTAATGACGAAAATAGAAAGCAGCATAATATAGCTTGCAGGCTACATTTGTAGTTTATTTAATGGAGGGTCATCCACTCTCTGGCTATGTCATTATTTGGTGCCCTGGACAGCTCAAAGGGCCAGCCAACTTGTTTTGTTGAGTTTCTCTCCTGCTCATCTAACATGGAAGACACCGCTGAGAAGGACAGAGAGGGCTGTGGATTTTACTAGGTTAGGAAGTCATACATAGGTAGGTACTCATATCTCAACACCTGAACTCTGACCTAATGTGCATGTAATTCTGGAGCATAATGGTAAAAGCTATGATGATCCCACTAAGAAATGCAGGAAATAACTTTTCCTTTTCCCGCAAGAGGATCACGAGAAAGCGCTCTGATGCCTGCGCTCCCTATGGGACATTAGTCTGTAAAGGGAAGGGGACATTTCCGTGTTACTCCCGGTAAGTGTGGAGGCCTCTGGGGGTCTCCGTGAGGGAGGAACAGAGCCCAGAGCTAAGTGCCTGGAAACTCTGCCAAGAGTCTGCGGTCAGAGGCCACTTACCTCTGGAAAAGAAATCTGTGCTTGGTGAACTTACGTGTCTGTGGAATTCAACTAGGATGCAGATAAAACACAAGTCCTGTTTCAAGTGACCAGCTCACAGGGTACACACACTTCTCACCGTGTGATACGGATAATCCAATCATAGGTGATGGCCCAGCTCAGGCGGAATGCGGTGCTGGGTTTCTATACTGTCTCCCACGCCTTTCCAAGCTACCTTGTCCCAAACTCTCTTCTTTTTTCAGCCTCTCTGTAGTTTCCTTCACTTGCTTTAGGAGAGGGGCTGGGGTAAGAGTGTGAGGCAACTCTGTCCTCCTGTGTGGTTCACGTCAGGCGGGCAGTAACGGCCCACCCTTGACTAGGGGCGAGAAGAGAGAGAGCACAGACGCCAAAGTCCCCATCTGGGGGAAGAAAGGTACACAGTGATTTCATCACGTGTTCTTCTCAAAGACCATCTCTGAGGGCTCGTTTTCTTTTTTCAAGACTGGATGGATGGTTAATGGAGAAGAAATAGGAATGAGGCTTATTTAAGGTACAAAAATCTTATATTTGTAATAACCTAAATTTATAGATATAAAACAAGTCTTTTAAAGACCCCCCTAAGGTACCCAATATAAAACAGGAGTTACTTATCCTAGATCATCCTTGGTTAGATACACGTGATTCTCTGTGCAAAAAGCTGGTGGACATGAGTAAAAGCTGCTGGGTTTGTAATTTAAGAAAATGCTTTTCCCCCTTCAACAATACCGACGCAGGGCTGAAGGCTACCTGCACCCGAGGACTATTTCCTTAGGCATTTTGGACAATCTTTTTGTAGGACTCTTGCTTCTCAATTTGTTACAAAGGTATCATGGGTCTTCCCCAATAGAAATTGACGCAGCTTAGGGTAACTCTGACAGAAATCGTCAAGGGGGAAACAAAACTTCATTTGCTAGATTACCCAGATGTGTAGGTTAGTATGTTTACCAAGGTAAGAATCATTCCCATCCCCTTCCCAGCTGAGAACAGTCGCCAGAGAATATCTCTGCACAGAGTGGGATGCAGTGCCAGCGAGGCCATGGGCTGCAGAAGCTCGGCTGCCAGGTGATCAGAGCTGCCTCAAATATTGGGCATCCTCTGATCCAGCAAGGGTGTGCCCCTGTGACTCTCATATGATATCCCTATGTGCTATGTTAACCAAAATAGGCAAATTATTTACGAAACAATTTTTTTTTCTGTAAAGCAAAATAAATATATACAATTCAAGATTCTTTTCTTTTCTAAAAAGGTACAGATATTATAAGCTGAACATCAGTAGGAAAATTATGTCAGGATCTGGATGTGTAATAAATAAACGTGTGATCATGTCTTCCAAGTTCTAAGAGACGATGACATCACAGAAAACAGTTAGGAGAGTGAAAAATAACCGATTGTGAAAAGTACTGGAAAATATGATTGCGTGCAATTTGGAACAAAAGAAATCCATAATCCTTAAAATTGATCCCCGATCTTGGAGGGACATGAACCATGATAGAAACAGGTCTCTGTTTTGTTACCAAAGTGTTATTCCATTGTGTATCTTGTAAATTTCTGTTTGCTTCGGTAAACTTGCAAAGGATGAGACGGTGAGGGCTTGCTGATGAGTGGTAACTTGACCGTTTCCTTCTCCATCTGGTCTCAGTGGCCCTCATCACCACCTGATGAGCAGGCCCAGTCGTAGATAACCAAGGGAATGCTGACCAGGGAAAACACCACCCCCAGACCCAAGAAAAGGGCAGCCTGGAGTGACAGAAAGGCAACGGTTATTTTCAGGGAAGCAAACATTTCCCACACATACCAGGGAAAAAACAGATCTGCTTTTCCCGCTCTTTTTGAGTCCCTCTGTATCTGGAGTTTGTTACAACTATTGCCGAACTGTGAGAATCTTTCTAAAACTGTGTGCATCTGATTCTCCAGGGATGGGAAACTAAGAAAAACCAGCTATCAGAACCATCCTCTGCATTCTGTGCTTTGACTTCGGAGTCACCTCAGAGTGAATCTGTTCTACAGCTGACGGTATCCTCACAGCTTCTTTCAGACTAAGACGACAACCGAAAAAAAGAATGGGCTTAGAAAACATACAGGTCATTTCATTACTCTTTACCAACCAACCTAGGTTATCGCTGGCGGGCAGACATTTCTGTTTAAAAAGGTGTTAAAAGGATATCAAAAAGAAAAGTAGATTTGATCGAGTGAACATAGGAAATGGGTGTCCAAAATGAAGTTATTTCAAGGGTTGATGAAGGCCACAGGGGGCAGGTTCCTAACTCTAGAATCTGGAGAACTCGAGATTGTAAACTGCTTGGCCTTGAGAGTTTCCAATGAGAGCTGAAATTCAGGGAGAAGGATGAAGCAACATGAGAGCCAGGGGGGCTAGACTAGAGTCTGGATGGGGAGACAGAGGTAAGGGAAGGGGAAGGGGAGGGTTGCACACAGGCTCACCATCACCGGTCTGGTGTAACTCCCACTGGGTCCCCACATGGACTGGATCCCTCGTCTAATGCTATTTGGTAGATCCTCCTAGCAGTTTTGAAACGGGAGCAGGGTTGGAGAGGCCCAGAGAATTCACGGGCAATAGGTCTCCATCACTGTCAAACTTAATCTTAGTTTACGTTACTGCTGTGTCAGAGTGACTGCTCTTCCTCTGTGTCCTCATGAAGTCCCCACTGGTCGGATCTAGAAGGACTGAGGGTTTATGGCTTTAGGGATAAACCTGCTGGGGAAGCAGATGCTCTACCAGCATCAACGCTGCTTCTCCTAAATGCACAGCGATGATCCCCCATGCCTATGTCTCTCATCCGGGTCTGTTGACTCAGGTAACATGTGGATCGGAGTGCTTACACTATCTGGGAGGGCGGCTGAGAAGCCTTCTCCGAAGCCAAACATAATGGTGCTCCAGAAGGTACTCATGTAGCAGCCACTTCACCCCTGCTTCCCTCACTGTCTCCAAGTGCACCACCTTCAAGATGCCCTTGAACTTCACCAGACCTGGAAACAAGAATCCCAATATAGAAAGGTAGTTTCTGAATCCAGGTCTGCTGCTCCAAAGCATTTCTGTCAAATCATAAAAAAGACTCTTTACGCTAACTCAGCCATTTAAATTAAGGCATTGCAGGTTCCCTGGGCTGTAGCACGGAGTTACAGGACTAGGAATTGTACCGAAACAGCAGACTGCATAAAATCTTTGAGCCCCTTTCCACTTCAGGTCTTGCTAAAGACAAGGCATTACCCTACAGAGACACAGGACGATAAACGTCTAATCTTTCAGCTGGCCCTGCCCTCGCAGAGCAAAATAAGGCACAAAAGAGCAAAACCTGAAAATATTTTGAGGGAATGGAGAAAATTCTGATATTTTAAATTTCCCAAATGGGCAAACACTAGGACTGCTGCCTACTTTTGAGATCCCTAAAAGTAGTATTAGTTGGTGGAGATGGACTATGTATTTGATATATTTCAGTGAAAAACTAATCAGAAAAATGAGAGTGGCTGGCATGAGACGTACCCAAATTTGTTGAGCTCCTTTATCTCCATCTTGGCTTGTGATTTTTAAATAAAGAGACGAAGGAAGGATGAAAATAAGCATATTAGCAGACGTAACTCCTGAAAAGTAAGGAAAAACAAAGTTTGAGGTTGTTATCGTGAAACTTCAGGTTTCTAAACAGCTATTGTAAATAGAATAAGCAGAAAGTCAGAAAGCCGTACCTACGACTCCAAAAATATCCTTCATGGAGGGTATGAAGATCACCAACAAGTTGATAATAACCAGCAGTATGAAGGTCACCAAGACATGACGACATAAATTAAACTTTGTTTTCTTAGCCAGTTCAAATAAAGAAGAACGAACCTGCAGGGAAAGAAAACAAAAAATTCCGTAATGCCCACAGCACGCTGCCTTTCACATTTCTCGGCAGTGACTGAAAGATTGGTGCACAGGCATTTGGGACATGTTTTGTCACACCTAGTGAGTTTATAGATAGCTTTAACAGTTTGGGAAGCGGGGGGGCTTGACTTAAGATGGGAAGTCTTTTTCTTTACGAATAAAACAGGGGGATAGTTTCTGTTTTATCTATGACTGAGTGTTCTTTTACGGTTCTTCTATATTCCCCTGTCATGGATGACTGGGATTCAAACAGTCTATCTACATTTCTCTGTAAAGAAGAGGGACAGATAAATTAGAACGAAGATTCATTCCATCAGAAGGTTACCCTAACTCACTGATCCCACTTTTTTTGCAAAGAGCTTTGGGATCCTTTCTTGATGCAGTTTCTATGATGCAGGAGAGTTCCCTGCAGCAGGCTTGCTCTGCAAGGAGACCTCAGCTTTTCTCAGGTTGCACTGAGGCCTTTTACTCACCGTGAAAAATAACACCGGCACCGTGAGGATGACGGCGACAATGACAGCCAGCCGCACGGTCAGGATGAGGATGTCATCTTTACTCTGATACTTGTGGAGGAGGTCCGAATGCACATTTTCTAAAACGAGGGAAACGTAAGAGGGTGTTAAAACAAGACAAAGGCACATCACGGAATGACGGGTTTTCTGAGCCACAAAGAATCTGTAAACTAAAGGGCAAGGAAAGCAATGTTCTGGGTATCGAAGTGTCTATTCACAATTTATAAAGTTGAAAAGAAAAATCCCCTGTGTGAGATGGGCGCCACCTGTCCACACGTACCTGTAGCAAAAAGGAATGTACAGTAATCACTAGAAGAAGTTACACCAAGTGGGGAGCTTAACTTACACCACACTAAACCCAAGAGTAAGTTGGGGGTAGAAGTACCATACGGTTGAAGCACAAAGCCCTTCTTCATCTAGATTCTCCCCGACTTGGTGCCACTCATCAAACAACACAGAACAGCTTCACTCTCGCTAAGTGGACTGCAGGCCCCACGGGGCCACTCTCAAACTCTCCTCTTATAACTCAATGTCCGAGCGGCAGAGGTACCCATGGAACTTCACCATGGTGAAGTTCATCATCCTTCTCTTCCAGGTATGTTTTCCTCATAAAAAAAGTACTTAGCTTATACGCCACTTTGAACTGTTTCTCAACTCTGAACTTTAGGAAGTGTCATTTCAAAGAGAACCAAAGCTAGAATGGCAGCCACTGACAGCAAGAATGCTCACTCGTGTCTTTTTTATCAATGACTTTTGAGCAGTTAGTTGTGATTTGGGGATGCTCGTGAGAAGAGGTGAGCTCAAGTCCTTCTACTCTGCCATCTTATCTCCAACTGGAAAATGCTCACTCCTTTGACGAAAGATAGTTTCCCTCCCTTCTCAAGGTTCAGGGTGTGGAATTCCAATTCTAGTCAGGGCCAGAGATTGGTCTCAATTTTAGAAAAAGGGCCCTAGGATATAATAAAAATCTCCTTAGTTCTAACTTCCTTGATTCAAAATTCACAGCCGTCTAAAAATAGCTGAGGTTTTTCTTTGACCTAAGAGTATGAAAGGGTTTGGTATTCTATTCTATGTGGGAAAAAAATGGATTTGCCAAGAAAAATCATAGCTTAAACAAGGTTGCAGTGAGACCATTCAGCTAACCTTAGGCACTCTCTCTCTCTCTCCCCCTCCCTTTACCCACCCTAATCCCTACAACTCTGCAGGAAACTTAAGAACACCATCTTTATGCAGAAATTAAATGTGGTATTTATGGACTCACTAGACAATGCTATTCTCTATCGCTTGTGAGAATGTTAATAAGGGAATTCCCTGGCGGTTCAGTGGTTAGGACTTGGTGCTTCCCTTCCTCTCTAGGATGAACTGATCATCTCTAAATGTGTTTAAATTTTGAGACATTTGTGTTTATGAAAAAATGCCCCCAAGAAATATTATTTAATAGAGAATGTGAAATTTATGTATTTAAATTTATATTAGGCCCCAAATTATAATGATAATGAAAGATGTTAAATAAAGCTGCAGGATGATTGGAATAGAAGAGGATGAAGAAGTAGTAAAAGAAGGTAAACTATTCATACAGGATCAATAAAAGTTACAAATGAAACCTTGTTCTTGTTCTTTTTCAGATTTCATTTCTTTTAACTTTCTATGTCACTGCTTCAAATCGTTGCAAGGCTCCACGTGCAGCTGAAGGATCAGGTGCTTTATTTTTATTTATTTATTTATTTTTTGCGGTACGCGGGCCTCTCACTGTTGTGGCCTCTCCCGTCGCGGAGCACAGGCTCTGGACGTGCAGGCTCAGCGGCCATGGCTCACGGGCCCAGCCGCTCCGCGGCACGTGAGATCTTCCCGGACCGGGGCACAAACCCGCGTCCCCTGCATCGGCAGGCGGACTCTCAACCACTGCGTCACCAGGGAAGCCCCAGGTGCTTTATTTTTAATTAATGCAGAGTGTCATGAGTGTAGCACTCTACTCTTTCTCACTTTCAAAATCTGTCTCTCTTTTCTATTAATGGAATCTGACCCAGTTCTCAACAGCAATTAGGAAAGCCTTCTCTGATTATAGTTTTAAACTTTCTTCGGTAAAGGTGGCGTGCTTATAAAATGCAATTTCTTTTAAGGACAGTATTAGGAGAAAAAATTACAGTATACTGTTTCCGTAATTATTCTGTTGTGCAGTCTGCATGAATATGTAGAGGAACGACTGCCATTTGCTTTAAGTAGAAGAAAAGATCAGCCAAGTCAATGGACAGATTTGTCACTTTTTGGGCTATCATATTAAAAGTTATTTTGATATCGATTTTTACTAATTTACTTACTAATACCTATATTTATGTACGGACAGAAGGTACTTACCATAGAATGTCAAGTAGCCAAAAATGGCAGTCAAGAAATACATAACAAACATGGCGAAAAAGGAGATATTTGAGACCATCTGCATCTTTTTCTGTGATCGACTAAAAACAAAGATAAAGGAATTTGAAAAATTAAAAACCACATTACTGAATGTAAGCACCAGTGTTAACACTGAAGAATAGAACTTAACTTTCTATCAGGCTGGGGCTGACCTGACCACCTGAAATTACCCCCAGCAAATATGCCAGTTTATAACAACTTCTTTTACACCGAATGGGTATTGTGAGAGAGACAGCCACGTAATGAACAATCCCTTGAATGTTCTTCCCCATTCTTTTGAAAGAATATCGAGTTCTCATCTGTAGAGCAAAGAGTATTTTTTAACATTTGCTTGATACTATCTCTATACTCAGCATGCACAGGAAAAAGGCAGGATAAATTCCAAAGCTGTTCTCTCACCTCGGGGCAGAGCTACAACTTGACCTCGGTGTTCAGTTGCTAAAGCTGCTATTTAAGTTCCGGTTTTCCCACTGAATAGCCCCAGGGAAGCCTGTTTGTCTCCAGAGCAATGAGTGCCTAAGAGCTCACAGCTGGGATAATGAAGGGCTCTCTCTTTCTCTCTTAGGTCAAGTTTACTCTGGGAGTTTGCATGAACCTCTAAGTTTCTTTAACTGCCCAAACAATTAATCCACAAGACTTGTACCCAACAGTCGACCACCAACAGTCACAACATTTGAGTGTGTCATAAAAGGGAGTATGGAAAATGAGAAAAATTGAGAAGTACCCATGTGAGGAAATTACAAACTAAAAGCTGAACTATTAAATTTAAAAGATGCCAAAGACGTATTTAAACACCCTAAATATAAGGTCATAAAGTAAGCCTGATGAACACATAGATAGGTAGATGTAAACACCGATACTTCAAAGTTTACTCATATATCAATTAAATATGAAAGAGGAAGAATAATGAGTGAATTCAATGCTAAATAACATCATCTTTATTTTTGTTTCAAAATGGAAACAGATAGCTATATTGTATATCTTTCTGAGTTTAAGACTATACCATGATGCCTACTTCAAGAAACAAGAAAAATCTCAAATAAACAATCTAACCTGACACCTAGAGGAACTAGAAAAAGAAGAACAAACAAAGTCCAAAGGAAGGAAACAAAGATCAGAGTGGAAATAAATGAAATAGAAACTAAAGAGACAATAGAAAAGATCGATGAAACTAAGAGCCGATTCTTTGAAAAGATGAAGAAAAGTGACAAGCCTTTAGCTAGACTCACTAAGAAAAAAAGACAGAAGGCCCTGATAAATAAAATCAGAAACAAAAGAGGATAAATAACAATGGATACCACAGAAATACAAAGGATTACAAGAGAATATTATGAAAGCTATATGCCAACAAATTGGGCAACCTAGAAGAAATGGACAAATGTTTAGAATCATATAACCTTCCAAGACTGAGTCATAAAGAAATAGAAAATCTGAATAGACTGATCACTAGTACAGAGATTGAAACAGTAATCAAAAACCTCCCAAAAAACAAGTCTCCAGGACCAGAGGGCTTCCCTGGTGAATTCTACCAAACATTTAAAGAAGATTTAATACCTATCCTTCTCAAACTCTTCCAAAATTTTGAAGAGGAGGGAATGCCTCCTAACATTTTATGAGGTCAACATCACCATGATACCAAAACCAGACAAAGACGACACACAAAAAAATTGCTGGCCAATATCTCTGATGAACATAGATGCAAAAAATCCTCAACAAAATACTAGCAAACTGAATACAACAATACATCAAAAGGATCATACACTGTGATCAAGTGGAATTTATTCCAGGGATGCAAGGATAGTTCAACATTCTCAAATCAATCAATGTGATATATATACCACATTAACAAAACACCCACTTACGATAAAAACTCAATGAAGTGGGTACAGAAGGAACCTACCTCAACATAATAAAGGCCATATATGACAAACCCACAGCTAACATCATTCTCAATGATGAAAAACTGGAAGTTATCTCTCTAAAATGAGGAAGAGGACAAGTGTGCCCACTCTCACCACTCTTATTCAACCTAGTATCGAAAGTCCTAGCCAGAGCAATTAGGGAAGAAAACGAAATAAAAGGCATCCAAATTGGAAAGCTGTCCCTATTTGCAGGTGACACGATTTTATATATTGAAAACCCTGAAGACTCCACCAAAAAACTATTAGAAATAATAAACAAGTACAGTAAAGTTGCAGGGTACAAAGTCAACATACAAAAATCTGCCATGTTTCTGTATGCTAAAGATGAGCTAGCAGAAAGAGAAATTAAGAAAACAATCCATTTACAGTTGCAACAAAAAGAATAAAATACCTAGGAATAAAACTAACCAAGGAGGTAGCTACAGAGAATAGAGTAGTGGTTACCAGAGGGGAAGGGGCTGGGGGAGGACAAAATGCGTAAAGGGGATCAACTGTATGGTGATGGATGGAAACTAAATTTTTGGTGGTGAGCAGGATGTGATGTATACTGAAGGAGAAATATTAGGTTGTACACGTGAAACCTATATAAGCTGTAAACCAGTTACCTCAAAAAAAAGACACTATGCCATGATGACTATTTTTATGTGGAAAGTTTGATAACAATAGGCTAAAAAGAGAACCCATGAGGGAATTTCTAAGCAGGGCTTTCGTTTTCTCTAACAGCAGTCAAAAACAAATCCATATAATCATTGTAATAGTTTGAAATGAACAACAATATTCTTTTGTCCAGTTTGTGGTCTTAACATTAATTTCTTCCTGCCTGATTTACCAGCCTTTTCCAAGTAAACCAAAAGGCAAATCAGATGCAGTGTATTTAGTGGCTCACAGATGGGTATGAAGATTATTATTATCCACTTGCAAAATAATCATAAGTAACATAAAGCAACACAAATACGTGAACTCTCTTGAGTAATATAGAATTTGAAAAACCAAATTAACAAGAAAAAGCCCATAGAGTAAGCCACTTTATACATTTACGGCCAAAATACACTGTAGGTTTGTGATTTTTCTTGCTTGAGAATGGCAGAAAGTAAATGTTGAAGCTGGGTGATGAGTCAGCGGGGGTTCATCATACGAGTCCATTTATTTTAAATACAGTACTTGCCTATTAATGAGGGGCCCTAAAATGACTCAGTTTGCAAAAAAATTAAACACATCTCTTACTCTTTAAGCTCGCTGTAAATTGGCAGGACAGACGGGTGGCAGACAAATGCGAATGCAATTGTTGGTAAAGCGTACACGGTCTATTTGAAAGAAAATATATAAATGTTACGGAAAGGCATTTTTACCATAAAAATTGTACAGCTCCAGTCTTTCTGAGCCGTCTTTTCATCTGACAGCCCTTCAGAATCCCTGGATTATTTGGTTATTAGGAGAGCTTTGGTATCGAAATAGGTGCAGCTTCTCTAAGAGAGCTTATCTAGCTTGAGACATTAGGCACTTGGCAGAGAGGGGTTCTAGAGCTGGGCTCACCCATAGTGTATTTTACAACCTCCAGGCACTGCGTCACCCCGTACTTATGTGGCGCTAGCCGGTTACATAGCACTTTCCTATATTATTTCACTGAATCCCCACAGCAACCCTGAGGCAGACCAGTGCTGTTCTCCTGACTCCCTCCAAGACAGGCTAGGCAACACGCCCAGAACTTCCACCTCCGTTTTACTGCTCTTTGCACTATACAGGGCGCATCAATCAGACTTAAATACGGCATCTAAAAAGAAAGTTACTTTCTAAAAAGAAAATCACTTCACTGCTTTGGCTGTATCCTTGAGAGTTAAAAGACAGCGAGAGAGAGAGAACGAGCTAAATTCGTTTTCTTAGATAAGGTTTTTTAAAACTCCCAAATTCAATATAGTAACTTCTTATGCAAAAAGAAGTTGGCAGAGAAGGAGGGAAAAGTAACATTTCTCATGCTCTAATTTTGCCCAAGCACTGTACCAGGCACATTCTAACAAAACCCTGTAAGATACAGAATAGAACAGTTATTTTACAAATGGGGTTGATAATTTGCTTGAGGATTCAAATCCAAGCCTGACTGGTTCCCTAGTCCATCATTTCCAATATGTCACATGAAGGTTCCTTAAGTGCCAATTTGTGGTGGCGTCTGTATTTCAACTGTACTTGCTGGGGAAGTCTGAGGTGTTCCTTTCTGTCACCACAAGATAAGAAGCAGTGGGCTAAGTGTGTTAGTTATTAATCTGTTTTAAAAGATCTACAAGGAATAACAGAGCTGAGACAATTATCCAGAAAGAGGTTTTCACAGGGAATACTTAAGGCTGTCCTACACATAAACTGGGTAAAAGGGAGAATGAAATATACAATTTGTATATTTCTCCAAGGTCCCTAAATGGATTGTGGCAGTGGGAAGCAGTGATACAGTGTTCTTTTGAGAACAAACACATCAAAGACAGTTTAACCAAAAGAAGTCTGAGAAATACAAATGCCCTTAGTAGAAACACTCGTTTTTATATTTAAAGGATAAGAAACTTACCTTTGAATTGAAGGTAACATATTTTGGCGTACACATGTCAGCATTTGTTGAATTAGCACTTATTGTTGAATTTAGCTCTGTAACAATGCAGGGAATTTGAAATTTCTTGTATATAACCTAGTATTAAAAAATAAAGGAGAAACAATCAGACGTTATCACATAAAGTCAAATAATGCATAATTATTACATAGCATCATACTACAGCAAAACCAAGCCAACCATTTCAATCAGCACTTACCACAATTAGGAAAAAAACCATACAGCTCAAGGAAAATCCACTAGTATAGCCAAGATAGCCTAAAAAAAAAAGTTTAAAGAATTATTATGATTTCATCCGTCACCTCTTTCAATGCATTCTTTCAAGCATAGTTTGGGGTTCCACTAGTATTCATACATGCTAGTATTAATACAAGATTATTTGATAGTGCTACCTTACTTGGCAAAAATGGTGACTTGAAATTAAAACATTATAGCATTATGTGTTTTGATTCCAGTTCTTCCTGACACACTAGATAGAGAACACAGATTCCCAGAATCCAGGGGAAAAGACCTTCCCAAATTTGGCCATAGGTCTCTGTTGCTGTACTCGGATGGATCCCTATGGCCAAATCCCATTTACTCCTTGAACCATTCAGTAATTCTTGATTATGCACATATTGTATAAAAGCAGTGGAGAGGAAGTGCTTTCTAGGGAGAAACTGAACACCTGAGGATCTCCACCTTGCTCCCCTTGGAATGCGTGGTAGATCTCCAAGCACCATAATCTCCAGCAAGGCAGAGTTCAGTGGTCTCTGGGGGCTGCACTATTCTCACCCCTGGGGGAGAAGAGCCCTTCTCCACTAGCACTGAAAAGAGCTACATGTATATACACAGAAAAGCTTAAACACAGACTCAGAAACCAGATAATTAAGTAGCTTAAAAAACAATCTACTTATAGGTCTCACAGAACAGCTACAGAGGTTTGGCATTTTTCATACAAAACAAAAAACTATGGTTAGCAATCATTTTGGGAAGAACGTTAAATGTCTGCCTTGAATGAGCCCAGAATTAAAGGAAATGCATTTCAGAGGCTCTGGACTGGACGGCAGTCTGGCTGCATTATTCCACACACGAAATGTCCATAACATCAGGGACCCTGGTCTCCAAATACACACACACAAAAATGTCAAAACCAAATGTATATGACTTAGTGATTATCTACCACTTTTGACTTTTTGCTTCTCTCTCTCCCTTCAATGAAGCAAATAATTGAGACTGGTTAGACTCTGATAATTTTAAGAGTGATTCATAATACTTTGGAGTAAAAATATAAGTAACTTTCTGTTTTGATATCAGATGTGAAATTCTGCTCATCTAAATAATCAGAGTATGTAAGACCTTGTATGAGGAGAATTCCATTTCCTGGACTTTGTGCTTTTGGACAGAGCACTGTCTGTTGCTGGTCCCAGGACCTCCCTTCTTCCCTCCACGACTTAGTAGAGGGATTGCTTAGGAAGTCACATACCAACCAGTGTTTTTATCCCATGTTAAAGTCAAGCCTGATTAATACTTGTAATTTATCACTCATTTAATCTTTACCCTACAAGTGAAAGCCGAGGGCAAAGTTGTTCGTTTTTATTAGGTTTCTGATTCACCTGGGTATTGTAGAGACTATGAGAAAAGCAAGCTCTTACCTAAGTTCTTCAAGAGACACAGAGGGAGAATTATGCCAAAGGTAACTACCACCACCAGAAGGCGGCCATCCACGTACCAGGCTCTGAAAGGCATGTAAGCAGTTGGGTCACATTTTCTTAGAAAGTGACTTTTCTTTCCTCACACATAAAAATTCACAGTATTTAAACTTTGTTAACTATTACCAATGTTTACCATTAACTTTTATCATTATTCAGGTTTTATCCAACCACTTTGACCCAACCACTAGTCACTTACTATCATCTCTCTCCCCAGGCAACAGAAGAAGAGATACTGCTTCCCCCCTCACTCCCACTGGCTAAGCATGCCTTTCCTCTGAATTATTTACATCGTTTCAAAGCTGAATGCACACATTACGTTCTGTCAGATTACAACTTCTCTTATCAATTATTTAAAGAGAAAGTTCCTTTCTGTTTTGCTTGGCTAATATCATCGAAAAACAAGTCACCACAGGTAGCCATTGCTTTCTCCCTAATCCCTTGTATTTGACCTTGAATCCTGATGAAAGAACACTAGGAACTCTGGTTTCTACGATTCTCCCTTGAAAGAAAACAGAGAAACTAAGACTGACAAGAACTGTTAAACAAGAGGTAGTCAAAACACAGGATGTACTAAACACAGCTGCAACATTTTCCAAGGTTAGCTGCATCTTTAATGAGGCTGGCTCGCGTCAGTTCTGCTCCCCAAATGCTCTGTCCCTTCTTTAAGGAAGAGACTCCGGTCTTAATCTTGCTTGTTCCACTTCTGCCTCAAAAATACTCCACATCTGTTCTACTTCATAGAAACTGGATGTAGATTTCAAGCTCTTGGGAAGTTGCAGCACCTAGCGTTTACAGCATGACCGATGCCTCTACCTTTTAAATGCTCAGATTCAAATGGCTCTGCCTGCTTCCTTCATTTATATGCCCCCAGAAACAACAAACCAAGAAAAAACAGCCTAGGGGAAACTTTGTTTCTGCAGTCTTCATAAAACAAAAACGTTGGTTAGCCCACATTTCAATTAAAAGCATTTTAGTTATCTCACAAACAACGGTCTATAACTTACGAAAATGTCTCTTCCTTTCCCATTAGAAACTTTATGGCAGAGGGTAGTTCATTTTTTACTATGAAGAGGTAGCTCAGCATTGCTAGAGGAAAATGAGAACATTTTTAGAAAGAGGATACTGAGGCTCACGTTGCAAGCTATATAAAAGGTCACCAGCCTGTTCCTAGACTAACCTTCAATAAGACACAAAGACAGCTGTAGACACTGTCCCAGTATCCTTGGTTGTTAAGCGACTACTGCGTCTGCTGGACTTCCCAAGCGCCATTTTAGCAATGAGAACGATACTCTTGAATTATGTTAAAATTCATGTGGCCACCCAACCACCAGGATTAGAAAGAAATAATAATGTTCACAACATTAATGTATAGAAAAACACGATCTTTTTACCTCCAGTGTTCTGTAGGGAGGTGGCTCCAAAGATGACAAGTTTCCCTGTGGTGCCAAAGACCTGTTCTCCCAGCTTTTCATAAACCATGCAGCCTGTTTAAAAACCACAGTTGAGAACAGAAGAAATGACAGAGTTCCCTATGTTCAAAATAGCCAAGATTTCATCATTCTATGGACGATTCCCCAAGTTATTGTGTCTTTATCAAAAATCACACAAATAGCCTTCTTGGCTTTGCAAGGGTTAAGGCATTCTCATTACAAAACAACCCCTTGACATTTTTAAATGTCAGACATGACCACGATTTTTTCTTTTTCAGGTTGGCTACAAAAGCACTGTAAATAAACGATGAGGTCATAAGACTTATTTGTTTTACTGTCTCAAAAGTCTCCCTACGTTACTGGGGCGGAAGTTCCCACTCTGATCTTATTCTCAGGTCTGGTGTGTATCATTAAAATAAAAATTTGATTTAAAAATAAAAATCCTGATGCTTGGGAAGAAAAGTTCCTTTTGAATGAATTACCTGAACTGATCAGGCTAACAAGGAATTATCTTAGTAATATTCCAACAATGCCTCATGGGTCCTAAATACAGTAACAAGCTTAGAAACACGTAATAACCACAATGTCGGAATTCTGACCTTTGATAAAATTTAGTTCAGGGATTTGCAGCTCACAAAAGAGGGACGCAGACAACTCTGTCAAGAGAATAATCTGGCCATAGCAAAATTCGAAAGTGTTCAACCAGCTCATCTCAATAAATACTAAAATGTTAAACCATTCATTTAAGAAGATGGGTTTATATTTCTTTGTAACAGTTCAGCTCACGTTTTTCAAAAGGTTCACAGGAAGCAATATGAGTCAGACTACAATTAAACTTTTGTTTATTCTCTCATAAGACTGGTGTTTAAACTAGACAACGGTTAGACCTGCAGTTTATTAGAAAACGTTCCAGTTAAACGGAGTCATCTACATACAGTAATAGTCGGCCAATGTGGTTTTAGCTAAAGTAAAAGTCAAAGTATTACAAACATAATCCAGTGTCCCAGGAACAGAAAATAAACACTTCAGGTATTACACTGCCCAGAGAACCTGAAGTCTTTTCACAGCACGCTCATTCCCGCATTGCACTGGGAATCACGTTTTCTCCTTGGAATATGCACGAAAGGGAATGAAAGCTCTGTTTCCTTTTGAAACCTTGGAGGCTATGATATAAAAACATGGGATCCTTGGTCTAATTTTATAAAGACCTAAGGAAAAAGCCGAGGCCTTTAAAATGAAGTCATCTTAAACTAGAAAAGCAGGTGTAATTGAGGGTTCTCTCTAAATGGCAATGTTATTTGCTCATTGTTGATAACAAGTTAACTTGTATGTTGCTCTATCTACTTCTCCAGGTAAATTCCTCTACAGGTCTTCCAGTGACGACAGGTCAAAGTACTGTTTTTCTTTAATAATCAAGTTGCTGAACAGGGAGAGTATCATTTGTTCACCGTATCACCATGAGAATCAATTACCCTGGCTTTACAAAACTAGACGTGCTATCAGCTTACCTGTTTCCTTTGAACAGATCAACAGAAGGTTGATTGAATATATAGACAGCAGTGTGACTGAAGTCAAAAGTATCCTAAGGCAAAGAAAATAAGTCTTGTGATAACTATAAAGAACACAGACCCTGACCTCATACTGCATTGGGTTTGGCCAAAAAGTTCGTTCAGGTTTTGCATAACGCGTTACAGAAAAACCCGAATAAACTTTTTGGCCAAACCAACAGAAAGGCCAAGGCTGATTTAGATGTTATACGGTTAACGCTATTCATTGACAGGATCCAGATACTGGAAGTCACACCCTCCTTAACATCCTCAATGAAAACGTTCTACCAAGTAAAGAACTCCTCATGAGAATGTAACTCCAAGAATTCAAATGCTTTGTAATCCTAAGCGTAAACAGAAATAGCTTTCTGGGATCATTTCAGTTGAGGCCACTTTAAAACAACATTGTGAAAGAAAGCTTTTGTGGTCTATGGTACACTTGCTGTGACACCCCCGTGAGGAAGCGTGAGAGAGGGGCGTGAGGGTGGGAGTGGGGTGAGTGGGGATGTTGAGGGAAAGGCTCGCAGTGACCCTTAGGTCCAGGACCACGTGACTGTGGGCACCTTGCTTGATGTCTCCCATCCGTCGCCTATAACAGAAGGCCAAACAGTGTCTAGGTTCTTTTCACCTAATTACTTTATGGCTATCTTTGAATCTATACATTAGACCACTGAGATAATTCACTTTTTTTTTGCACCCAGTTCCTCTTAAAATAATAATAAGTTTCCCTCTCTTAACGGATGGGAAAAGTTTGACAACCAAGCGGAATGAAAAGACTTTGTTGAACGACAAACTCATGTTTTTGTTTTAGTACATCTGACTCATTATCAAACCTTCCTCGAGAAAAAGCACAGTTAGAATGATGTGGGAGATGGTATAGATTGTTTCTGAATCATTTGGTTAAAACAGACCTAAGAATTGCAAACAAAGCTTATTTATTTAAAGAACTAAATTCCAGTCCCCTAGATAAGACCGCTCACTTCCTGATGTAGGGAAATATGTCCCAGGAACAATGCATTACTGCAATTGATTCCATGTTTGAGTAATGAAGGCAATTCTTTTTCTAGCAAGTACTGCTGAGCGGTGCTTGGCCCCTTGTGCAATTCTCTCTGCGTGGGCCTCTTCCCAGCCCTTCCCCCACTCCGCACGCCTGCTGAACCACTGCTCAGATGTCACCTCCTCAGGTACCTTCCCTTGCCCCAGGCAGAAACACTGCTTCTTAGCTTTCTCGTCTCGCGGCATTTTGTTTCTCCTCTGTTTCAACCATGCGGAAATAAACGGGGGAGGACAGACAGCCAAGGGCAGAGCAGAGGGACTGCCAGAGACTGGCCAGAAACCATAAAAGAGTGACAGGGCTCGGCAGAAGTAAAACAAACACTGGGAGAAAGAATGGAAAATCTATGGGAGGAAGAATGGAAAACCTAACACTTCAGGTGAAAGTCCAACTGACCGGCTAATAAAGGGGAATTTAGGTTAAGATATGATTGTAAAGACGTACATTCGGACATATATTGACTCAGATCCCTGAGTAAGAGGGTGAATAAGAGGGTAAGTCCCTTATTACCTATTCTGGTTAAGGGACACGAAAAACTGAGAGCTAGCATTTATTAAGCAATCCAGCAGTTCTGAGATCTGTAACGGAACATGATTTGCTATGCTCTGCCGGAGAGTAAGAGACAGGACACATCTGTGGTATGATTTTTCCTTCATCTTATAAGATAATATTTATGTTAAGGAAGCAAGCCTTGAGTTTCACTCAGTTCACTCATGTTGATACTGAACCCTAAGTGGCAACTTCCACAAGCGCCTGTGACAGGCCACAGGGGATTTCTGTGGCACAGAAGATCCTGGGCTACCAACTGGGGATAGAATGGATGCAATTTGAGGATTAGCCATGGGATCTTCTGAAGTGACCCTGTCCTCTGCTGAATTGGCTCTCCTGGGACTGACCTGGGGAGGAGAGGACATATTACCACTGGGCCCCAGGCTAATGAGTAAAGAGTATGATCTTTCAAAATATGTACGTTGTAGGAGGGATAATTACTAACATCTACCTAATGGGTAACCAAAGGCCCTCAGCCAGGGAGAACTGGGTCCTCAGTAGCAAAAGAAACATTCTACGGAAACATCTGTTCCCCCAGCTGGTAGCTCTGGGACCACATGTGCTTGCACATACGGCTCTGAGCCATTCTTTTGGGTGGACTTCTCTGTAGATGATGCTCAGCTGGCCTGTGGCCTTCGGCAAAAGAGAAAGGATTTCTTCATAAACTCGTTTCACCTCTTTTTCTTTTCCAAGTGGGAGAAAAGTGTTGATCAGGGAAGATTTTAGCAGGGAGCTCACCTATCTTCTTCCCCAAACTTAACAACAGCAAAATGAGATCCTTCCACAGCGATGACAAGCCCCTTGCTCTCATGTCTGAGAGACATCACACCGCACCCCCGGCCAAACGACCCATAGTAAGTCTGACGGCCAATCCCTGGAGACCCTTTTCTCCATCCCTCCCAACATATAGACCTTCCCTTCCAAGACTGAAAACTAATATAAAGCAAAAACCTTTTTCTATCAGGTCACTAAAAGGCAACTTCTGTATGTAAAATTCTTATCACTGCTTTAGCCTATAACAGAATCTAGCATTAATGGAATTAAAATTTAGAAAAGTATATCTCCCTATTTAGATTCTTAGAAAGAAGCAATAAAATATCGAATTGGTTATCACAGATCCTAGAATAGTTTAAGAGGATCCAGTCGGAGCTGACATCTGAAAGAAAGAGCAGGGAGAATGACTCGTGAGACTAAGGACTTATTTGAACATTTCTTCTATCTTGAGCATGACTGTGCCCCTATTTACACAAGTAAATATTTGTACATATAGTTTGGTTTCCTGGAGGAGAAACATAAGCTGGTATTCCTGTGCCAAGAGGAACAGAAGTGCTTCATTTTTTTCATTTCATCTGGGTATCATGTAAGCTTTCACACAGCTAACCATTGACCAAGTTTCCATATGGTTGGGGCAAAAGCTGCTCACTGAAAAAGGCATGTTTCAATGGGAACCAAACCTCAACAACAGGCAACTGAGTTGTCAAGGTATTAATAGTTCAGACTGATGTTCAGCCTTGAAGAGAAGGGGACCTAGAACATATGACTGAACACGGGCCCTGGGGAAGCAGTGGCGGGAGAGATAGTGTCGCGAAGAACGTGTTCAGGGATTTTGAGAAACCTCATGTGTCAGCGATACTTTGAAAAACGTGGTGCAGGGACATTCCAACAGATTTTGTGTCCCCTGAGAAGAAAGAGGCTGGTTAGGAAACAGAATTCTAGGCTCCTGGACTGGGGAGAGACCTTCAGAGACTACTCTGCCCAGCTTTTCAGGCAGGATGGGAAACCTCTATGCTCTGTGCCAACACATAGGCATCCAGGTCTGCAAAGTCTTCTGTCAGGGGACACATATGCAACCCATCCTGCTTCTGGAAAGTGCTGTGCACTGGAACTGAGGCTGAGCTGAAACTTCTGCTGCTATGTTTATCTTGGGTCCTTATTTTACCCTCTGGACCTACTTGAATCTACTTGAAATCTAACCCCTCCTCCACCTAAAGGTCCATCTGACGGTGCTCATTTTAAGATGGTGCTCTTTGACTTTAACTTCTCCAGTACTTTCAGCTGTTCATTCTGTGATGGAGTGTTCAGCTGTTTACAGCTCAGTCGTGGTCCAGTTTCTCATCCATCCTTTTTAACGGCTGTGAGCCAAGCACAATGCTCTCACATTAGTTTTGATCCAGACCGTGCAAAGCACAGTAAGATTATTAATTTGAGTTGGACATCCTGCTTTTTCTTTTTTTAATGCTTTTTATTAGTAATGTTGAGCATCTTTTCATGTGCCTCTTGGCCATCTGTATGTCTTTTTTTTTTTTGCTTTAATTTTTTTATACAGCAGGTTAGTTATCTATTAGTTATTAGTTTTCTATTTTATACATATTAGTGTATATATGTCAATCCCAATCTCCCAATTCATTCCACCCCACTCCCCTACTCCTGCTTTCCCCACTTGGTGTCCATATGTTTGTTCTCTACATCTGTGTCTCTATTTCTGCCTTGCGAACTGGTTCATCTGTACCGTTTTTCTAGATTCCACATATATGCGTTAATATACGATATTTATTTTTCTCTTTCTGACTTATTTCACTCTGTATGACAGCCTCTATGTCCATCCACGTCTCTACAAATGACCCAATTTCGTTCCTTTTTATGGCTGAGTAATATTCCATTGTATATATGTATCATATCTTCTTTATCCATTCGTCTGTCGATGCGCATTTAGGTTGCTTCCGTGACCTGGCTACTGTAAATAGTGCTGCAGTGAACACTGGGGTGCATGTGTTTTTTTTTTTTTTTTTTTTTTTTTTTTGCGGTACGCGGGCCTCTCACTGTTGTGGCCTCTCCCATTGCGGAGAATAGGCTCCGGATGCGCAGGCTCAGCGGCCACGGCTCACAGGCCCAGGCGCTCCACGGCATGTGGGATCCTCCCGGACTGGGGCACGAACCCGTGTCCCCTGCATCGGCAGGCAGACTCTCAACCACTGCGCCACCAGGGAAGTCCTGCATGTGTCTTTTTGAATTACGGTTTTCTCTGGGTATATGCCCAGGAGTCATCCTGCTTCTTTTAAGGCAAACTATTTGTTTTTCATTTTTATGGAAGCAAGTCACACTTTTCATTCTTGTTGAGCTTCTGGGGGAACTGCTGTTAGGCCAGTCTTCCTGGTTCCATCCTGTGCACTTCTTTTTTTTTTTTTTAAGCCAAGTATAAGGCTCTGCACTTATTTTCATTACCTTTTATCGTTCCAGTCTTGTGATATTTTTTAAATTGTTATCCTTTTTACTTATGTATCAACTACCTCATCCAGCTTCCTATCTTGAGTCTGCCTTCATCCAAGTCACTGGTTCTTTCTGAACGGAACAAGCCCATCTGGAAAATGGCCCACTGTCCGGCCAACTGCTCCAGCCAGACACCTGGAGGTCATCCCTGACTTCTCATCTACTCACTCATTGCTCATCTCTAATTCACTAGCAAATGTCCTATCATTTCCGCCTCTAAAATATATCCCAAATCCATACGCTTTTTTTTCCATCTCCACAGCCACTACTCTAATCCAAGCCACTGTCATCTTTAATTTCTGGGCAACTGTGATAACCTGTTTCCCTTTTCTTGACCCCTCTGATCCATCCTCCATCCAGCAGCCAGAGGTATCTTTTTGTTCTATTGCTTTATTATGTTTCTTCACCACTAGACTGTAGGACAGGCCACGATGGTTTAATCCACAGTCATGGCCTGTCCTACTTACCTGTTTACTTCCAATACCAAACATAGCACACAGCGGACTCTTGGCTAAGTATAAGTGAATTTACAAAGATTAGAATCTCATTTGTAAGCCACGTGAGATGCCAAATATCTTGCTAAAATCAAGGTACACTCTGCTTAAGCCAGTTTGGTGACCTACCAGTTCACTCTTTCTTTTATTTTCTGAAAAAGAATTTTTTTTTTGAATTTTTAACTTTAATTAATTTATTTATACAGCAGGTTCTTATTATACCAGTTCACTCTTATCTCAAAAGATGAAGTTAGGTGAGCACGACTATTGAGGAAAACCTTATTTGCCCCCAGGGAGCAGTGTTTTCTGCAGTAATTGCATGTAAATAAGCTATTTAATAATCTGCTCTAGAATAATGTTTGGGATACACTTTTTACTACTTTTGAAAGCTGGGATGAAATTGGCCCATTTCCAGTCCTCTGGCAATACGCCATGATTTTTCTTTTTTAATTCATATGCTTTTTTAAAAAAATTATTTATTTGTTTTTGGCTGAGTTTGGGTCTTCATTGCTGCTTGCGGGCTTTCTCTAGTTGCAGTGAGTGGAGGCTACTCTTTGTTGCGGTGTGAGGGCTTCTCACTGCAGTGGCTTCTCCTGTTGTAGAGCATGTGCTCTAGGTGCACGGGCTTCAGTAGTTGTGGCTCGAAGGCTCTAGAACGCAGGCTCAGTAGTTGTGGTCCACGGGCTTAGCTGCTCCGCGGCATGTGGGATCTTCCCGGACCAGGGCTCGAACCCGTGTCCCCTGCATTGGCAGGCAGATTGTTAACCACTGTGCCACCAGGGAAGTCCCTCCATGATTTCTTAAATCTTCCTAGATATTTTTACTCTATTTGCTGCAAGAAAATTTTGACTCACACATTAAAACAACGAACATCTAAACATCTATCTTAAAAACATTTATCTGTCATCGTTTTGAATCATATTGATAGGACTATGATTCCTGTTCTTCTATAATTTACCCAAAGATTATATGGACAATGTTATTGAAAATTTCATTTTTTAAAGTATTTTATGCTAATGAAATGGAAAGCTGTGACAATAAATGGAACCAACACACTTAAGGAGACTGAAATGTTCTATGCCACGGTTGTGGTGGTGATTCCACAACTCTATTTGGGTAAACTCATCAAATCTTATCCTTTAAATGGGGAAATTTTATAAATTATATCTCAAAAAAAAAAGAAAAAAACCGAACCTCCCAGCACTTTAAGGGCGATGAGACTATCTTTTAACAGCCCAGCTATATAACGAGAAATCATACGACATCCTTCAACCGAGCGTCAGAGTCCTTGAAAGAGGTGAAGATGAAGCAGCCGTCACTGCTGCGGATCCAGAAATAGCTCAGATGGGGGTGTTCAAGGCTGCCACGCAGGTGAGGGCTTTCAGCTCTTCCAGGACCCGCTCCTCTCAAAAAAGAGAGAACCCTTACCAACCCTCCCAGCATGACTCCTCCTGTCCTCTCCTTTGCCAGAGTTCAAAGCAGCTATTCTCAAATTTCAATGTGTATATACGTATCTCCTTAGGATCTTGTTAAAATGAAGATTGTCATTCTGTAGGTCTGGGATGGGACCTGAGGTTCTGTATTCCTCCCGAGCTCGCAGGCAGTGTTGATGCTGCCGGTCCGTGGACCGGCTTGGAGCAGGCGGGATGGGAGGCAGCCAGCTCTGGTCCCCCCCGCATATCCATCTCAGTGTTTCTGTTTCTCACAACCTCCGAACCAGCACCACCACACTGCCCGCCATGCCGCCTGCAGGTATTCAGCGTGAATACCTGCGACACGGATCCCACCGCTGTCCAGGTAAGACTGCACTGAAGGGAAGCATTTACAGCGGAACCATTACCATTCCTGTGAGTCCCTGACCGGCGCTCAGTGTGAGAGCGAGTCCTGTCTGCTTCCTTTGGTCGACTTCCTAAGGGTAGTAGAGCATTACTTACCTCACCAGGATATATATATTTTTAAGTATTTTCAACTCCACACTCTTCCCCACACTGCCATGTCTTTCCTTCCAAAAGGGACCCGAGGCTCACCACACTATATAATCCTTCCTCTTCTAAACGTGGCTGAAAGTATAAAAGTTTTTTTTTTTTTTTTTTTAAGTAATGTCCAGAGATGCTTGTTTTATTTCTCACCAGCTGACTGCATTTCAGGCTGGTGACTTCAAGTAACAGTTTAATTACCAACTGATTTTGTACCCCTGAACTACAAATCAACAATACAACTCAGCAAGGAGCAATGGGGTCAACGTCTAACTGGGAGGGGCTGGGTTTTCCAAATAAATGGTCTTGGTTGACAGGGTGCCATGGGTGGAGCCACAAGGGCAAGGCCTGAGATCGTTTGGGAGACCCTGACACCTGGTTGAGATAGGCTGAAACCCTGTGAATCCCTAGGCCAAGCCCTCCATCCCAAATCCTAAGAGCACAGCTATAATCTTCCTTTTTGTGGTCAGTTCAGCCCAAACAAGGAGCTGAGCTGGGCCTAGCAAAGTGGATCTGGGGCCTACTTTTAGCTTATCTGTCCTCCACCTGCACTCCCAACCTTAGGGCACAGCTCTTTCTGCAGGTTCTTAGGAAAAAGCCAGGCTTCTGTTAATTTCTTGTCTCTTTTTAGTTCTGCTTTGAGAAGAAAATGGAACATCGGTAACCAAGGGTGGGCACAGGCATCTCAGCAGAGCTCCAGTGGCCCCGGAGCCCACAGCAGGGATGAGTCAGGTCTACGCTGGTGAGTGGTGCTCCTCTAGGAACACAGGGCCACTGCATCCTCCTGGGAGAAGGTCCAAGGGGAAGAATTCATTAATAACATTCCAAGCTAGTTGGAGCTGTTCATCTGAGAAGGCAGAAACTGCGAGAGGGTCAAGATCAAAGAAGAGGGCTTCCCTGGTGGCGCAGTGGTTAAGAATCCGCCTGCCAATGCGGGGGGCATGGGTTTGAGCCCTGGTCCGGGAAGATCCCCCATGCCGCGGAGGAACGAAGCCCGTGCGCCACAACTACTGAGCCTGCACTCTAGAGCCTGCAAGCCACAACTACTGGGCCCACGTGCCACAACTGCTGAAGCCCACGCGCCTAGAGCCGGTGTTCCGATTCAAGAGAAGCCACCGCAATGAGAAGCCTGTGCACCACAACGAAGAGTAACCCACGCTCACCGCAACTAGAGAAAGCCCGCACGCAGCAACAAAGACCCAACTCGGCCATAAATAAATAAATAAATTAATGAATTTAAAAAAAATCAAAGAAGAAAGAGCTAGAAAGGAGGGATGAGCAATTCATTCTTATCACATGGGAGGCACTCCATCCAAGTAAGCAATTACTACGTGAATTGTTACTGTAGTTCCTCTTCTTTTTCTCACCAGAAAATTACACAACCTTCCTTTGAGTTCTGGAGATCCCCTGCCCAAGAACCGACTGACAAGCTGGTGTTTTTCTCTGAGACCAAGACAGACCAAGTCATTTAGGACAGGCTGGTCTCAGCAGCATCTCTACGATGAGGCTTCACGTGGCCGCCGCTCCCACCATGCTCAGCCTGTGCTCGCGGGTGTCTCTGAGCCATAGGGCTCTGCAGATGCGTGCTGGCACCCGAGGCAGGGCCGGAGCACCCATGCTCCGCCCCTTGGTGCCCACAAAATCCTTCTTGAATTGAAAAGTATCCTAACGTTCTAATGTTATTTAATCACGCAAGTACCTTTGCTTCTATATTCTTTGATATCCTCAGTGCCTGGGAGGGTGTCTGGCACATAAAATGTACCAATAAATATTTGATGAATAAATGAATTATTTGATTAAAAAATATAAAACTTTTACCATCTTCATGATTAGAAGAGCCCACATAAAAACTACCCTGCTGGACGAAAAGTGGTCTTTGTTGCTTGTCCTGCTTTTATCTAACATCATCTCCCAGCAAACCACAGCCCCTCACTCCTAAACTCACAGACATAGATGCTCATCATCTACAAGAAAATGTAAAACCCCAGGACAAGGGAATTGGACCAATGGCAGGAAACATTCTGTTTTCTGGCCAATCATCTTTCTCCAGTCCTTCCCTGGGGTGCGGGTCTCTCCCAAGCTCTCTTCTACCTCCTTCCTTTCTTCCACATTTCCAGGCTGTCTCTGCCCTGCTGCACTTTCCTCCTCACTTTCTCATTCACCTCTGATCTCCGCTCACTCTGCTGCTCTTCCATTCCACCCCCATTCTTCCTATGAGAAATATCTCTATGAAGTGAATAAAGATTTAAAAACACTGTTGAAGAGAGTGCCAGTGGGGGATGAGGGAAGGGCTGGAGAGCTCACCGAGGATGAAGTTAAAGTGTCACCCATCTGTACGATGAGAGAGCTCAGATTCAGGGCTTTTCCGGGCCAGTGTGACAGAGCACCAGTGGAGGAAGGGAATTTCAGGTATGGGGAAGACCTGAAGGGGTTTAAGTGAAGGACCGTGGCATCTAAGCTGGACAGGGAAGGAAGTACAGAGGTCCTCAATGACATTTAAGGCCAGGCACAGTGGGAGTATCCAAGGGGGAGCCCTTGGAGGGAAGTAGAGGAGGCTGCAGTCCGAAGCAGGGTGTTTGGAAGGTACATGCAGGTAGGTGGTGCAGCCTTGTTCCTGTGGGGTGCCAGTGGGAGAGGCTTACGTGGAGAGGAAAGGGCACACAGAGAAAGTTTATTTAACAAGAGCTTAGATGGAAGAAGACACGTCTGAAAATTAGGAGGCGGGACAAGCTGTTCTGAGACTCTAATTCATGGGGAAGTTATAAATATTTTGACAAATTCAAAATTATATTTTACATACAAATGTACACCTAGAGCTTTCATTTACTTCAATGAGAATTCAGTATAATTAATAAAACACTTTATTGATCACCACTAATTATAAATTTAAGCGTATTCACTAGGTTGGGCCCACACTAAGCACTTTGCAATATTTCACTTGTAAGTAGTACTATTACTGTCTACCTTACAGATAAGGAAACTGAAGTTCAGAGAGGTTGAGTATTTTGTCCAAGGTCACAAAGTGAGCATCAGAGCCCTCAAACCCTGCTAATCTGACTCGAGTCCTTACCCACCGTGCTCTGTTGTCTGCCAAAGTCAAATGTGCACGGAAGGATGCCAGTGTAAAAAGCAAGACCCAAGCAGAAGACAAAAAACTTAGAGTAAAATATACCAAAATGTTAACAGAGCTTGTTTTAACAGTAAGACTTTGGGTGATTTCTTGATACTTTATTTTATGCATTTTCAAAACGGTCTTTAATGATTATCTTACTTTTGCAATAACACTATTAAAATGAAAAATAAAGGAAACTTTCAAATGAAAAGTATTATTATTCCAAACCCTTTTTGGGGTGTGTGCATTTGTTTAAGCCCCAAGCTAATTAATATAGTCCCTATTTCATTTAAGGAGCTCAAGAAATGCTTATGGAAAGGAGCAGAAACATCTAATTATTCAGACCCAAAGTAGACTTCTTAGTCACTACATCCTAATTAAATTTCAACATTCTGAGGGTCAGAGGACCAGCACACTAGGATCTAGTAGCATGTGATTATTTGTAATATTTACAAATTGAACTAGAGAATGAAAGGGATGGTTTTTAAAGCCTGGGCAGGGAACAGGTGAGGATCAATTATTTGTACAATTCCATTTCTTTCCGTGTAGGCAAATCGAACTTCTGTGCTGCAAAGTTTCTCTTAAACTAGCCTCACTATTGATTAGATATTTTGTTTTGTCTGAGGAAAGGAATATGCATCGCTGGTGACCAAACCAAATAATATCTAATACAATCCTAAAGAGAAAGAAGTGTTTAAAAGAGATTTGCGGAGAGAAATAGAATTTATCAGTTTAGTTGATGCTTTGAGAAGTTAAGAAAGTTAGGAGGAGGGCTGAGTTTAAATGAGGAAGTTGTACCAGCAAGAAAGAAAACCAGATGCCACCACCACTTCCTGTTTTTACCTACAGTCCTTGGTAGAAGGCTATCGGTTTTGTGGGCACTCCATTTATAACTCTAGACACGGTTTCCTTCCTCTTCTTCCATTCCACAAGGATCACTGGTTTCTCTTCTCCTCAAACCTAGATCCTTACCTTTCAAAACGATGCCCCCTTTATCACACTCTAAAGTTGTGACTCCTGAGTGACAAAAATTCCATATAACCATTCGGTAAAGGAACATGCTGTACTTGGTGGGCATTTTGGACTTCCATTCCAGTAGGAATGATGGATTACGGGCTCCATTCACACTTTGCAACTCTGTTTCCATGGTAACAACGCACATTTAAGGAGAGATGGGAGGGTTAAGAGGAATACACCTTCGTTGCCCTCCCTTCCCCCATCCCACACCCAACTGGTGTCATCCTGGGCAAGTTACTCAGCCTCTGTGAATCTTAGCTTCTTTATCTGTAAAATGGGGATGATAAATAGGGTTGTTATAAAGATTCCACGAAACAATGTATACTTTATAACTATCTTTTTTTTTGCGGTTCGCGGGCCTCTCACTGCTGTGGCCTCTCCCGTTGCGGAGCACAGGCTCCAGACGCGCAGGCTCAGTGGCCATGGCCCACGGGCCCAGCCCCTCCGCGGCATGTGGGATCTTCCCGGACCGGGGCACGAACCCGCGTCCCCTGCATCGGCAGGCGGACTCCCAACCACTGCGCCACCAGGGAAGCCCCTATCTTCTTTTTTTAACCCTTTAAAAAAGTAAAAGCCATACCAACAGAGGCTGCAGGTGGCTTTGGTTTTTGGGCTGTAGTCTGCCGACCCTGATACAGATGTAGATCATTAATACCATGTGCCTGATGAAAGGTGAAGCGTGTGGCCACGGAACAAAGCAAAACTAACTGGCCCACATCAGGGCAGTTTTCTAATCTACTAAACCAACTACCACTCTGTGAGTAAGAAAAGTTCAAGCTACTCTGGGAAATCCAAACTTCTGGACTAATTTGGATCAACTGTGCAGGTACACATCTGTCCTACTGTAACCCGGAAGAGTAAATGTTAAAGGCATTCTACACATCATGGCCGTGAACAGTACTGTTAAAACCTTAGACCGTTTAGTTAAGTTGCCTCTTGCAGACTAAGAAAAACACGGGGCCCCAAAATGGGGGCCACGCTGCTGTCCTTGGGTAGTGCCGGGGCACCCGATGCAACACAGCACAGGCAGGACTGAGTGAGCTCAGTGTACACGCTCTCGCACACTCGCACACACACACACACACACCACACACACACCACACTCCTACGTCTCTGGGGCCAAGAGAATCGATTTCTTGGAACCCCCCTTATCAGACACATATCAGATGACTCATCAACTAAGCATAACTGCTCAACTTCTAAAAACAGTGGGTGGGACCCATCGCCTACACTTGCCAACTCTGTTTACAAAACAGGCACTCATTTTCAGCACAACACCCCTTCCCCCTTTCCTATTTGCCCATTTCTGAAAAGTTCTTCATCCAGTGAATTTCAATAGAGTTCAATGGCACTGCCGCTGTCCTTTCTACATGTATTTCTAATGCTGGCAAGCCTGAATGTGCATTGCTCCCCTTCCAGTATTATTGTTCCCAAACAAGAGACTCTGATGCCAATGATTTTTGCTGCCAGCTGAAGGACAACAACTTTCTCTTCAAATCATTTCTAAGGAACGGAGACTATAACTCAAAGAATTTTGAAAACAAGTGACTGACGTAAGACGTAAGGTGAGTGTGCCTCCACCCAGGGACCTCCTCGGATCATCAGAAGAGCAGCGTTTCCTATTGACTTCCTCTTCATCGCCCTGTTTTGATATCACAAAATCCAATTTGGTCTTTCCTTAGGAGGCAAAGAATTGCCTGCTTAGGGGCCCACAGAGAAGACAACATTTACCAGGAATGACTTGAGAGATATCACACAAACCATCTTTGTTACTGCTAAAAGCAAAATTATCACCTTGGTGGGTGTGATTCAAACTTTTGGGAATATATGGAAAGTAACAGAGCAATGACAGTTCGAGAACATACAGAGTATTTGCAAAGGTACACTGCAATCTCACTCCAATTTGGTAGAATTTGCTGAAAATGATTTAGAAACTCCAGAGAGCTATGCTGAGGCAGTTATCTGAGACTGCAAACCTCTTGAAGGAACAAGAAGCTCATTTTTGTGACACGATAGTAACGATCAAATAACTATAATATCTGAACAGGACTTAGGGCAATGTGTTGATGGGTCTGTTCTAATTCCGTTTCTGCCTACCCCTTATGCAGGCTGAATTGTAAAACACAGAATTTAAAGAGAGAAGGCACCTGGTAGTCTGATCTTTGTTTATAGAGTCCTCATTTTATATTTTTATCTTTACCGGCATGGCTATTTACTGATTTGTTTGTAAACACTGTGATTGTAGACAATACAATGTTGCATCTTTTTGGTGGTAGGATAATGGTAAGTGATAATGGTCACAAAGGTAAATACTGAGAGGGAGAAGAATTCACCTACACCTGGAACAAACAATCCACCACAAAGTGAAGGTAATTGCTATAAACTGACAATGACAATTACTGTCCTTTTTGCAAACAGCAATTTAGCAACAAACGCCCTTTTAGCAATGCAGCGCTAACCTCGTACAGTATTCCTTAACAGTCTCTAACCATTTTGAATTTTCAAATGAAGGAGGCATTCCCAGGAAAGTAATAAATGGGTGGTGAGTCCCTTCCTAAACTTCTTTAAGTTTCATTACATCTCCAGAGCCTACTTTAAATCTGAAGGTGAACTAAACCTCAGAGTTGATGTTTTCCCTCTGCTAAGTTTGCAAAATTATGAGAGCCATTGTTTGCCCTAAAGCCTTGTAAGACTATGTAAGGCTATGCTAATTTTTACATATTCTTTCATTTCAGGGAAACTTTATTGAGAATCAGCTATAGGCAACCACTGTTCTAGATCCTGTCGTGGGGAGAGAGACAAGGAAGACGTTAATCGTGCCCTTGTAGGGCTCAGTGTTCAATAGGGAACAAAAATATATACGCCTAAATAATGGAAGTAATACCTGCTATTAGAAAGATAAAGGCTACACCAAAAAGAGAAGGAAGGGAGATCTTTCCTTCCACCTGGGAGGATCAGAGAAACACTTTTGGAGATGGCATCGGACCTGGGTCTCACGGGACCGGCAGGATTCAGAAGCACAGGGACGGCATGGAAGGGGGGCGGGCAGAAGGGCCAAGGTGATGGGCACGGTGCCGGCGGCCCCTACAGAAGAGAGGGAGGCTGGTGTAGCTGATGCAAAGGCAGTCTGCAGGCAAGTGTGGTGAAAGTGCAGTTTGGAGCAGGTGGCACTGTACTGATTGCTCATTTTAGCTCTTGTGGTCTAAATAGTGACACCGAAAATATTTTTTTCTCAAGTTTTTTGCAGGAAAGAGAAAGAGGAAAAATCTTATCGCAGTGATTTGAAGTTCTCTAAAAAACAGTTTTCTCAACTAGTTTCTTTCCCTAAAGCACATGGTAGAAAGATACTTTAAAGAGTATAAACTTTCCACTCCCACTCCACCCCCAGACCGCGTGTCACCCTCCAGAGGTAGCCACTGTCAACAGTTGTCTTGTTTACCCTCCCAAACAGTCTGTGTAATATACGCACATATTACGCAACCTACCCCCATCCTCACTTCCACCCAATATTCAGTTTGTTTTTAATTTTTCAATACCAGTACATGTAAGTCTATCTTACTCCTTTAAATAGTAGTCTAACATTCCATTTTATGGAACTACTATGGTTGTTTAACCAATTCCCTAATAACGAACTTGGTGTTATTTGACTTTGCTATTTCTTGGTTTTCAATCCTTAATTACAAAAAGTTTAGTTAAAGCCCTGGAAGGAATTAAGTTCAAGGGCAGTGGGAAATCTTAAACAGCACATGAGGCAAAGTCAGGCACAGATATGACAAACATGAAGCAGTTCAAAAAGTTTACTGGTTTCACAATATACTAGAGGCATGTATCGTACTTGCTGTGACCAGGAACACGGCCACCCCTGATACACAATTTCGTACCCTTGGTATTGCTGAACTATTTTCATTACAATAAAGGTGACGGTTCTTGGTGGAACAGTCGTAAAATAGTTCAGGAACACTGACTGATTTTACAAGGTGATTTTAAAGAGCTAAAGGATTAACTTGCAAGTATCCATTGATAAGAATAAAATTTGTCTCAAGAAGTACATTAATAATGTAAGTTTGGCTTCTGAAGGCATCACTAAAAGGCAGTATAGTGTCTTAGATCACTCAGGTTCTAGACTCAAGAAATCCTGGATGGAACATGGAACCCTGGCTCCCCTATTTTCTAAGTTGTTATTAAGCCTCAGTTACTTCATCTGTAAAATGGGGCTAACATTTACTTCATAGTGTTGCTGGTGGGGATTAGATGAGATAACATGGTATACATAGTTACCATTCAATAAATGTTAACTATTATTTGGTAACTACCTAATTAATACTTTAACAAACACTTAGTACATAGTGTTACTATGTACCAGGCACTGCTGGTACTCTCTCCATCTCCGTCTCTCTCTCTCTCTCTCCCTCTCTCTCCCTCTCTCTCTCCCTTTCTCTCCCTCTCTCTCTCCCTCTCTCTCTCTCTCTCTCTCTCTCTCTCACACACACACACACACACACACACACACACACACACACACACACGCTCACTCAGTTTCTTATAGCAGCCCTATAGGGTTGTACTAACTAATAAATGTCTTCTTGCGTGCCACTTTTCAAAGTGTGCTTTTAGATACATTATCTTTTTTATTCTCACAACCACTACCCCAGTGAGAAAGACAATGCAAGACACCAGAAAAAGGCAGGAATTATAATCAACCAAAATAAAATTTAAACGATTGTTTCATTCAGACTGTAACGCTGTTTCACAATGATCATTTCAAACAGATTGTTTACAAACTCAGTGTTTATGATAAACTATGACATCTCTTTGAGCTCCCAGCAATGTCATGAATTACACTCTCATGGTTTTAACCTTAAAGGTTACATGATTAAATAAATAATAATGATACATGCTAAGAAGTTATGGGAAAATATAAAGCATCTATTACTTTATCAGATTCCATACGGTGTAATAAACCTCTCATTTACCTAGCACAGTGAGGAGGTCACATGCTCTTCAGAGATCAATTCTCTATAACATGTATGCGTTTAATAGGAATCTTTAGAAAATGTAACTTTCCTATTTGGGGAGATGGTAATGTGAAATAAACAAAACAAAAGCCATCATTCTTCTGTGCTAATATTTACTTTTTTTTTTTTTTTTTTGCGGTACGCGGGCCTCTCACCGCCGTGGCCTCTCCCGTTGCGGAGCACAGGCTCCGGACGCGCAGGCTCAGCGGCCATGGCTCACGGGCCCAGCCGCTCCGCGGCATGTGGGAACTTCCCGGACCAGGGCACGAACCCGTGTCCCCTACATCAGCAGGCGGACTCTCAACCACTGCGCCACCAGGGAAGCCCAATATTTACTTTTAATTCCCACTTTTGCTATGATGGAGTTATGGGGAAGCTGTGGGAAAAGAGTAGCAATAGAAGAGGAGGACGCAGGGGAAAGAGATTTCTTCAGCACCCTTTGCCTTTCCCTTGGATCCCACTCAGGAAAACTCAATTCAATAGGTGCATTTTACCCTTACCCGTGCCTCAGCACATCCCCAAACTGCTGCCTCAGGGAACAGCCCCATTTTACTGCCAACAGAGAACATATACCTTTAGAACAACTGTCCACTGAGATTCACCACTAGCATACTTCCGGTTCCTCCGATGCAATTATAAGGCCTCAGGATTTAGGATAACACAAAACCTCACAGCATTCTCATAATAGGGCTGAATTCACTGAATCGAACTGAATCAGACGTGTGTTAAACAGGAATGACAGCCATCATAGTCAGGCCCCAAAAATGAGCCCCAAACTCATCCAGCAAAAAGAAATCACCCCAGCAAGTTTCCAGATGACTCCAATGAAGAGCCCAGCACCCAGCCTCAGTGAGACACAGAGGAGCCTTCCCAGCTGCTTTTCTAAAGAAGCCTGGACAGCCTTGGGCTATTTCTCTGCCTTGGCCAATATGAGTCTGGAACGGGGCCCTGTACCAGATGAATTGTCTTCTTCCTGCCAACTGCTTCTTGGCGTGAGCAGTTGTGGGAACAGCTGGTTTTATAACACAGAGTGAGCCCTTGTTCTGAGGTAGGAGAGCTCTGCATTCTGTGAAAAACTTGTAAGTTGGGGTCTCTATACAACTACCTTCATGAGCTTTAACCTGAAGGTTTGGTGTGTTGTGCTTGCTATTCATGCGTCTTGCAAAGAACCAAACAACCTATGAGAGTTTTACCCAGAGGAAATCTTCCGGCAACTCTAAAAGTCACCTTTACCCAATTCTTTGTCTCAATCAGAAACTGAGGAGTCATGAGATAAGAGATCACTTATCCCTGAACCAGTATAACTAAAAATCAACCAAATTCCAGGAATGGTAGGTTGAAAACAAGAATTTACTCCTGCTCCCCTGGTCCCAATAATCCAGTAAAGCGATTTCTTAAGGCATAAAACTGCTAGGATAGTAAGAACAGGAGAGAAGAGACGATAGTAACAAAAATTCAGAAGCTGGAAAGTGGACAGAGCTGAGTCTTAAATTGGCAGTGGAGAAAGCCAAGACCAATCCAATTTACACCACAGAATTCCCAAAAGGCCCTGGTGGCATTACTGGAAGTAGGGAACAATGGACAGGATGAACTAAAATAAAGAGGATCTGTTGAACTTCTTTCAAGAAATAGCTAGATTCCCCAGACCAGGCACCTACTCTGTAAAGCAGAGTGACTGTTCCTCTCCCATCTTGGCAAAAGATAAATAAATATACAGAAAATATATTCTCTGAAAAGTATAAAATGTAAGTCTCCGAGTGAGGGACTCAGCACAACTTGTGAGGGAGGGGTTCTGTAATGAAAACTAGGATTGGGTGGACACGTGCACAGAGATATTCACCCAAGCCCTTTCCCCCAACTTGGTTCCCATAAAGATGGCAGCAGTGCCCAGACCCTACAGGCAGGTGACTGGAAGATCTTCCCTGAGTGATCTGAACAGCCAAGAAGAAACTGACACGGCTGGTTCCCCAAGGAAAGGGCTACTGACAGCACCTCTAGTGAAGCTATTTCCGACAAACCCCACTCATGTGTACCAGGCTCCAATTAGCCTTGTTCCAGTCCACCCCCTGCAATTCTTGAATACAGCAGACAGAGAAGGGCAACCTGACATCTAAGGAAAAATTCTAAAATGAAAGAGTCCAAAACAAACAGAAAAATCAACTTGCATCACAGGGATACAATCAGCAGAACTCAGATTATGGGAAACACAATACGACAAATGGTCCAGTTTCTTCAACAAATAAACTGTGCAGAAAAGAACAATAGAATATGGGGGAACCTATAGAGTGAAAGAGACTTAAACCACATAACAACCAATTGTAGTATATGGACCTTATTTGAGTACTGATTTAAACAATCCAATTGCTTTTGAAAAATAAGGTAAGCAGAGCAATTTAAATATTGTTTGGGTATTTGATGATATAAGGAACTGTGGTTAATTTTCTGGGTATGGCATATCATGGTTATGTTTTTACAGTCCTTATATATTAGAGAAGTACACTGAAATATTTACAGATGAAACGATGTGATGGCTGGGATTTGCTTCAAGACAATCTGGGTGAGGGGCTGACTAAACAAGCATGGTCATGAGATAAAGGGAATACAGGGATATTTTAGACTCTCTACTTGATGTCTGAAATTTTCCATAACAGAGAAAAACCATTACTAGAATCGTCAGAGAAAACAATGGAATTGTAAAACAGAAACAAAATAATATAAAAAGGGAACATTCAAAGAAAGTTTAAAAGCCCCTGTAAATAAAAAAATAATAAGAGAAATAAAACATTCAGTAAAGAGTTGGAAAAAAATTGGTGGCATATTCCAGAGAGTATAGTGAAAAACTTTAGAAATGAAAATAAAGGAAAGAATAAAGAGTTAGAGGGCTAGTCCAGAAGGTCCAAAATCTTGGTAACAGTTCCAGAAAGAGAGAAAAGAGAAAGAGAAGGAAGGAATTCATCAACACAACAATGTAAGAAAATGTCCCAGAACTGAAGACCATGAATTTCTAAAAGAAAAGATGTACCAGCTGCCTGACACAATGGAGGAAAAAAGGCACACAGCAAGACACAGCATTGAGAAACACTGGGAACAAAGAGATTTGGCAAGTGTCCAGAAAAGACAAAATAAAAACAAAAGCCCTGGCTACATAAAAAAGATGAAGAGGGCTTCCTTGGTGGCGCAGTGGTTGGGAGTCCGCCTGCTGATGCAGGGGGTGCGGGTTCGTGCCCCGGTCCAGGAAGATCCCACATGCCGCGGAGCGGCTGGGCCGTGAGCCGTGGCCGCTGAGCCTGCGCGTCCGGAGCCTGTGCTCCGCAACGGGAGAGGCCACGGCAGTGAGAGGCCCGCGTACCGCAAAAAAACAAAACAAAACAAAACAAAAACACTCTGAGCAGTTTCTGGCATAGAGTAAGAGCCACAAGAGTTGTTCTTGTTATCATCACCAAAGAAACGACTCTTTATCCTGTGTTAACATATAACTACTTGATATATTACAATAATTAAAAAGAAAGCAATCAGTGTAAAACACATGTCCAAACCAAACATATTTCCGGCTTTGGAATGACTGAACATTGTCACAGACCATAGGGTTTTGGAGGTTAACAGAGTTCTGAGATTTTTCTAGTGCAATTTCCTTGTTTCAAAGGGTAGGGAATTGAAGCTCAGAATAGCTAAGTAACTTGCTGGACTATACAGCCAATTCAGAAGAGGAGTTGAGATTAGCAGTCAGATGTTTCATGTCAATGCACTGAATTTCACAAGTGTAGCTACTCAAACTCCATCTATGGTATCGTCACAGGGTCAGAATTTCACATATACAAAAAAAGTATCACCACAGAAATATTTTATCCAACTCCTGTCATTTTACCCTAAAACCTGCCACTTGGCTCATGGCATACGTAAACAGAAAGACCACCTAGAAAGATCCAGCCGGGGCAATAAAGCGAGGAGGCTACAGTTGGGTTTACTGGTTAGGTTGACAAGAGGAAGGTAATGTATTAGATTCACTGTCCTACACAGAGTTGTTCTGATTCTAGGATGGATACCTCTAGTGGGTTTACACACAAAAGTATGAATATTAATCCCTAGTGCTGTGGACCAATATGGTGCAGCCTGGATGGGCATTTCTGATGCTTGAGTAGTGGAATGGGTAGCAATGCACTTCCATCACAGTCTTCTAAGTCTTTTTAAAGGAATAAACACAACTTGCAGGATTAGAAGACATCTTGGTCACTGCTTCCAAGGAAATGATGGATCTGGCAATGAGGACTACTGGGCAAGCCCAGCAAAGAGCGTGAGTGTCGTCAGGGGGTGAAAGCACCACTTGTTACTCCTTTGAGGTCTGAGAAATCAGGCTGGGTGGGAATTTTCCTGGTATAAATTGTATGATCTGTCTTCATCTCATTCCAACTGAAATTAAGCCCTGTGTACATTTGCAGAAAATCTCATTCAACAGTTTGAGATGAACTTATTTCAGAAGAAAATTGCCCGTTTTCTTTTCACTGAATCTCAGGGGGAAAGTACAGAATAATTTCTCATCTCTAAAACACTGAAAACGTCTATGCTTCTTGAATATTTCTTACAAACGAATTTGCAGTTACCTTTGGATATAGTACGTGTTCCACAGCTATCCAATACCAAAGTGGTGACTGGATGGATTGAACACCTCAATATTTTCACCATTTATTGATAGCTGAGATTTAAAGTGACAAGTCTAGAGTCCAAAAATACAAAAAGTGCTATTTTCAAATCTTTTATCCTTTTTGCCAGTGCTTATTTTGGTATTTTTGATTAATGAAAAGATTTTCTCCTTTTACTTTCTTATAAACATGAGGTGCTTCCTGGAAAATCATTCAAAACAAACAATATAGAAGGATGCACTGTAACTTAGCCAAGTTAGTAAAACACAGAAAGAAATAAGAACTATTTCGAAGTATTTCCAATGTCTTCTGTGTATGAACAGAAACATACAGAAAATACAGTTTTTTAAATGAAAGGTACGGCAGTGTCAACACTCACAGAAAAAGTAGGATTCCGGTATTTGCCAGGGCGAAGGCGAGTCCCAAAATCCCACTGCCCATAATGGCGTTGCTTAGGTTAAAAACAGACATGCCCAAGGAGGTTGTTCCTGGAATCTGAACAGAGACACATTAAGCAAAAGAGTCCTCAAGACAGATCATCATGCCAAAGCCTTTAAAGAAAGCACTATCAGGAACCAACAGGGAAATGAAGTTCGAGGAATCCTTTCTTAGTGGTCTAGTTACTTTTTAAAAATGGGTTTCAGGAGAAAATACATAGGCTCCGAGGAATAACCCGGTGAATAAATAGCTATGTTTTTGGTACTATGCTGGATGAACTGAACATCTGTCACAATTTATGTAATTTTAAAAAATAAGCAAACTTTATTATAATGACACTTACATAGTCATCACATTTCTTTTTTTCCAAATGGCTGTTCGTGAGACTCCTTCTACTTTCACGATCGGAAATAAACTTGCTGTAAAGAGACGTATTATGATTTAATTTCATGATAATGACTTGAAAATTTAACATCACGACTAAATGATTTATTACTTACCAAAACATCACACATAAAAAGTTATCAACCAGTTACTTAAGAGTTTATAGTCCTATTCAACCACTCTCCCTACCTCATTTTTGTTTTGTTTTGGTTTTTTTTTTGCCAGTGTTCGTTGTCCACATTCTTGTTTTACCAAATAAACTAAACGTGCTCCAAGGGCAGACACCTTGCCTCATTCCTTTTTATATCCCTCACTCTACTTAGCACAAAACAATGCAAACAGCAGGTGCTCATCTTGAGAGGAAATGAAAGACAACCATAAGTCAAAAAGAGCTATAGATTTTGAATCATTTTAATACTAATAAATTAAAACATTATATGCAATGCAAATTGTTCTCTAATGGAAAATTAGATGATGTCAAGAGTACTATAGATTGTTCTCTAGATTGTTCTCTAATGGAAAATTAGATGATGTCAAGAATACTATAAAGCTGGTATTTAAAAGAATATTGGAGGCAGGATTCCTTCTGAGCTCACATTCCTGGAGCACAAAGTTATTACATAGGAATTCCCTCCCCCCAGCAAAAAGGAAAACAACTCTTTTCCCATCACACATTCTTTCAGCACCTGCTTATATGCAAGTCACTAGACCAGGCAATGTGGGAGATATGGGGGTGTGTAATAAGTGATGCAGCAGTAGCCCACAGGAAGTTATGGTGGAGGAAGCAGGGCATATGGTCCATGGTTAGAGGCAGAGCTAGTAGGGCTTAAAGCAAGCATGGGCTTCAGAACGTGAGTTCAAATTCTCACTTGCTCTGAGGGCCTGAGTATGCTACCCCAGTTTCCTGATCTGTGAAACGGGAACGACGCTATTATATTATCTCATAGTGTTACTGGGAGAATTAAATGAGAGTACATGTAAAACATCAGTACAGCTCCAGGCACAGAGGAAGAGCAACACGTGGGAAAGGTTCAGACAGGGTGAATGGAGTACAGTATACACAAATATACAGAAGGAGGAATTCAGAATGCTCTAAGGACCAGCAAATACATTCGGGATTAATATCAGAACTTTAAGTGCTATTGTCAAAGAAAAGTCTATTCATAAGCAAACTGCTACATGTATTAGTTAAGACATGTTAGGGGTGCTTTTCGGCTCTCCTTCTGGAAATTTTATTATCTGGTCTAAGTAAGAAATAATCAGTGCGTTTTCCACTAATAAATATAAAGCCACTTGAATTGGACTATCTTAAAGAGGCATATATCTTTAAACTATACATTATATTTTCATATGCTTTTTTTTTTTTGCGGTACGCGGGCCTCTCACTGTTGTGGCCTCTCCCGTTGCGGAGCACAGGCTCTGGACGCGCAGGCTCAGCGGCCATGGCTCACGGGCCCAGCCGCTCCGCGGCATGTGGGATCCTCCCGGACCGGGGCACGAACCCGTGTCCCCTGCATCGGCAGGCGGACTCTCAACCACTGCGCCACCAGGGAAGCCCTCATATGATGCTTTTTTCTAATGAGGCTATATTTCACCATAAACCATGTTTTAATGAAAGATATATATCATTAATGTTGGTTTTATTTGTCTACCGTTTACATCTTTAATCCATATTCTTCGGGTCTGCATTATTTCGCCAGGAGAAACCAAAGCCAGGCAACATAGATACTATGAACTTGCCCTGAGGCCACCACCTGGTATGAGCGGCGCAGCCTGCGGTTTATTTCCTTCCGCATCTGCCTTTGCCTAGGACCTGTCCAGTGACTGTCAGAGATGAAAAGGAAGTGAAGAAAACCTTGGTCTCCTTAAACCCAGGGCCTGACATTCCAGCTGAGGAGAGACCAGACCAGCTAACACCAGAATAGGAACATCAGGCCATGCAAAATGGAGATGAGATAAGGAAGCCAGAGAAGGAAAAACCATTACTGGGTGGGATTAGCCCGAGGAAACTAAAGGGCCGAGGCCTGAGAAACAGCATTGCAGGGTCTTAGCAAGAGAATGACATAATGAAAGCTGTGTCTTTGGAGACCCATCTGGCAGTTCTCTAACCTTGGCTCTTCTTTTGCCCTTAACATTTTAAATCTTTCCCAAGAACTGAGGTTTACAGATCTGGCTGGAGAGGGACCGGGAGAGCAGCCTTCTTTTTCACCCAGGCGGCCCAAGGAAATGGGGGTGCTGGACTTCCCAAACTGAAATTGACTCATATTTAGTGTGGCTGTTAAATAAAAGACTGTATACAATCAGGCTAATTTTAACAATCAACTCAAGTCTACCAAATCATTATCCAGAAGGTCCCCTGTTTGCCTTTCTTGCAGAGAGACTTGCTTTTCAAAGAGAATCTCCATCGTTTTTAAATTAAGGGGAAAGCCCCGAACGTTTTCAAATAAACTAAACCAAACACCAGTAAACCTCCTATTATGGCAGATCTAAGTTCCTGGCCTGCCAATGCTCCCCAGACTTGCGGCAGAAGACTGATAGAGAAGAACCGGATCAAAGGCACCTGGATGCAGGGGCATTCAACAGGGTCAAACACTGCAACGGAAGGGGAGGAAGAAGAGGCCCCTGCATGCTTGCCAGCTCTCTGCGGCAGCGTGTCTGCAGGATGAGAATAATGCAAGTGACCTGCAGAGCTGTTGTGATTAGTAACCATGAAAAAGCACATTAAAACACGTAGTGCTTTGAGTGCTTCCCGATTCTGCCTCTTTCTGTCTACTTTCTACAGCAAGACATAATAGGTTTTCCCAAAAATCTTCACTGGTGCTCCCACTGAAAAAGTTTCGAGTCCAAACTGCTCGCCCTGCAAATTCCAGGTACTGCTGAATTTGATTTTGCCTCACTGTTCAGTCTTAGCTCCCCCTGCTCTTCCAAATGGTCTTCCCAAGAGGCGGTGAGGATCAAGATAAGACCAGGGCATTCTGAGAATAGAGGCTGAGAAACAAGTACCGCTAGGAATCCACCCTCCCCTCAAGAGACCCTCCATCCTCCTCTCTGCCAATGCCTTCCTGCCCGTTCACAACCCTCAGCCTCCATGAGTCTGCTGATGTTCTGGTTTGAACGCAGTTTTCGGACTCTGATCTATTTACGATTTTTCTGTAGCACAGACTGTGGCACTAAGCTCATCTGGCATCCAGAGTGGTGGTGTCATGTTCTCACTCCCTTAGCTCCTCCTTCTATGTACCTGCTCATGTGTTAGCAACTCAGAGGAACCCTCCGTAAACCAAATGCGCCTCTTCCATTGAGGAACTAGGGAGTAGCTTAGGCTGCAGGGAAATCTCGCTCAGTAAGAACAGAGTACTCAGATAAAGCCTCTGTATTCTCTTTACGGTATTTCAACTTTTTCTTCTGCCTTTCGATCTTTGCTTTGTATTTCTGCAAACTTTTTTTTAAAACAAAATAAAACCAAACTTTTTTTTTTTGTAATGGAAAAGTCCATTTATAATAACTAGGTCAAGCAGCTTACCACAAGTTTCTGTTATCTCACCATTTTAAAAATGCAATTTCATGTTAAAAAGCACTGACCTCTGGCAAAGACCTCTTTATTGACTTAAAAATGCACTATTGGAGAAGGTGCCTTTGACATGAGGTCTTGGGAATGATAAAAGTATGATTAAAAAAGCATTTTCAGTGGGTCGTTCTGTACCCATAAAGCAGAATCTGATCAACTCTTAGGTAGCCAATTGTTCTGTGAACAAAACAAAACAAAAATCTACAGTGGCTGTCATGCTGACCTTCAACAGACAAAGCCTTAAAAAGGATGTAGGCGTTACACTGAGGTAGTGTGAAGGGAGACAAGCAATATAGAGCAGTTATTTGAAGCCAAAAATCAATCAACAACAATCCAGTTAAGGATGGGTTGTACAATGGGAAGATAATCTTCCTATTTTAATCTCTACCAATCAGGTTCTCACTAGGTTACAGTGTTCCATTGGAAGATTTATAACACAAAAGAGATGAGTGGTTGAACTTAAATGACCTTTCCTAGCTCTTTCCCTGAAACTAACAGTCTATAAAAAAGGAAAAGAGAAAAGGAGGAAAGAAGCATGTAACTGAGAGACTGGAAAACATGAAAGAATTAAAGAAATAGGCATTTAAAGAGAAGACTGAGAGGTGAGAAAAGCCTTATCTGGTGGATAAACTCTACCCAAAATAGGAGAAAACAGATTTTCGTTGTAGCAGGAGCAATTAAAGCCAGGGAAGAATTTTCTGAAATGAAAACTGAATATGCGAAGAAGTTATGGTATCTTCTTCCCTAAGGTATAGAAAAGACATTAGAAGAAGAGAAGGGGTAACTTTTCAAGGGTCCTCCCGATGATACAAATGTAGTTCATGAACTCCGGAAGACATACGGGGACCAAGGAAAAAAAAAGGCTGATGTAAGGTGTAGTGACAAGAGTTCCTCATTAAGAAATACCTTAATGAAAGACTCTCAAATTTTGTTAGAAGCTTCCTGGGTCATAACAACAATAACTATTCATGGAGATTAGGGCAACAGTAGATAAATATTAAAATATGTGAATATTTGCCTGGCTACAGCTAGGATAATCTATTAATATTTCAACGACTTTAAGATAACTATAACCAACAATCATCCCAAACCTAAAACAGTATTATTAGTCCTTGGGTGCAGAAGAAAGAAGTGCTTGCCAAAGAAAGAGGATTGCACGTTTACTGTTAGAGACTTGCCTCGTACTAAAAGACTTACTCTTGCCAGACACCGTGTCAAGTGCTTTACATGAGTTTTCTCATCTCTTTTCACAATAATTGCATGTGATTAGTACTATTTTTAGCTCCATTTTGGAAAAATTAAGTAACTTGACCAAAGTTACATTATAACTAAATTGCTGAGCCAGGATTTGAACCTAAGCGGGCTGATGGTACAGCCTGAGTCCTTAACCTACAAACAGCATTGCATTTAATATTCCCCAACAATCCCAGGAGGTCAGGTATTATTTTTATCCCTGTGTTACAGGGATGGAACTAAGGCTTAAAGTACAAGATCACACAAGACCTATGGATGGAGCCAGGATTCAATATAAGTTGAAATCCAAACCATGCACTTAACTGCTCTCTCTGTCTGTCTCTGTCTCTTTCTTTCATTTAACAAATACTTTGTAATGCCTGCCCTGCTCCAGGCACTATTACCATATCATTACAAGGTACAAGAGATATAAAAATGATTAAGATGGGTCCTTCTCTCAAGAAGCCCACGTCTAGAAGAATGTCTAGAGCTCATTACTCAAAATGTGGTCCATGGACCAGCTGTAAGGGCATCACCTGGAAGCTTGTGAGAAATTAGAATCTCAGGCCCGGTACCAGAGCTACTGAGTCAGAACCTGCATGTTGACAAGGTTTCCAGGTGTTTCACATGCACATTAAATGTCAGCAGTACTGGCCCAGTGGACATTTCAAAAGGCTTTGCTTTGTAAAGCAATTATACTCCAACAAAGATGTTAAAAAAAAAAAAAAAGGCTTTGCTCTTCCAGGTATAGGTTTCTGTGACTACAACCCACAAATTAGGGCATGAAATAAGACAACTGAACTGGAATAAGAGCAGGTGTCCTAATGCCCAAATGGCTCTACTCTATTTTTTTTCTTTTTTGTGGTACGCGGGCCTCTCACTGCTGTGGCCTCTCCCGTTGCGGAGCACAGGCTCCGGACGCGCAGGCTCAGCGGCCATGGCTCACGGGCCCAGCTGCTCCGCGGCATGTGGGATCTTCCCGGACCGGGGCACGAACCCGTGTCTCCTGAATCGGCAGGCGGACTCTCAACCACTGCGCCACCAGGGAAGCCCCTCTACTCTATTTTTAACTAAACTTAATAAAATGATTCTTAAGGTATCCTAGTAGGGAGTTTCCAGGCAAAGCTATCAGTTATATGCCAGCTAATGAGAAGTCAACATTTGTTTTCAACATTTTCTCTAGCTTCCTAAAAAAAGGCACTGTTACCTAGAAGTTCACTGTTTTGGGAGATGGTTTTCCTAGATTCATATAATTGGGCTTACCTTCCTCCCACCAATGTGAAAAAGCTAACAGAAGAGTCAGAAGTATTAGGTGTAGCTTTGCAGAAATCACGGGTGTGTGTGTGTGTGTGTGTGGGTGTCTTCTTTGATTTTTATTTACCTTTTTGGCTTCATGCTGTAATATGTTGTTTTTAAATTTTCATTGTTCTAGAGCCAGAAATGAAGCAAAATTCATAAACCATGTCAATGAAAGAGGAGAGATAAAATAAAGCAATAAACGCATCACACCACACTTGTGACAGTGGAACCAAATTCCAAAAAACAGAAGGCTGTACAGTCCATGTCTTAGTCATGGTCTCTGGGGAAGTGAGCTCCCCTGGCAGGCACCCCAAGGGGCGAGAAGGGGTGCCTCCCCCTACCGCAAGAGGTTATCACCTCCCAAACAATACTTTTTCTTAGTAAAACTTTTAAATATCAAGTTCAGATCTTAAGCTGAATATTATAAAAGACTCTCATTTTAAGGTCCTCAAGGTTTACACTGCTTTGGGAATGAAGCTTTGTTATAAACCTAAAATGTGCTAATTGTGAAATAGCTGGAATCCCATCCACCACCGTTAACTGCAGGTCAGCAGTGACTACAGAACACCCCAGGGGCCCAGAGCAGAAAATAGCACTGGTAGAGTTTAGCAGAGTTTAATTGACAGTAGAGACTATCTTTCTCATTCACGCCCAAGCAGTTTAATCAGAGGCAGCAGGACAGAGAGGAAAGACAGGGATTTCAGACAGACCTGTGTGTGCCCTTGAGCAAGTTATTTTATTTCTCTGAGCCTCCATTTTCTTATGGTACACTGAATTTTTAAATTTTCCTTATTTGCAAAAGAATACATTGAATGATGTTATAAGGATAAGTGGTAATATATGTAATCACACCTGGCACTCAAGAAATGGTAGTTATTCTTAATAATTACACAGAAAGGTGGTTGAGAGTCCGCCTGCCGATGCAGGGGACACGGGTTCGTGCCCCGGTCCGGGAAGATCCCACATGCCGCGGAGCGGCTGGGCCCGTGAGCCATGGCCGCTGAGGCTGCGCGTCCGGAGCCTGTGCTCCGCAATGGGAGAGGCCACAACAGTGAGAGGCCCGCGTACCACAAAAAAAGAAAAAAAAAAAAATTACACGGAAAAGGTGAAAGAAGCAAACTTGAGTTCAACAATAAGAAGTATCACATGGTGAATGATACTTGGATGGCAACGAGGAAGTATTTGGGTTGGAGACTTAACCTCTGAGAATACATAAGGAAGAGTACAAGGAGGAGGGGCAGGGCTGAAACTTCTGAGTGTCTGTAAATGATGGCAGCCCAGTCAATTACACATTGTATCAGAATGCAGAGCAGATTATCAGAAATGATTTCTGTGAAGATGCCTGGTTAGCTGACATAATGTTTTCATCTTCCTCCCAATTTCCTTTTGACCCCGCTCCCGCAAGCGTAGCATGGCTGGTGTTCTAGTAAGTAGTCCCCGTATATTCCACTCTCTCCTCCCAGCCTTTTAGGAGGCCTTAGGCTTCAAACAAACCTCACAACTAACTCCCAAGCTGGAAAGCTTCCTGCTAAGGGATCCATATAAGCTGGCTGTAAAATCAGAAGGTCAGAATTTGCAGCAACATGGATGGACCTAGAGAGATTATCACACTAAGTGAAGTAAGTCGGAAAGAGAAAGATAAATTCCATACGATATCACTTACATGTGGAATCTAAAATATGACACAAATGAACTTATCTACGACACAGAAACAGACTCACAGACACGTGGTTGCCAGTGGGAAGGGGGTGTGGGAGGGATGGATTGAGAGTTTGGGGTTAGCAGATGCAAACTATTATATATAGAATGGATAAACAACAAGGTCCTACTGTATAGCACAGGGAACTACATTCAATATCCTGTGATAAACCATAATGGAAAAGAATATGAAAAAGAATATATATATATATGGATAACTGAATCACTTTGCTATACACCAGAAAATAACACAATGTAAGTCAACTATATTTCAATAAAATACATTTTTTAAAATAATTAAAAGATAAAATCAGAAGGTCAGAGAATGCCCCAAATCATTAAAAAAAAAAAAAAAAAAAAAAGATATTTGGTCCTACTCTTGTAACTTAAGAAACACAGGACCCAAGGGTTGGAAGGACTTGCTGAGGTCACAGCTAAGGGTGAGAGCTGCCAGGCCAGCATTCTTCCGACCCGCCCCCTACCTCCCCTCACTCACTGTATCTCTTCTTTTCTTTCTCTTTCATGTACTATATCTCCGTTTCATGAACTGTTTCATCTACTATTTCTCATAGAGCCATTTGGCTCTGTGTTATTATTACTTAAAATCCATATTACAAACGATGCTTGTAGTGACGTATTTGTCATTTTAACATGGGAACATTGACAAATGCGACTTTGACCATTCCTTGATTAACATGTGTGCAAGGCCAGATGACTGTAGTACACATTCAGATATGGCACGCAGTGAAATTCCAACAGTTGGTCTGATTCATAAACACAGAGCTTTTGAAAAGTTCGGGCTGGTTGTGGTCCAATGTATTTATACATTTTTATTAGACTCAATTGAAAGATTTGAAAGGATGAATAAATTACTTTCCTATTTGCTTCATCTGCTGTTGCAGACGATGCCCAACAGATGTCACATATGAAATTCAAATTACATCTTCAAATGGAGCATAACTTTAGTAATGAATAATTCAAGAGAATAACTGAAAACCAGAATGATATTTTAGAGACATTTCTTTCATTGGAGAGAAACTGTTCGTGGAAAAATACTCACCTATTTATCTGACCATTTTCTACCTCGGTGAAATCATTGGAATCATTGCTAATGTTATCATCTTCGGGCACTGTCATGTTTTGCAATTCAGTTAATTCGAGTCCACTTTTGAAATGCATGTTTAGAAAGTACCTGTCGTCCGAATCCTCCTTTTCTGAGTGTATTTACAAATGGATAGCAGCAAAAATATAAGGTTCACACCCCTAAAATACAACACAAGGAAAAATAATTAAACATACGAATATCACCACTGATTACGCATAAGCTATTACACACAAATGCTTTGCTGATAACATAACTTTTACATTTTGCTATTCAAAGCATTAAAGCAATCTTGGTACGTCAAGTTATAGAGGCTGTAAATTTTCTGTCTTTCATAAATCTTCCTCCATTTTTAACTATAAAATGAGTCATGTCCCATAATCTTTATGCTCACGTTCATAGGAATGCCATGTGATCTGTAGGCAAGAGAGATGCCCTTTTATGAAGCAGTGTGTTTAAAAGGAAAGCGAATAGGTTATTTTAATGTGTCAGACCACAGGGCACACATATAGCTGGGTACAGACTGAACAGGCACAAAAGCACGTCTGATTTAGCAATCCCAGTTTAATAAAAATGCAAATCCTCAATAAATGGCATCATGCAGGATCAACCACCCAACCTGGAGGTCAAGCAGCAAAGGACATATCTGTGTTTTGAAATTTAGCAAACCGTTTATCCATCAACTGCAAGAGATTAAATCAGTCTCTTCAGTGAAATCACTCCATGTCAGGGAGTTAGGGAATTAAAAACTCATACTCAGGGGATTTAGGTTAATCCACCTGAAACTGTATTTCCTCACAGAAATGAAAGACTTGCCGAGTCCACATTTCCTCCCACATGGATGACTGTGATTTAAATTTCTAAGTGGTCACCAATAATATATAAGGGGGTAAAGAGTTTCAGACACACAACATCACAAATCAAAAAGCAGGTGGCAACAGAGGTATGGTACTGTGATTTATTATAAAGAAGACATATTTGGTCTTCGTTCCTATTTCTGGTTCACAGGTCCCCAAACCCTTAGAATTTCCTAAGTGTTGAGGGGGATAAATGTCTTTTGGTATATTAATGAGGTGACTTTGGGAAAGCACCTACGGATGGGGGCTGGTTGCCAGTGGAGCCAAACATGTGATTAGAGGGTTGGAACTTTTAGCCCCACCCCGTGATTTCCGGGGAGAGGAGACAGGCCAGATCTTGAATCAATCACTAGTGGCCAATGAGTTCATCAATCATGCCTATGTAATGAAGCCTCCATAAAAAGCAAAAAAAGGAGGAGGTTCAAAGAATATCCATACTAGGGACCCAGAACTCCACCCCGTACTGGGCACCCAGCTCCACAAGGACTGAAGCTCCTGTGTTGAGGACCTCGCCCTGTGTATCTCTACATCTGGCTGTTGATTTGTATCCTCTGAGATCTTTTGGAATAAATGGGTCACCTAGTGAGTAAATGGGTTTTCCTGAGTTCTGTGAGCTGTTCTGGCAAATTAATGGAACCCAAGGAGGGGGTCATGGGAACCTCTAATCTATGGCCAGTCAGTCAGGAGCAAAGGCAATATAACCTGGGCTTGTGACTGGTGTCTGAAGTGAAGGGCAGCCTTGTGGCATGGAGCCCTTGACCCGTAGAATCTCATTCTATCTACCAGTGGACAGTGTCAGAATTGAGTTGACAATTGCGGGTGTGGGGAAGCCTACACACACAACACACACACGTTGGAAATAGGTCCAGGAACCCTTTTAAGAGGTAAATGCAACTTCAAAAGTAAGGCCTGTAACGGTATAGGCGCCTCACTAAGATAATCTCAGGGAGGCAATGGGGATCATGGAATGAAGCAGAATGTCAGCGAGATCTTTTTTTTAACCTCGAATGGATGCTCCATCTTGGATGATGTTTTGATATTTTTGTCTGATCCGGAATTCCATAAGATAACTGTAACCTAGTTAAGAGTCAAAGCTCCAATGTGCCCATCTAAGCATCCTAGTATATCCGAAGAAGCATTTTGCTAACTGATAATATCTTCAGGACCCCTAGAAAGTACCCTAGAATGATACTTCTTTAAGAATTTCCTTCCTCTCAACCTAGGGCCAAGACGGGAATAAAGACGCAGACCTACTAGAGAATGGACTTGAGGACACGGGGAGGGGTAAGGGTAAGCTGGGACAAAGTGATTGAGTGGCATGGACATATATATACTACCAAATGTAAAACAGATAGCTAGTGGGAAGCAGCTGCATAGCACAGGGAGATCAGCTAGGTGCTTTGTGACCACCTAGAGGGGTGGGATAGGGAGGGTGGGAGGGAGACGCAAGAGGGAAGAGATATGGGAACATATGTATATGTATAGCTGATTCACTTTGTTATAAAGCAGAAACTAACACACCATTGTAAAGCAATTATACCCCAATAAAGATGTTAAAAAAAAAAAAAAAAAAAACAGATAGCTAGTGGGAAGCAGCTGCATAGCACAGGGAGATCAGCTAGGTGCTTTGTGACCACCTAGAGGGGTGGGATAGGGAGGGTGGGAGGGAGACGCAAGAGGGAAGAGATATGGGAACATATGTATATGTATAGCTGATTCACTTTGTTACAAAGCAGAAACTAACACACCATTGTAAAGCAATTATACTCCAATAAAGATGTTAAAAAAAAAAAAAAAAAAGAATTTCCTTCTTCTCTTCCCCACAGCTAGGGCCCACCTTACTCCTTTCCATTCACACCGTCTCCTGTCTAGAATGAATCTTCCCTGGTTCCAGGATCCTTTACAGCTTCCACAAGATAAATACTGTCTAATACCTCAGATTCCAGGAGCCTCACCCTTCCTGCAGGGCAGGGCCTCTCCTGGAAAGCAGGAAGCCAGGATGGGAGATTGGAGCTCCCCGAACTCCTGGTCTAAGGCTAACCTGGCAGCTCAGGGCTGATTCTTCCAGCTAGGGTGGTAGTGCTGGAGCCTGGGCCATGACTAATTGCTTTTAGTGTCTTCACACAGCAGCAGCATTTACAGCCTGTCTTTACTTTGCAAAAGTTGAAGTGCATCAGAAAGGTTAAACCCCCTTGTCACCCCCTGGCCCCCTGTGAAGAAAGCTGCACAAATGGACTGGGCTGGGTAACCCCTAGGAGTCTTGGCACACGGCCTCTTGCCTGTATGACTCCCTCAGAGGCCACTGAAGTGATACCATAGGGCTGCTAGAAAGTTCACTCAGTGGGGACTTCCCTGGTGGTCCAGTGGTAAAGAATACGCCTTACAGTGCAGGGGACAGGGTTCGATCCCTGGTCAGGGAACTAAGATCCCACATGCCACGGGGCAACTAAGCCTGCGCGCTACAACTACTGAGCTTGCGTGCCTCAACTAGAGTCTGCGTGCCGCAAACTACAGAGCCCACGTGCTCTAGAACCCGCGCCCCACAACTAGAGAAGAGAAAGCCTGCACGCCACAACTAGAGAGGAGCCCGCGCACCACAACGAACAGTCCCACATGCCTCAACAAAGATCCTGCGTGCCGCAACTAAGATCCGACACAGCCAAAGAAATAAATTAAATAAATAAATAAATAAATAATAAAATAAATCTTAAAAAAAAGAAAAAAAAAGTTCACTCAGTGGATGGCGTTTCCAATCTGGGTTAAGGAGTCCTTTTCTCTCTAAAAACTTGTAGGAAACAGGGTACTAGACAAAAAATTTCTGAGGAGAGGAAAAGTTGACTAACAACAGATCTGGAGTCTACTGTTTGAATGTGAACTTTCATATCAATATATGTGTGTGAATACAAATATATACTACACACACACACACACACACACACACACACACGTGCAATGGACCAAAAAGGAAAAGAATAAAAAGAACAGAGTAAGTTCTGGCCACTAAAATTATGTCAGTATTAGGCAAATGCCAGTTCTAAGTTAATCACATAGGATACATTTTTGCCTTTGGCTTAAAGAGAAATTTATTTTTTCACAGATCCAGAAGTCCAAGATTAAGCTAATGGCAAGTTTTATTTCTTCTGAGGCCTCTCTCCTTGGCTTACAGATAGCTGTCTTCTTGATCTGTCCTCATATGGTCTTTCGTCTCTCTGTGTGTTTTCTGTATTGTAACCTCCTTTTCTTTTTTCTTTTTTTTTAAATTTAGGATAAATTTTTATTGTTGTGAAATAACCTATCTGAAATCTAACTTACTCCTGAAAATAAAAACTGGAAAAATGGGGAAAATTAACAAAGTTAGTGACATCTGTCACTAAGGTTGAGGCCACACTTAGGAAGTACCATCCATTCAATTTATTGTATACATTGAGTGCTAGGTGATGAAAGGATTTTAAAAGTCTGAAAAGGATCTGAGGCAGCTTCACAGAAAAATCACATTTGAACTGGCTCTTGAAAAAGAAAACAAAAATTTTCTGGTTCTAAAGCTAATATATGCCCACTGTAGAATCTTTAGAGCGAACATTGTACAAGAAACCCCACCAGCCAAAATGGGTCACTGTTAGAGTTTCACATGCTTCCTCCCTTCTTTTCTTCTTTTTTTCTTTTCCTTTCTTTCTTCCTCTCTAGTTCTCTCTCCTCTCTTTCTTCCTCTCTAGCTCTCTCTCTCCTCTCTCTTTTTTATTTAACATTGGAATTTTAGACTGTTTTTAGTCTGTCTTTCATGTAATATTACATAGTATGTATTCTGAAAAACAGACGTGTTTTTTAAAAGTATATTAGTTCCTTGTTAATAAATAATACAGGCCTTTGTAGAAAAATTCGAAAATACAAGCTTGCAAATGAAAGAAAGAACAAATAAAAAGAAAAAAGTCACCTGTTATCTCAGCAAGCAGAGATGATCACTGTATATATATTGGAGTATAACCTTCAAGGATTTTTCTACGTACATAGATATAGTGCCTGGCACACAGTAGGCACTCGATAAATATCTGTTAAATGAAAAGAATGAGTACAAATGTTTTAAAAATATGTATATATTTACAAAAATGGAAATCATACCATAGAGTTTTTAAAACATATTTTTTCACTTAACAAGATGTGGTCTCCTATCCTGAGTTATGTCCATAAACACGGGTCTACACCATTACGGCAAATGCTCCTTAACCGCTTGACTGTGTCATAAATTGACATCCAACCTACTACTGCTAGACAGTCACACTGCCTGGTAGACAGGAGACTGACAGGTGGAGATGGGCCCTGAGCTGAGACTTTTCAATGAAGGAAAACACGGCCAACGACAAAGACACAGGAAGTGCAGGTTGAGTTTAAGAAACAAAAGAATTATAGTTTCACTGAAAGACTGAAGCAATTATCAGACTATACAGTTAATTAAAAGACCGAATGGGGTCATCATGTGAAGATCTTGATGCTAACCCAACCACAATTACTATCTCCCAACATTTATAATAGGTTACAAATAGAATATTTCTGATCCTTCACTGCAATCTTGTGAGGTATTCTTAAGAAGCATTATTATCTTGCCATGCTTACTGGTACGTTTTACTAATAGTACCAATGTAAAATACAGAAACTTCTTCTCTACTCTTCATGGTGATATGCATCAAAGGAGAGGATACACAGAGAAAACTGGTTTGGTCTTTCTTACGTTGCTTACAACCTACTGAAACAAGCAAGACCTTCCCATATAAAATGACAGTGTATCATAAAACATTTGCGTGATAGAGACCAAACTGTACAACAGAACAAAGAATAAGTCCAGAAAGATTTCAGAGACATACATACATACATATGTACATACAGGAAGGAAGGAGGGAAGGAAAGAAGGAAGTAAGGAAGGAAAGAAGGGAGGGAGGGAGGTGGGGGGAGGGAGGAAGGAAATTGGAACCTGCAGAAATGAGGTAAGGTTTTATAAAGAGTTAGGACTTGAACTATGTCTAAAAATAGGTAGGATTTAGACTGGGGTAGGGAAGGCATTCCTTGCACTGGAAACAGCACAGGCAAAGACATGGAGGCCAAATGTGCACAGAACACCCACTCAGATGAATCTAGCTACAGCAGAGGGAGCAAGGTACATGTTCTTGAGTAATAAGAGGTTATATTGGTTTAGCAAAAGCTGATTAAAAAATTGTAGAGAGAAAACCAAACCAAAGAATACACTATAACTCAAACGTTGTCCAAAATTACTTTTGGGGATAAATAAACAAAAATACAATTTCAATCGCTAAGACACTGTGTGATGGATTGGCCCACTCAATATTTGTTCCCACGTCTTTCTAGTCCAGTTCTGTATCTAGAGGATAGAGAGGTGCAAACTACATTTCCCACATTCCTTTGCAGCTAGGGGTCTAGAGAAGATTTAGATTCCACCAATCAGAGAGCAAAGTGGTGGGGTCCAGGCACCCATTTTGCTGGTACAATTCTAGCAGGTGCCACAGACAGCACTGGAGCCAACAACTGTGGCTATGAATTCCTGATCATCAGATTTAGCCTAAGTGACGTGCTCCTGGAGCATATGTTCCAACAATGAGAAACCGGCTTCCTGGCTTCCTGATGGAGGCACAAGAGCTGCCCCTAAAGCCAGATGAGTGGTGGTGTTCCTGGCGATTCTTCCTAGAGACCCAGCCTAAAGCCTGGTCTGCCATCTTTCCTAACAATTTTACAGGCCTTAATTCCCCATATTCAATCCCTTTTGCTTAACATACATAGAAGGATCTCTGTTAATATACAGCTAAACCCTGACTGATATTCTTAATTTTATTTTTTCCTCCCTCTAAAATTTTTTATTATGAAAATTTTAAACACATATAAAAGTGGACAGAATAGAATAATGGGTGTCCACGTAGCAACTTCAACAAGGATCATTTCAGACCAGTCTTGTTGAAGTTTTACCCCCACCATCACATAGAATTATTTAACAAAAGATCCCAGATATCCTATCATTTGTAACTATTTCAGCACATATCTCTAAAAGGTCAGATCTATTTTTAAAACAATATCACCATATCACGATCACACCTAAAATGTAACAAGAATTCCTTTATGACATTAAATATCCTGTCACACACACTTAATTTCAAAATTGTTATGAATCACTATTATTTTTTTTTATTCTGAAGAATAAGATCACACCTCTCGCAGCTCAGCTCCTGAAAATCAATGATGACAGCTAGGCGAGTGGTTTTGAGAATGTGTTAGGCATAAGGCCAATGACGGTCCTGGTCTTCCTGCCATCTCTTCCCATAACCAACTGAGCCTATTTACACACTTGAGGTCCTTGGCGCACCGGGCTCTTCACTGTATTTCAAAGAGCCTCACACAGGCTAAACAGGTTAACTAAAATGTCAAGAGTCCTTGCTTTTGGCAAGATTGCCTTAATGTGATAATCCTAGATTCTGACTGGCAATGTTATATATCTTTGAGTAAAAAAAGTGGGAAGTGAATTAATATTTTCAAGTTGTAGTCAAAACTCACTGAACAGTATACTTAAGATCCAGATGTTGCATTCCACATCAGTTATACTTCAACTAAAATAAAAGCTTAAAATTGATAATCTTTGAAAACCTGGGGTCCTCGGGAGGCGGGGAATGGCCTTCAGTAGTGAAAGGCTGGGACCCAGTAAGCACTCTCATAAGAAAAGGTGTTTTCTCTCTTCTTACACAAAACTCATGACTTGGGGGACGAGGGGAAGATGGCGGAAGAGTAAGACGCGGAGATCACCTTCCTCCCCACAGATACACCAGAAATACATCTACATGTGGAACAACTCCTAAAGAACACCTACTGAACGCTGGCAGAAGACCTCAGACCTCCCAAAAGGCAAGAAACTCCCCCACGTACCTGGGTAGGGTGAAAGAAAAAAGAATAGACAAAAGGATTGGGACGGAACCTGCACCAGTGGGAGGGAGCTGTGAAGGAGGAAATGTTTCCACACACTAGGAAGCCCCTTCGCGGGCGGAGACTGCGGGAGGCAGAGGGGGGAGCTTTGGGGCCACGGAGCAGAGCACAGCAACAGGGTGCGGAGGGCAAAGCGGAGCGATTCTCGCACAGAGGATCAGAGCCGACCGGCACTCACCAGCCCAAGAGGCTTGTCTGCTCACCCGCTGGGGCGGGCGGGGCTAGGAGCTGATGCTCGGGCTTCGGTCAGAGCGCAGGGAGAGGACTGGGGCTGGCGGCGTGAACACAGCCTGAAGGGGTTAGTGCGCCACGGCTAGCCGGGAGGGAGTCCGGGGAAAAGTCTGGACCTGCCGAAGAGGCAAGAGACTTTTCTTTCCCTCTTTGTTTCCTGGTGCGCGAGGAGAGGGGATTAAGAGCGCTGCTTAAAGGAGCTCCAGAGACAGGCGCAAGCCGCGCTAAAAGCGCGGACCCCAGAGACGGTCATGAGATGCTAAGGCTGCTGCTGCCGCCACCAAGAAGCCCGTGTGCGAGCACAGGTCACTCTCCACACCCCACTTCCGGGGAGCCTGTGCAGCCCGCCACTGCCAGGGTTCCGTGATCCAGGAACAACTTCCCCAGGAGAACGCACGGCGCGCCTCAAGCTGGTGCAACGTCACGCAGGCCTCTGCCGCCGCAAGCCCGGCCCGCACTCTGTGCCCCTCCCTCTCCCTCCGGCCTGAGTGAGCCAGAGTCCCCGAAGCAGCTGCCCCTTTAACCCCGTCCTGTCTGAGCGAAGAACAGACGCCCTCCGGCGACCTACATGCAGAGGCGGGGCCAAATCCAAAGCTGAGCCCTGGGAGCTGTGAGAACCAAGAAGAGAAAGGGAAATCTCTCCCAGCAGCCTCAGAAGCAGCGGATTAAATCTCCACAATCAACTTGATGTACCCTGCATCTGTGGAATACATGAATAGACAACGAATCATCCCAAACTGAGGTGGACTTTGAGAGCAAGATTTATTATTTTTTCCCCTTTTCCTTTTTGTGAGTGTGTATGTGAATGCTTCTGTGTGAGATTTTGTCTGTATAGCTTTGCTTCCACCATTTGTCCTAGGGTTCTATCCGTTTTTTTTCTTCTTTTAAAAAAAACACATTTTTTTCTTAATAATTATTTTTTATTTTAATTATTTTATTTTATCTTACTTTATTATATTTTACTTTATCTTCTTTCTTTCTTTCTTTCCTTCCTCCCTCCCTCTCTCCCTCCCTCTCGCTCTCTCTCTCTCTCTCTCTTTCTTTTTTTCTTTCTTCTTCAGGACACTGGTGCACAAGAGACCTCCCAGCTCCACATAATATCAAACGGTGAAAATCTCCCAGAGATCTCCATCTCAACACCAGCACCCAGCTTCACTCAACGACCAGCAAGCTACAGTGCTGGACACCCTATGCAAACAACTAGCGAGACAGGAACACAATCCCACCCATTAGCAGAGAGGCTGCCTAAAATCATAGTAAGTCCACAGACACCCCAAAACACACCACCAGATGTGGACCTGCCCACCAGAGAGACAAGATCCAGCCTCATCCACCAGAACACAGGTACTAGTCCCCTCCACCAGGAAGCCTACACAACCCACTGAACCAACCTTAGCCACTGGGGACAGACACCAAAAACAACGGGAACTACGAACCTGCAGCCTGCAAAAAGGAGACCCCAAACACAGTAAGAAAAGCAAAATGAGAAGACAGAAAAACACACTGCAGATGAAGAAGCAAGATAAAAACCCACCAGACCTAACAAATGAAGAGGAAATAGGCAGTCTACCTGAAAAAGAATTCAGAATAATGATAGTAAAGATGATCCAAAATCTTGAAAACAGAATGGACAAAATGCAAGAAACATTTAACAAGGACCTAGAAGAACTAAAGATGAAACAAGCAATGATGAACAACACAATAAATGAAATTAAAAATACTCTAGATGGGATCAATAGCAGAATAACTGAGGCAGGAGAACAGATAAGTGACCTGGAAGATAAAATAGTGGAAATAACTACTGCAGAGCAGAATAAAGAAAAAAGAATGAAAAGAACTGAGGACAGTCTCAGAGACCTCTGGGACAACATTAAACGCACCAACATTCGAATTATAGGGGTTCCAGAAGAAGAAGAGAAAAAGAAAGGGACTGAGAAAATATTTGAAGAGATTATAGTTGAAAACTTCCCGAATATGGGAAAGGAAATAGTTAATCAAGTCCGGGAAGCACAGAGAGTCCCATACAGGATAAATCCAAGGAGAAACACGCCAAGACACATATTAATCAAACTGTCAAAAATTAAATACAAAGAAAGCATATTAAAAGCAGCAAGGGAAAAACAACAAATAACACACAAGGGAATCCCCATAAGGTTAACAGCTGATCTTTCAGCAGAAACTCTACAAGCCAGAAGGGAGTGGCAGGACATATTTTAAGTGATGAAGGAGAAAAACCTGCAACCAAGATTACTCTACCCAGCAAGGATCTCATTCAGATTTGATGGCGAAATTAAAACCTTTACAGACAAGCAAAAGCTGAGAGAGTTCAACACCACCAAACCAGCTTTACAACAAATGCTAAAGGAACTTCTCTAGGCAAGAAACACAAGAGAAGGAAAGACCTACAATAACGAACCCAAAACAATTAAGAAAATGGGAATAGGAACATACATATTGATAATTACCTTAAATGTAAATGGACTAAATGCTCCCACCAAAAGACACAGATTGGCTGAATGGATACAAAAACAAGACCCATATATATGCTTTCTACGAGAGACCCACTTCAGACCTGGAGACACATACAAACTGAAAGTAAGGGGATGGAAAAAGATATTCCATGCAAATGGAAACCAAAAGAAAGCTGGAGTAGCAATTCTCACATCAGACAAAATAGACTTTAAAATAAAGACTACTGGAAGAGACAAAGAAGGACACTACATAATGATCAAGGGATCAATCCAAGAAGAAGATATAATAATTGTAAATATTTATGCACCCAACACAGGAGCACCTCAATACATAAGGCAAATACTAACAGCCATAAAAGGGGAAATTGACAGTAGCACATTCATAGTAGGGGACTTTAACACCCCACTTTCACCCATGGACAGATCATCCAAAATGAAAATAAATAAGGAAACACAAGCTTTAAATGATACATTCAACAAGATGGTCGTAATTGATATTTATAGGACATTCCATCCAAAAACAACAGAAGACACATTTTTCTCAAGTGCTCATGGAACATTCTCCAGGATAGATCATATCTTGGGTCACAAGTCAAGCCTTGGAAAATTTAAGAAAATTGAAATTGCATCAAGTATCTTTTCCGACCACAATGCTATGAGACTAGGTATCAATTACAGGAAAAGATCTGTAAAAAATACAAACACATGGAGGCTAAACAATACACTACTTAATAATGAAGTGACCACTGAAGAAATCAAAGAGGAAATCAAAAAATACCTGGGAACAAATGACAATGGAGACACGATGACCCAAAGCCTATGGGATGCAGCAAAAGCAGTTCTAAGAGGGAAGTTTATAGCAATACAATCCTACCTTAAGAAACAGGAAACATCTCGAATAAACAACCTAAAGCAATTAGAGAAAGAACAACAAAACCCCAAAGTTAGCAGAAGGAAAGAAATCATAAAAATCAGATCAGAAATAAATGAAAAAGAAATGAAGGAAACAATAGCAAAGATCAATACAACTAAAAGCTGGTTCTTTGAGAAGATAAAATTGATAAACCATGAGCCAGACTCATCAAGAAAAAAAGGGAGAAGACTCTAATCAATAGAATTAGAAATGAAAAAGGAAAAGTAACAACTGACACTGCAGAAATACAAAACATCATGAGAGATTACTGCAAGCAACTCTATGCCAATAAAATGGATAACCTGGAAGAAATGGACAAATTCTTAGAAATGCACAACCTGCCAAGACTGAATCAGGAAGAAATAGAAAATATGAACAGGCCAATCACAAGCACTGAAATTGAAACTGTGATTAAAAATCTTCCAACAAACAAAAGCTCAGGACCAGATGGCTTCACAGGTGAATTCTATCAAACATTTAGGGAAGAGCTAACACCTATCCTTCTCAAACTCTTCCAAAATATAGCAGAGGGAGGAACACTCCCAAATTCATTCTACGAGGCCACCATCACCCTGATACCAAAACCAGACAAGAATGTCACAGAGAAAGAAAACTGCAGGCCAATATCACTGATGAACATAGATGCAAAAATCCTCAACAAAATACTAGCAAACAGAATTCAATGGCACATTAAAAGGATCATACACCATGATCAAGTGGGGTTTATTCCAGGAATGCAAGGATTCTACAATATATGCAAATCAATCAACGTGATACACCATATTAACAAATTGAAGGAGAAAAAACATATGATCATCTCAATAGATGCAGAGAAAGCTTTCAACAAAATTCAACACCCATTTATGATTAAAAACCCTGCAGAAAGTAGGCATAGAGGGAACTCTCCTTAACATAATAAAGGCCATATATGACAAACCCACAGCCAACATCATCCTCAATGGTGAAAAACTGAAAGCATTTCCACTAAGATCAGGAAGAAGACAAGGTTGCCCACTCTCACCACTGTTATTCAACATAGCTTTGGAAGTTTTAGCCATAGCAATCAGAGAAGAAAAGGAAATAAAAGGAATCCAAATCGGAAAAGAAAAAGTAAAGCTGTCACTGTTTGCAGATGACATGATACTATACATAGAGAATCCTAAAGATGCTACCAGAAAACTACTAGAGCTAATCAATGAATATGGTAAAGTAGCAGGATACAAAATTAATGCACAGAAATCTCTGACATTCCTGTACACTAATGATGAAAAATCTGAAAGTGAAATCAAGAAAACACTCCCATTTACCACTGCAACAAAAAGAATAAAATATCTAGGAATAAACCTACCTAAGGAAACAAAAGACCTGTATGCAGAAAATTATAAGACACTGATGAAAGAAATTAAAGATGATACAAATAGATGGAGAGATATACCATGTTCTTGGATTGGAAGAATCAACATTGTGAAAATGACTCTACTACCCAAAGCAATCTACAGATTCAATGCAATCCCTATCAAATTACCAGTGGCATTTTTCACAGAACTAGAACAAAAAAATTCTCCATTTGTTTGGAAACACAAAAGACCCCGAATAACCAAAGCAATCTTGAGAACGAAAAATGGAGCTGGAGGAATCAGGCTCCCTGACTTCAGACTATACTACAAAGCTACAGTAATCAAGACAGTATGGTACTGGCACAACAACAGAAAGATAGATCAATGGAACAGGATAGAAGCCCAGAGATAACCCCACGCACGTATGGTCACCTTATCTTTGATAAAGGAGGCAGGAATGTACAGCAGAGAAAGGACAGCCTCTTCAATAAGTGGCACTGGGAAAACTGGACAGGTACATGTAAAAGTATGAGGTTTGATCATTCCCTAACACCATACACAAAAATAAGCTCAAAATGGATTAAAGACTTAAATGTAAGGCCAGACACTATCAAACTCTTAGAGGAAAACATAGGCAGAACACTCTATGACATAAATCACAGCAAGATCCTTTTTGACCCACCTCCTTGAGAAATGGAAATAAAAACAAAAATAAACAAATGGGACCTAATGAAACTTCAAAGCTTTTGCACAGCAAAGGAAACCATAAACAAGACCAAAAGACAACCCTCAGAATGGGAGAAAGTATTTGCAAATGAAGCAACTGACAAAGGATTAATCTCCAAAAGTTTTAAGCAGCTCATGCATCTCAATAACAAAAAAACAAACAACAGAATCCAAAAATGGGCAGAAGGCCTAAATAGACATTTCTCCAAAAAAGATATACAGACTGCCAACAAACACATGAAAGAATGCTCAACATCATTAATCATCAGAGAAATGCAAATCAAAACTACAATGAGATATCATCTCACACCAGTCAGAATGGCCATCATCAAAAAATCTAGAAACAATAAATGCTGGAGAGGGTGTGGAGAAAAGGGAACACTCTTGCACTGCTGGTGGGAATGTGAATTGGTACAGCCACTATGGAGAACAGTATGGAGGTTCCTTAAAAAACTACAAATAGAACTACCATATGACCCAGCAATCCCACTACTGGGCATATACCCTGAGAAGACCATAATTCAAAAAGAGTCATGTACCAAAATATTCATTGCACCTCTATTTACAATAGCAAGGAGATGGAAACAACCTAAGTGTCCATCATCGGATGAATGGATAAAGAAGATGTGGCACATATATACAGTGGAATATTACTCAGCCATAAAAAGAAACGAAATTGAGCTATTTGTAGTGAGGTGGATGTACCTAGAGTCTGTCATACAGAGTGAAGTAAGTCAGAAAGACAAAGACAAATACCGTATGCTAACACATATATATGGAATTTAAGGGAAAAAAATGTCATGAAGAACCTAGGGGTAAGATAGGAATAAAGACACAGACCTACTAGAGAATGGACTTGAGGATATGGGGAGGGGGAAGGGTAAGCTGTGACAAAGCGAGAGAGTGGCATGGACATATATACACTACCAAACGTAAAGTAGATAGCTAGTGGGAGCAGCCACATAGCACAGGGAGATCAGCTCGGTGCTTTGTGACCACCTAGAGGTGAGGGATAGGGAGGGTGGGAGGGAGGGAGATGCAAGAGGGAAGAAATGTGGGAACATATGTATATGTATAACTGATTCACTTTGTTATAAAGCAGGAACTAACACACCATTGTAAAGCAATTATACACCAATAAAGTTGTAAAAAAAACCCAAACAACTCATGACTTATCCAGTGTTTATGTCTCAGCTCTGCTAGGCCCTGGCCTCCCACTTTCTCTCTACTGGCTTCCCCGACTTCTGTCAGTCACGCTCAGCCTCATAGCTGGAAAGTAACCTTGAACTGTCACCTCTCCCTCCTGTCTTTACTGCAAACAGTCTGAACAACTTGCCCCTGACCTCATCATTCCCCTGAACCCAGGATCCACTGGCAAATCCGGGCTTCACCCTTCAGGAGCTGTGTTGACCCTGGGCAAGTAGGTTAACTTCTCTTTACCACAGTGTCCTCTTCTGTAAAATGGAGATAAAGTAGTACCCACCTTACAGAGTCCTTATAAAGACTCCATAATTGGGTCCATGCTCGGCCTGATTCTGGTAAGCGAGGGTGACTGTCACTGCTACTATTGCTACCTCTTCCTAATCAAGGCAAGTGGCCTTTTCTCGGTCCCCATCCCTTCACTTCCCTGCACAGGAGGGTCACTGTTTCCTGACCTCCACCACCTTGCCCCTCGCCGCATCCTCCTTTGCCAGCACCTGTCCTCCTCCCAGCCTCAGTGTGGGCAGCCCTTCTCCCTCCCTTCTTCCTCTGCACACTCCAAGCTCTTTCCTTTGTAAGTTTCAAGCCTGAAGTGTCAGGCTCCACCCTGCAAGGGCATCTTTCATATCTTTTTCCCCCCAGGCCTTTTCATTTTACAAAACTAGAAATCCTCTGCGTTTTGAAATAGGATCTTCCTCATAAATACTACTTGCTAATGATCACGTCACTTAACATGGCATGTGTTTCTTCATCTGTAAACTGAGAAGGCTGCAGGGGAGAGGCAATCTCTCAGGTTCCCTCCTGCTCAGAAAAATTTCCACGAATTCTTTTCAGACCCCAGCTGCCCGCCGGCCCTCCCCACGTGGATGTTTGCCATGACCTCCAACTCCACGTGCCTCACTGAACACATCACCCGACCTCACACATCAGCTTTTCTATTTCTGTTCACGATAATGTTCGTCCCCCTCCTCACTCAGACATGGAACCCGGATATCTAATCAGTCCCCAGGTCCTATCAACATTCTTTCATACCGTCCCTTCCTTCCTCTCGTTCCTTCCGGCTCCCCAGTCCTAGCCTGGCCAGTCGCTTCCCACCATGCTGCCTACTGAGCCCTATCCACTTCAGGAAGACGCAGGTTCTTCCTGAAAACCCATGTCTTGCACATTCCTCTTCCCCCCCCACTTGCCAATCATAACTGTTCCTAATAGCTGAATCCCTGGAACCTCAAATTCAAGGCCCAGATTGCTCTTACCTCTCTCTTTAAATTTCTCTCCCACGATGTTCCTTCTGAACCTTCCATTCCTGTGATGGACCTACTTATCAGCAGTTTCCTGCTTTGCTTCCACCATCTTGGTCCTAACATACTTCCCGCAAACCCCTTCCCCATCAAGCTCATGCTCATTTAGGTACAACATTTCTTTCAAAGCCCATCTTGCTGGCTTGCATGCTTTTTTTTTTTTTTTTTTAATTTCAAGCCAACCTTCTCTGTGAGGTCTTCCTCCAATGACCAGCTCATGATTGATTATTTACTTGTGATGAATTCTTACAGCGCTTTTGTATAGATTACACATTGGCTTATAGCAAGAGTTCTTATATATTTTCATGATCTCCTTATGGAGTTATCCAGTTCCCTAATTATTATACATTTTCAGCTTCTCGAGGACAGGAACCATAGCCCTCTTAGCTCCCTAGCAAAGGTGACAGTAAATATGTTAACAATAATGGTGATGACTAAATTGAAGAAGCAAGCTATGATAATCTGTCTATAGACAATACAGCAGCAATCCTCACAAACACAGTTTCACGGGAAAACATAACAAAAATGGGAAGTTAAAGGAAGCAACACATACAGCCCCACAGCACAGTTTTCATGAAGTCTGCCACTTCGTTTCTTTTACATTTGATCTGGGCATGTGAGAATTACGTGAAAGTGCATTTAAAACTGTAAAGTACTATATGAATGGAAGGTATTTATCGTGAACATCCTGGCCTCTATGCCTGGAATGTTTGAGAACTCTTGGCATGATTTCTACAAGTTCAGAGAAAGGGTTGTATTAAAGGAGTGGTTCTCAACTGGGGACCATTTTGGAGCCCATCTGACCATGCCTGGAGACAATTTTTTGTTGTCAGAAGTGAGAGGGTGTCGCAGGCTTCTAGTGGCGAGAGATGCTGCTAAACACCACACAGTGCACAGGGTGGCTGCCCACAACAAAGCTTTATCTGGCCCCAGATGCCAAGAGTGCCGAGGGTGAGAAGCCCCATGTTAAAGGAAGCTCACCAGAGGATCAAGACTGACCATTTCTGCACGGGGCAGAGACGAGCTGTTCACTTCCCTAGACAGACTGCCCTCTGCGTCCTGTCTTATTCACAGTATCCCAGCACCTGCTCCTACCGCTCCACAAGGCTGTTCGGGTTCCCAGATGATCTTTTATTTTCTTAATTTTAATTTTTTTATTTAACTATTTCATTTTGTTGGAAAATATTTGACTAGGTAATACATGTACATAGTACAACGTTCATAAAGTACAAAAGAGTCTACAGGGAAAAAAGCCTCCTTCACTCCTTATCCCCCAAGAAGTTCCCTCCCATGTTTTCTTCTATAACTTTTACAGTTTTATTTTTTACATTAAAATCTTTGACTCACCCAGATGATCTTTTAAATGTCTGTTATCAACATGCCCAGCCTATGATGTTGGGGAGTTAACCTACCCATATTCAGATGTTTTGAAACTATTCTGATTTCTCAAAGTCAGAAAATATTAATAAACTCTAGAAGTTAATGAAGTTAATCTGTAACTCTGGATATAGGAGGACGGACTGTATATTACATTACAAAAACTAAAGTTTGATTTAATTAAAACAGTGAGTGTCTTTGAGCAGTGTGAATACCACAAAAGTAAAAATCTTTCTCATCAACTGAAAATTCATGGATTTAAATAATTACATACAGAGTTTAAAAACAGCTTGGCATATTACAGCCTTTGAGAAATTCTTTTTCTTTGCACATGTATGTTTTTGCTACAGTAATATCTGTGATCAAGGATTACTGTTGAACTAAAAACAATAAACAGGAGTTTATTTTTTTTAAGTCCTAGCTGTTATGACAGCTAACTCCCAACAAAATACTCCAGGAAAAACAGAAATAATGACAATTTGAAAGCACCACAAAGTGCTTTCAAACTGCATGTAAGGAGGTTCATTTATAAATATAAACATTAAAAAATATGCCTTTATTTGAAAAGAGAAAATATAATAAAACACACTATAACTAAATACCAAATGATGTTATAGTCCTTGAACAAGTTTTTTCTTCTCTTTGGACCTTTGTCTTAGACAGAATCTGAAGTTCAGATTAACTGATGCACTCTGAAAGATCTCTCCCAGTTCTAAAATCCTCTGAATTTATGATTCTGTAGACTGTTTCTTAATGAATCACTTTCATTTCAGAGATAAGAAGATGGGCTTGTGGACAAGTCTTTTGAATAGGTGACTTAGACTAGGAGTACTCAGTTCTGACTACACACAGAAATCACCTTGGGAGCTTTAGAAAAATAACAGTGATAATCTGCCCCCCTAACGCACACTAGTTTCTGATTCACTTGGTCTAGGATGGAATCTAAGCATGGATATTTTAAATGCTCTGTTGGGGATTCTAATGTGCTGCCAACATTAAGATCTACAGATTACATTGGGTTGGCCAAAAAGTTCATTCAGGTTTTTCCGTGAGATGGTATGGAAAAACCCGAACGAACTTTTTAGCCAATCCAATACTAAGGGTTTAAAAACAAATGCAGCAGGAGCCCAAGTTTGTAAGCTGAATAAGCAAAGCAGATTGGGCACAAGAAACTGGAGAACATGTGTCTCATCTATTTCAGTAAAAGTAAGACAGATCTTTTGGTTTCTTTTCAAGAAATGCCAGAGATCCCCAGGCTTTAAGTGAAATTCTGATACTGTACTTAAACGTTGACAACTAATTCCAAACAATTTTAAGAGAACATGGAGGTCCCACAAAATCTACCCACAGGTTTCATTTGGTTCTGTAGCCACCAGTTTGCAACATAAACAAAACCGGTTCAATAAACCAAGCCCAGCTTTTCCTCTGTGCTCTGTCCTGCTGCTCTCCCAACTCAGAGCCTCCCCCTCCCAGACCTTGGGCCATAACCTCTCCCTTTCCTTTTCCTTTCCATTGTCTCTTTCTTTTCCAATCATCTTCATCATTCCTAAGACATGGAAACTGAGACCCACACATTAAATCTTTATTTGGCCCTGGCTGCATCACTGGATGGGCTTCTACGCCTGGGAAAATTCAGGTTATAAACTGTAACCTGAGGCTGTGACTCCAAGATGTCAACAACTGGTGAGCTTTGCCAAGTCAGGGGGAAAGCCGGTCAGGCTCATAATTTCACATTACCAAGACCTTATCACACAATATATGGAAGTCTTCACTTAATTTCTGCTTTTGTTTTGCTTGCTTTTAAATCTAAACCACTGCGTATGAGAATTATCCCTGGTGTTGTTATTGTTTTTGTTTTTGTTTTTTTTTTAAGTTCCTATGTCTGGGCTCTGCCGCAGGGTGACTAAATCTGAATCTCTGGAAATGGAGTCTGGGCATCGGTAGCTTTTAAAAGACTCGAGGTGAGTCTGATGTGACGCTCACGTTGAGAATCGTTAATCTCTACCCGTCTCCTAAAACTGCCAATTAGCAGTGTGTTTAACTCCAGATGACTATCATCTTGGGTTCTTTTAACCTGTTCAAGGATGTTCTCACCTCTGTTCTCACTGTACCTTCACAACTCTGTGAGTTTGGCAGCTTGGACACTATCATCAGCATTGGACAGATGAGGAAACGAGGCATTAAAAATGTTAACTGGGGCTTCCCTGGTGGCGCAGTGGTTGAGAGTCCGCCTGCCGATGCAGGGGACGCGGGTTCATGCCCCGGTCCGGGAAGATCCCACATGCCGAGGAGCGGCTGGGCCCGTGAGCCATGGCCGCTGAGCCTGCGCATCCGGAGCCTGTGCTCCGCAACGCGGGAGGCCGCAACAGTGAGAGGCCCGCGTACCGCAAAAAAAAAAAAATTAAAAAAAAAAATGTTAACTGAGTTGCCTCAGTGGACCCAGCTAGTTATTGGCAAAGACACACTGTAGCTTCACCTGAGGCAGAGTTCCTTGATTGCAACATGGCTGCTTGCAAAGTTTCCCCAAACCATGGTGCTTCCCTATCACTGAACTCCTTTATGCTTAGTAGTAACCTTAACACACAGGAGGTGAGTAGAAAAACCAATGAATAAAATGCGATCAACTTCCAGAAATAAGTGTAACAATGTTTTTTTTTTTCTTATCATACTTAACCCTTCCCTTATTTTATTTATTTTTTATTATTTATTTTTAACATCTTTATTGGAGTATAATTGTTTTACAGTGTTGTGTTAGTTTTTCCAGCTATACATATACATATATCCCCATATCCCCTCCCTCTTGTGTCTCCGTCCCACCCTCCCTATCCCACCCCTCTAGGTGGTCACAAAGCACCGAGCTGATCTCCCTGTGCTATGCAGCTGCTTCCCACTAGCTATCTATTTTACATTTGGTAGTGTATATATATGTCCATGCCACTCTCTCACTGCGTCCCATCTTACCCTTCCGCCTCCCCGTGTCCTCAAGTCCACTCTCTATGCCTGCATCTTTATTCTTGTCCTGCCCCTAGGTTCATCAGAACCTTTTTTTTTTTAGATTCCATATATATGTGTTAGCATACGGTATTTATTTTTCTCTTTCTGATTTACTTCACTCTGTATGACAGACTCTAGGTCCATCCGCCTCACTGTTTTTAAAAGACTCGATTTAGGGTAAGTGTTCTAAGTTGTCCTTCTGTGAAACCTATGATGCTATTTGGAATGTGCTTCCTTCCACGAACCCGCACACCACCTTTCATAGGTGCACATTCTCCCAGGGACTGAGAACATTCAGGTAGTTTCCATTAAGGTATTATTTTCAGAGTATTTTCAAATGATTAAATATTCATTGAATATTAGAGGTAAGGGGAACTTTCCCGATCAGCTTCCCCCATCTCTTCTGATAGACGAGAAACCTGAAGTCCCTTTTAATTCAATATATATGGATCGCTAACATTGTACGAAGCACTGCACAACGATTATCCTCATTAAACCTTCTGAATAACTCATCATACCACTACCACCACGTTTAACAAATGGGGGGTGGGGCGGGAAATGAGGCTCAGAAATGCTAAAAAAAAAACACAAAACTTGCTCAAGGGCCCCAGGCTGGAGACCTGGGACTGATTCAAAGTGTACGTACGTCCTCATCCTCCACCTTCCATCACCTGGACTGATGATGGTGCAAAAAGTGAAAGATAAATCTTTATTTAAAGGTGAGGTGATCAGTGGACACATTTGATGAGGTAGAAAAGTGGCATTTAGGCTAAGCCTTCACAAATATATAGCATTTCAGTAGGCATTCCAGTTTGGAATCAACATCAATATTGAGGCAGAAAAGTGAAAGGAAGGGTACAGGGTGAACTGGGAGAAAGAGGTGAGGATTGTGGAGGGTCCCGAGTGCCCAGCTAAGGAATTTAGACTTAAATTGTAGGCAACTGGAACCCACTGAAGGTTTTCAGAAGCAAGATGAGTTTTAAAAATGAGTTTTGAAAACACGGATCACATGGAAGTGTCGAGATTGAATTAGGGAAGCAGAGCTTGGTACAGAGATCAACTAGAAGCCCATCACACCTCCTTTGCCGGCTACTTCACTCTTTACCACGTGCTGTGCTTGTCTCTGCTCCCCTGAGCACTGGTTTCTTCGGGGCACCTCAATGTCCGTTTCACCGTTCTTGTATCCCAACCGACCGCTGCAATTGCCCTGTCTAGGGCAGATAACAGAGACCTGAACCCGGGCAGTGGGAATGGAGATGAAAAAACAGATTTGTGGAGCATTTGCAGCACCTGGTAACTGCTCAGAAGCGGAGAGAAGGTTAGAGAGAAGGAGAAGCAGAGGAGAAAAAGACTCTGACGTTTCAACTTAACAGGGGAACAAATAATGAGATACAGAAAGAAAGGGATGGTCAACAGTAGCACGGAGCGCTGAACAAGATGTTTTGGCCAAGGTCTCAATGCAACAGGCATTTATTAAGCAGCTACTCTGTGCTGGGCATTAGGGGAACAGTAATGAACTAGACTGGTCTTTGCCCTCAAGTATCACCCAGAGGGAGGAAAAGACAGCCTAGCAATAACCAGGTTCCTGGCCTCTTAGTCTCAGGACAAATGTCCCCTCTCACACAGGCCCTCCTAGAGGGTCATCTGTCTCAAGCACCCTCCCCCATCACATGATCCTGTTTTATTTCTTCATTGCTGGAACAAATCTCCAAAATTCATTTATAGGTACATTTATTGTCTGTTTCCCCCAGGAGAATGGAAGTCTCACAGAAGCAGGAACTTTATCTTGCTAGTTGCTAACTGCCACATAAACCCTCAGTAGGAAAAACTCATTGAATACGTTGGAGGGAAAAAAAAAAGTGAATAAACGTCAAGGTTAAGACCTCGTGCCAAACTAGGTGAGTTTCTCGATGCCTAAGGTGACATAGTGAACACTGAATTAACTCTGAAGGGTAAAGCCATTTTGATATTGGGGTCCAAACCGAAATCCAGGGGGCCCCACCATGGATCAGAGCCCTGACTTGGCTGTTTTGCATAGATTTCAGGAATACCCACCCAGCGAGAGATATTTAACAATGAGGCCAGCCAGCCGCCTGGCTCAGGTTTTATTTCAGTTGTCCTTCTGACGTCAGAAGAAGCACGAGTTGCTGCACAGTTTCTTCTATCAAGGTGACAAATTACAGCCTTGTTGGGCCCAGCAGTCTGCAAACCATAGATTTATTCTCTCCTCCCCCTTATATTAAAAATTTTTAAACCCACGGCAGAGATGTCAGATTCCTTTCCAAATGCAAATAAATCCTGTTTCCTAGCTCTCGGGTCTTTTTTCACTCATGAAATACATCACCAGGGATTCGTATGCGGAAGTATGTGATCCTGGTGGCAGTTAGGTTTTCACCGTAGAACCAGTGCCGCAAACCAAAACCGGGTCCGCGCCGCAGAGTGAGACACAAAGGTCTCTCAAAATTGTAGCACCACCTTCCTAAGCCGAAGGCAGCCTGTGAAAGGCACCCGAAACTCCGTGACGCGCTTACCGCGAAATTCCTTTTGCCGCCATATGCACTTGTACCTTCTCTGACTACAGTTCAGCCCAAACCCAGGGCCGGGCGATTCCGCAGGGAAGCGGCGCCCAGGCAGCCCTGTAACCTGGAGGTCCCAGTGGGTGCTGAGGAGCCCGATGCTCCGGAAGGCGGATTACGGTGCGGGGCGGGGACGCGCACCAGGGCGAAGGAACACCTTCCTCCGGGCACGGCCGCGGCGAGGTTAAAGGCCTTTTGTGGCAACGTTTAGGGAAGCAAGCGAGATGCGGGGGTGGAGGGAGGAGGTGGGAGTGCAGGCGAGGACTGTTCGCGCCCCGCGCAAGCGGTGGCCTTTTGTTCGCCAGCTGAAGCGGATCCCAGCTCTCAGAGTGGCACTTCTCTTTCTCTCCTTCTTCATTTGGGAAAGAACTTCTTTGGGGCGGGAAAGGGCAGTGAGTCACTGCCAGCATCCTTTACCAATCACCCCCTCACCTCCACCCCACGACCCGCATCCTCCCACTCCTATTCATACTGAGAGCGGGGCAGAGCTCGAGAAGGGCCGGCAAGCGTGTTTCCGTTTACTCGGGCTCCGCGCCTCCGCTCCCCGACCCGCGGCCAGTCCCCGAGACCCAGACGGCCGCACACACAGTCCCGAGGACATCACATGCCCTCCTCGGGGCCCTGCGGACACAGGAAATTCCCCGCAACTGCCCGGCATTCAAACACTCCTCGGGTATGCAGTCGCGCCCTCACCTCGGCCGGGCTCTCCAGACCCTCGTGGTCCCTAACCCCCGTGTGACTGAACCAGATCTGGTGCCACAATCTGTCCCTAAGAAAACAGACTCCAAAAGTAAGCCAGAGCCCATGCAAAGGTGAAATAAGGGGTCCCGGCACCGGTCAGGAGAACAGGGGATCTGGACTTTTCCTAAAAGAAAAATCCGAACGCATCCGGCACAGCCGCGCACTCCTTCCTTTCTCGCCGCATGGATGACTTCTGCATTACCGCCTCCTCTCACATCTAAAACATCCCTTTCCTCCCCGCCGCCGCTGCCTCAGCTCTCCCCGGGAACGCGAAATCACCTTACCTCGGGCAATAAAGGAAAAGTAGCAAAAGGAGACGTCAAGGTATCCGCCCTTCCGGGATTTTCCCCCGGCCGTGCGATGTCCTTTGTGTCAAGGTCTGGCTGTCTCAGCCGAGGAAAGGTGGCCTCCGTCAGTGAGGTCTGGGCAGGGAGGCTCAGCGTGGCGTGACGGATTTCCGAGGAAGGTGAAGGGCGGCGACCTTCAGGCGGAGCGGCGTGGCTGCCCCAGCCCGCGCTCTCCTGTCTCTCCTCCTTTCGGGGCCGATTGCATCAGAATCTCCCCCCACCACCAACCCCCACCCACACGGTGCTCGCCAGCCTCGCACTTACATCCACATGCTCGGCCGCCGAGGGTCTCGAATCGCAGTCATTCTCCTATTGGGGGGCGCGTCGCCCCTGTGCATCCATGGCTCGTGACGGTTTAGCTGGGAAAGTCAGGCTATTCCTCCGCGTCCAGCGTGCCGTCGCCTCCCCTCCTGCACGCCCGCTCTTTAACCGAAGCTGCGTGTCACTCAGCGGTGCCCGTCACATGGTGCCTCTGCCGGCGGCCGCCCCTCGCTACCTCCTTGTCGCCGCCCGCCGAGGATGCAGCGACCGCGGCCGGCGGAGACTGAGCATCCGGGAAGAAGGGAGGAGTGAGGGAGGGGTTGCGGGCGTGCGTGTGCGGGGCGCGCCGGCAGTGGCACCGGGAGCAGAGGCTGCGCGCAGCCTGGACACCTGCCCCACGCCCCCCTGGGGCCTGGCAGCGAGCCCAGAGCCCAGCTGCGGCGGCGGCTGGAGAGCCCTCGGGGATGGAGGAGGTGGGGGCGGCTTGGAGGGCGCGGAAGGAGGAGAGGAGGACTGCGCCCTGCGGGACTGGGGGGGCGCTTTTGGGGTCAGCGCCAAGGCCGGGCCGGGGCGCGGGAGCGAGGGGAGCTGCATTGTGGGAAAGGCGCCGCGTGAGGATGGCCGTGGGAGTGGCTGGTCGGCGCGCAGCCCCGCGAGCCGCTAGCTGCGCAGGAGCCGCGGGTATACAGGGAGCGGTGTGTCGGCTCCCCCGGGAAGGCGCCGAAATGGCCGGGGTCGGCGGGGAGGAAGCCGAAGCGGCTGGGGCAGCGGGGAACGCTGCACCTCTGGAAACCCTTTGTCCGCAACCCGCAGTGGGAGGCACCTCCTGTCTTCCGAATCCAGCACCCGCAGACCTCGCCAGCCCTCCCCGAGATCTGTTCTGGGGCGCTCTGTTTGGGGGATTGGGTGGTTTTGCTGAACTGCGGGCGCACTCTGGCCCGCCCCGCGTGATTCCGCTCCGGGCTCGGCGCGTCGGGGTTCAGGGAGCCCGGCGCTCCAAGTCGGGGGCCAGCGGGGAGCGAGGGCGCCGGATGGAGAGGCCTGGGACAGCTGGGCCCATTTCCCTTTCTTTTGCTCACTCTTTGTTCCAGGCACAGCCCCTTTGAACTGACTGGGCACTTCCTTGCAGGGGAGTGTGTTTCCTTAAAATGGCGACAGGAAATCGCACCTGCGCGTCAGCCAATTAGACTGTCAGCACAGCGCGAATTTGCGAGGTGGAAACTCGAGCCTTTTATTGACAGGAACGGTTCCGTCTCCGTGTTGCATCAAAACAGGAAAGGGAAGGTGAATCATCTGTCAAAAATTAATCTACCTGGAGCGTTTCAAGGGGGCAGACCGAGTAGCCTCTGTCACCGAGTGGCTATGGCTTTTTAGTCACCGCTGGAAAGGAGAGAATACAACCAAACTCCTCGTAACTGACGAAAATCCTCGTTCCGTCCAGTGGCAGAAAACGGTCTTCGTTAGTTCAAGAATGGCTATCAGAGAACTCTACTCTGAAGGCCAGCTCTTGAATAAACCTGAGAAACTGAAAGGCGGTGCAAACAGAAGGGAAGATAACGGGCAGCCTCGTTCAGACAGACCTGCCATCAAATTCTGCCTCAAACACTGCGTCCCTTGCCTGCTTAACTTTCGTCTTTAGTCATGGTTCCCGATTTGTAAAAAAGAGTGTTAGTAGGACCCAGCTCATAGTAATATTCTACAGGTCACCAGAGAGTTGACTCTTCTCCCCCTTCCTTCCTAGAGGAAGCTAATTTAAGATGAAATTACTAATTATAAGTAGCGTACACCTTGCCTGGCAGAGATAATTCTTATGACTAAGGTAGGAAATCTGAACAGGCAAAGTAGGTAGATTGTGAGCATAGCTCCATAAGCCAGTTGAAATGTTTACCTTTTTTATCATCATGTGTATTCACCAGTGTTTGGAGAGCATCTGATCGCAAGCTTATCTTTTGATTACAGTTTTAACTTATTTGCTAGTTTCTGTGCACCAAAGACTGCAGTTAAGTAGCATTTTAAAAATTGGATTCAATAATGATGAGTTGGACTTCACTCCTTGCCAATTACTGTGCTAAGCACTTTGCATATAAATATTATTACATGTAATCCTTTCAGCTACTCAATTCGGTATTATCCTGTTGGTATAAACAAGAAAGCAGGTTTGAAGAGGCTAAGTTGGCCACGTTCACTTAAGACAGTAAGTGGTGAAAGGGGACGTGAGGGAAGTGGTTCCCATTCAGGCCTGAATTCAAAGTCCAAGGTCAGGCTTAACCATGATGCTACGACCATTTGCAAGTAGACACTCTTGGGCCTTGAGTGTGCAAAGATCTTCACCCCTCATCTGGCTTTTAGTTGACAACCTGGAACTGAAGTGTAGACATCAACATGGAGGCTGAAGTGAAGAAGCTGCCGTGGGGAGGATTGAGGATTGCGGGGAAGGAGAGTGTGGGTGGTGTTCAAGATGAGTGCCTGGTCACTGCAGTGCGGCTTTTCCTCCAAAACTGCTGGTAGGTGAAACTTCCTTTCAGCGGTCCTTTCAGTAGCCCAGCACTTAAGCCCAATTGCTGTGGTCTCAAATGGGGGAAAGGGGTGTCGTGATGATGACTCTGCTCTTCACTGTGTGCTTCCCGAGAGACAAGCAACGCGGTAAGCACGTTACAGATGGTCTCTCGTTTAATCCTCACACCATTCCTAAGAGGTTGCAGACCATCCTAACCCCTGATTCAGAGGTTAAGAAATGTATTCCAAGTCCATCCAGCTCTAATTTGGCATATCTAGTCTTACATCCAGAGCTGACGCCAAAGCCAGTTTTCTGTGCCTGGCTCTAAAATGTTCCCTGATGCTGGAACAGCCGCCTTTGGAGGACCAAGAGGTAGGACATATCCCAGGCCCCCCTGCCTTCACATGGGGACCACTTCCCTATTGCCAGAGACCTCAGGAGTCAGTTTGCTCTGTAATAGGTTTCTGAGCCCCAAGAGGATTGTCGTTCGTATCTAATGTTACTGTGGACCTTTGCAATTGAGTAGCTAGATTTCCCCAAAAGATATTCATGTAGTCAGGACACATTTAATGGGTTATACTGTGGACTGCCCTATGGAACTGAGAAAAGAAAAATTCTGTATCTGAAAGGGAAGTGGGAGCAGGAAGCTCTAGTGTGAAAGGAGAACTGAATGACCTCAGGTCACCTGGGAGTTTCCTAGTAGCTCCATAGGCCCTTTCTGGATGGTTCCAGGAAGGAGGGGCAGCTTTGTGAAGAAAGATCAACCACTTCCCAAAGCAGATTCAGCCTGAACTTGAGCCCCGTCTGCTCTCATCCCCACTTCACCCTGTACTCACCCAGTTGTACCTCTTCTCCATCTGGGTTGCCCAATAGGACAGCTGTGCGCTTACAGAGAAAAGGTGCTTTCCTCCATGGGTTTTCAAAGCTGTCTAAATATATCTGGTCTAATACCAGTAGATTTCTTGTGCATGAATTTTGAAATAGGATCAAAACTACCTTCTGAATATGTATAGCTGTTTTCCTTTTTAACTGCTTATAGTCTGAATTTTGACAATGATGAAACATAGAAATGTCAATTGGTGCGGTTATTGCAGAATAAGTGTCCTGAGCACTTCCTATTTGTGACAGAAGTAGTACAGCCATCTGAAAAAAATCTTGCCTCATTAGAAACTAAGTTACTTATTTTGAAATCAGTCTTTTATTCCTATTTATAGGATCTGCCCTAAAACAACAGATGGTCTTTAAAATTGTTAGTGCTTCTTTTGACTGATGCAATCACATTTCTTTGCCTGATTAACCCTTTTTACCAACTTTGATGTTCCTTGGATCTCATCCATAGATGACAATATTTTGACAATAAGAGTTAGTTAAAGCAGCCACAGCAAAAAGTAAATTTGCAACGAAAAGAGTCCCCAGTTGTCTGGCCTATCCTTTTGCAGATACGTGGTGCCATGTTTCCTACCCCCTTGGTAGTACTGTGACAGGGCCTGCTGTCACCTCTTCCAGCGTTGCAATGGACATTCTACCTCATCAGATTTGTAACTGGCTCTGGGGAGGTCAACAACTCCCACTGATTCTAAACTGAATTTAAATTAAAATCCCAGAGCAGGCTTCTTAAAAAAATGTAAAAAAATGTCTATCGTTTCTGATTTCAGCCCAGGTCAGCTTTGTAGGGTCACAGTTAGGGAAGCAGGGACTAGGGTTTGTTAGGTATTGTGAGTATATGGCAATACAGTTTCATTCGTTTAAGCTCAACTAAAGAACCAGGGCCAGTGATCAGTCCCAGAAGTTTAATGTCTAATTTACCCGACATGTATGCATTGTTATGCAGGTCAACTTGAGTGGATCTCCCTAGCATGTTACCAAATGAGGTAATGAGACCCATCTGATGATCGAATGACTCTGTGTCTCCAGAGTATTCACCACAATGCTTGGCACATAATAAGTGCACAATAAATGGTATCTGTTACTGTTCTGCACACTTTGCAGAAATAAGCACAAGACAGTGAATATTCAAAGCCCACGTTTATAGGCACAAAGTATTCTCTAATGCTCACTCCATACTGAAACAGCTGTCAAGCCCACACTTCTACTCCCATCCTTCCTACTACGGGACTAAGGAGACAAGGTATTTATTAGAGAATAGTTAGCCCTTCAGGTTAACTCCAAACCTTACTGTTAAAGTGAGAAAGTGCAGTTTAGGCTCTACATAAGTAATGTATTAATTAAAAAGTAGAAGTGTTCCCAAATCGAATGTCACATCTATACTTTTTAATGGTGCCAGTGTAAGTTAGCACAACTTTATGTGAGGTAGCAATTTAGTGATTAAGAATGTGGGCTCGGGGCTTCCCTGGTGGCGCAGTGGTTGAGAGTCCGCCTGCCGGTGCAGGGGACGCGGGTTCGTGTCCCGGTCCGGGAAGATCCCACATGCCACGGAGCGGCTGGGCCCGTGAGCCATGGACACTGAGCCTGCACGTCCAGAGCCTGTGTTCCGCAGCGGGAGAGGCCACAACAGTGAGAGGCCCGCGTACCGCAAAAAAAAAAAAAAGAAAATTTGGGCTCTGAAGCCAAATTTTCTGAGTTCTAATTCTGGCTCCACAGCCTACTAGGCCTGTGGCCTTTGATGAGTTGCTTAACTTCTCTGTGCCTCAGTTTCCTCATCTTTAAAATGGAAATAAACAATACCTACCTTATACAGTTATATGAAATATGTTTGTTAATATGTGTAAACACTTGAAATAAGTCACAACTTATCTCAGGTATTTAATAAATAATAATACTAATTACCGGAAAATAATTTGACAATAAATAGGAAGAACTTAGATCCCATTGGTGTCACTTCTGGGAGTCTGCATCCTAAAAATAATGCACAGAGATGTTCACAAATAGCACAGAAGGTAAGGGCGTAGGCTTTGGAATCAGGCAAGTAAAGGTAAAAAGCATGTTTGAAAGTATTCATTCAAAGCAAGGATAACATAAATTCATAAATGACAGATCAAAAGTAAATACTCAGGTGTCTAGGCTAGGGGAGACCTATAAACCCTCTGTAAACCCTTAGAGATACTGTGGGAAACAGAATACAGGGCTGACTGTTCCTTAGTCCTGATCCGATGTGGTTACTTTTGGTTTCTTATTAGTTTGGATGTCCGAAGGCAATATAGCTGGAGAAAGGATCTTCATCCAAGAGTGAGAGAAATCAAAGTGATAGCAAGTGATGAAAGGCATCAAGGGAAGTGGGGATATAGATGAGAAAATGAGAAAGTGAATGACAAGATCGGAAGGCAGAAAAATCTGAAGCCACAGATGCATGGCGTGAGCTAGTTCAGGCCAGGACGAGGGCAGGGTCATCTCAGGAAGTTGGAGGGGGCTATTTGATGCTAAAATCTTGCTGGGCAGAAATATAATTTTTGTCTTCTCTGCTGAAAAGGTAGCTTTGGGGAGGAAGGGTTGGTTTTTGTCTTCGTTTTTTCTCTTCCGTCTGGGAAGCAATAAAAGGGGAAGAACTCTATTCATTACTTGAGTAGAGTCACACGCTTTACTAAAATGTTTCTTTTCGAAGTAATTGTTCTTAAAATAGGAAAAACCCAGTAATTTTCAGTGTGCTTGATTTTGAAGGACTATTTATTCAGTTGTATTTTAGACATCCAATGCTATTTTGTAATCACAAATGGGGTAATTTTAATAAGAGATTTATTGATATGTTTATAGCTAACTACACACACACGCACATATGTACTTCTAAGATAAAATACTCAAAGTTTTTGATTCAAATGTAACATGTCCAAAACTGAACTCATCCTTTCTTCCCCCAACCCAAACTCTCCTCTCCCCCATAGAACCCATCTTGGGAAACCGTACCATCGTGGTCACAGCAGCTCAGGCGAGAGGTGGGGGAGTATCTTAGTGTCTCCTTCACCCTTCACATCCAATTGATGCATTCTTTGAACAAACATTTACTAAGTGCCAGGCATTCTGCGAGTCTTTCATGGAGCTTGGAAAGACCAACATTCCACAATGATCTCACCAGTGAATGTACGATTTATAGATGGAGAGAAGTGCTGTGAGGAAAAGGGCTCAGTATGACTCTCTAGGGTAACAGAGGCACATGCACTGGGCTGGGAATCAGAGGAGGCTTCCCAGAAGACATGAGCCTTGCTTGGGTTCTATCCTCTTTATGCTGAGGGTTTTAATAGGGAGGCGGTGATGGACATGATCCAGTGAG